>NC_140557.1:22860500-23273000 GCF_057381845.1 Rhamphochromis longiceps
TCCACTTTAGAAATACAAACTTCAATAATTCAAGATTTGTTTTTAATGTTACAATATTTAAATTAATCCTTAACTTACAGATACCAGAAACTTGCACATTACATACAGTCATACAAGTATTATGTTTTAGTATTAGAATCAATAGGCACTATGAAATCCTTTAATCGTACCATTTAATAATTCTAATTACATGCGTTTCCTGCAAGCAGTGCAGCAGTCACTTCTTTCACAGTGTGGTCAAGTTGAGGGATTGTTTTGAACTAGCTCTGTTATCTTTGTTCAGGTCAATGTCCAGTTTGTGCTAGTCATGCAGAGCCGCTGTCAGTTGATCCGTTCAGGGGTTTTGGTCATTTTTGTCACACTTCAACATAACCTTTATTCCAAGACCCTGACGTGTGGTCTCAAAGGCTTGGACTGCCTGCTCCAGAGGGAAACGATGGGTCACAAGGGGCTTGACATTCACTTTACCTGACGCCAACATGGCAATCGCCATTGGCCAGCTGCAACACAAACAGTTGTTTAAGTGCAATAATTACTTTAACTTAGCCCAAAGACAATGGTCCATATATTACTGCTTTTAAAATTGATGGAACCTAACTGTTAGCATCTGCTTGTAGAAAAAAAAAATGTATATGGGCGTTAGCTTACGTATTGCAGTAGCGGAAAACTCCTCTGATGTCTACTTCTCTTACAGCGGCATTGATCAGAGGAACTGTAGCCAGCTCTGAGCCAAGACCCACCAGCACCACGACACCTCCTGAACGGGTTGCCTGATAAAGGGGAAGAAAAAACAAAACAAAGTGATTATTTTATGAGTCGGCAGAGACTGAACCCTGTTTATGTTGGGACAGATACAGATAAGATGGTGTCCCGTTTTAGTTGGTGCCGTTTTTACCATTTCGCAGTGTTTAACCTTGCATCATATCTCATGAGCTCATCAGCTATTATGCAACTAAAAACTTTTGCCAACAACTATAGCAAGCAAAAGGACATGTCACTGCTGAGTTGAAGTACAAAAGCTGCATGAAACTTTGAAATATTAAACTAAATTAAAGAACTATACTTCATGTGTGAAGAAATGAACTTTAGATCCCACCACTGATGGCAGGCAAGAGAACTTCAAGTTTCGACATCTCATGCAATAATGTAATGCAGATTTTAAATTCTTACTCTCTCATCTATTACTTGCATGGAACCGTTCCAGAAATGTGACTACAACTTTTGACTTTACTGGGCCACATACATAGATGGCAGTTTGGATGCAGCTCTCAACACCAGTGCATTCAATGGTAATGTGAGGCTGCGCCCCCAACATTTCCTCCACACTCTTTGCCAGCTGCTGGGCTCCATCTCCTCTCCTCACAGTCAGCAGGAAGTCTGCACCCAGGTCTTTGGCCATCAGCAGACGCTCCTCAGACAGATCTGAACACAGCAAAGGATGGTAACCAGAGTTAAACTGAATTATGAGAATGAATACTTCTGTTAAGATAAGTGCTTAAAATGACAAATTGCGTTACCAGATATGACAACCTGCGAGGCCCCCATTGCCTTGGCTGCAAGCAGACAGACCAACCCGATAGGTCCTGTGTAAAGAGGAGAAGCATGCACAAATACTCCAAGTGAACATGTGTTACACAAACGTACATTTAAAAAGAAAGTTCAAGACTGCATCACATATTACTGACAACAGAGTGCTTAAATGAACTTGTTTCCAGAGGGGAAAAAAAGTTAAACATTGAGATTTACCTGCATGCATCCCCACATCACTCTAGTTTTGTGGAGTCAGTAGGACTCACGTTTTAGTTTACACCCACCGTGTGCCAAAGGGATTCCCTACTTGCATGAGCATCTTACTCAAATACCCTAGTTCTCATCTTGTTTATGGAATATTACTAGCAGTTTCGATGACTTTTGTCTAATTTTTACCTGCACCACAGACGAACACAGTGCTACCAAGGGTCACTCCAGCTCTTCGGCAGGCATGGATTCCCACAGACAAAGGCTCAATGAGCGCTCCCTCCTCAAATGTGACATTATCAGGCAACCTGAACAGTTTTTGAAGAGGGAAACAAGGAAAGAATTTATGCATGTTATCCAACAGACAGAAGGGGCAGCTTCGCGATTGATGGCAATCTTGGAAAAACACCGGTACTTGTAACAGAAGTTGGCACTGTGCGTGTAATAGCGACAGAGGTTTCCATCGTCAGGGGGTGTGGCACAGAAGAAGATAGTGGGAGATAAATTATAGCGTCCAGTTTTGAAGAACTCGTCCATCTCACGGGGCACACCAGGCTCAATAGCCACTCTGTCACCTAGAGAAAATAAAAGTAAAAATTAAAGCAGATGGTCTCATCTGCGCAACTATCACCACATGCGGAGTGAAAACTAGCATAAGGTAGAAGGATTCCATAGCTTGAACCTCAATCTAAATTCAATTTGTGTGATGGGTAAATTTAGAATAAGTTTCTTCAGTTCAAACTTTAGGAGACACTGGCTTTGGTGCACAGCTCAGAGTTACATACTATATTTGCACTTACCCACTTTAAGGTGCTTGACCTCTGAGCCAACCTTCGCCACTCTCCCCGAGGCCTCGTGCCCCAGCACCATGGGTTTTTTGAGCACAAAGTCCCCTATCCGGCCATTCTGCCAATAGTGCACATCCGAACCACAGATTCCCACAGAGTGCATCTGCAGCAAAACCTCTGAGTACAAAAGGCAAACCAGGAACGCAGTTAGGACACAGCTGCACTCCCAGACTGGTCTGAGTAGAGATCATGCAATTTTCTACATTTTAAGCTGCTTGCTTCAACACCATACTAATGAAAAAAAGCAATGCCCATGTGTTTTAAGTCAAAAGCTAAGAAATGAATGGCATAATTAAAATATAATGACCAATAACTCTATTCATTGAAAAAGCATTTAACATAGCAATAACAGCTTGTTTGGGTTTGTTTGCTCTTTGATGACGTATATAATATAAGTTGCACTTGAGTGCAGTACTATACCATTAGGTCCTGGTTCCGGGATAGGGCGATTTTCCTGTCACAAACGACGAAAATGCAAAAAAGTTGCAGTCAATTGAGGTCGCACAGCGTGTATGAACGTGAATATGTAACGTCACAGCACAGTTTCATACCAGCCGCAGGTCTTCTTTAGCGTGCAGCACCAGGGACAGATTGTCTTGCGCCATGACAGAGAGAAATGCTGGGCTTACAACGACGTGAAGTCAACAGAAAGCACGGCAAAGTGCAAACAGACAGACCGGCCAGACCGTGTCGAGTTCCCCTCAGCTTCAAAGTACTCAAAGCAATGGCAGGGCACTCCTTCCTAAACAAACCCCGTGATTGGCTTAAAACGCTGCGGAGCAGTCCACTTTGTAGGGGTGGACGCTGCGACGCAAAAACATAAAACTGCACAAGTGTGACACCAAAACTATTCTTTGCCCCTCGAGTAAAGATATAAACTATATTTTTATTAATCGCAAATTGATATTAAATCTTCATCATTGATATGGAGCGATTTAATAAGCAAAATTGTTTTTAAATTGCCGTGGTGCTACTTGAGTCAAATAAGAGCGTCCATTTGAAAAGGGGAGGGAGTAAAAAGGTAAAACTGACTGGATCGTTAACCAACCCGCGGTACAGAGGTCAGGTAGTAACTAAAGTTTAGATCAGATTTACTTATTTTAGGGCGATAATGAATAATTATATGTATATTAATTCCGCCTAAACAGACACTAAATCAAGAGGTGATAAGAGGAGGTAATGCTCAGAAAATGTGAAAAAACAAACAAACAACTGGCTCCACGGGTGGGACGCGAGCACTGTGCAGTATAAATAAAAGTAAAAGCAATTCATTTTCAAATAAAAGAGAAAAGAGTCTATCTATTTTAGCTTAAGAGTAGGTTGCATAAAATTATATACGGCTATGTCATTATCAGGAAAACACAGCA
Organism: Rhamphochromis longiceps; assembly: GCF_057381845.1. NCBI lineage: Eukaryota > Metazoa > Chordata > Actinopteri > Cichliformes > Cichlidae > Rhamphochromis > Rhamphochromis longiceps. Next base: position 22,864,453 of record NC_140557.1, read on the forward strand.
CAATGTGACGAGGTAAAGAAGTTCTGATGTAATGGAGTCAGAAACGCTTCTTGCAATGTAGTCATGCAATGTAGCAACCCTTGTGGATATGGGAGCAGGCATTAAGTTTAAGTGCTTTATTGCATATTGTGTTTTTAAGATAAACAGGAAATATAAATAGAATCTGGAGATGAAACGTGAAATCCAGTAGTTGGTTGTGTAAGTGTACAAATTCTTTGTGGGATGGGAATCTGCAGTGCTTTCCAGCAGGCTTGGAGGCTAGTACCATCACCCAAGCCAAGCAGGTAGCTGGAGTAATGCTGTTAACAGCTGAAAAAGAAGAGGGACCCCAGCTGGCCAGTGGGTTCAAAACAGGAAGTGTCTTTTTGTGATGTGACAGTGCTAACCACTGCCCCGCTGCACCACCCTCGCAGTTTCCAAATTTGCAATTTGGATTCTTGTAACTTTGCCTCTGTCACGCAGATAGGTGTAATACACGTAAATGTTGTACGTCAACAGCCTAAACAGATGCAGAAGAAATAGTAGCAATATTTTTGTTATTCTCAAGGTGCCCCTTGTTAGGTGGATACACTGAAGAGAAAACCTTGTCTGCTTATCTTATCTTTTTATTCATTAATTTCTTGATTGCTATCAGGGGGCTGCATGCTGTCCCAGAGCAAAAGTCTGAGGTGCACACTGGATGGATCAAAAGTCTTTGTACTCGTGGGAGCTCAGTGAAAACTCTGCAGGTAGATTTTTTTATGAATTTAGTAAACCTACTGTAAACTAGAAGACTTTTAGCTGGTGGCACACCCATCTCTCACCCTCACTAGAGTCAATCCAGGTTGCTGTATTTGTCATGGAAGTTAGCAAAGTTAAAGCATATTCAATTAGCACATAAATGTAATTACTGTCTCAAACTTTGATTTGTGGATTTAAATAGACAGAAAAAAAGTTTATAATTTTAAGTGTGGAGCCACTAATATGATCCTCCTTTCAGCAATGGTTTCATCAGGCAACAATAAAAACTAGGGACAATGTCAGAGGGATAACGTAAGTACAAGGTCACAGGACAACCAGCGTCATGTGGCAAATCACCATCGTTTATGATATGAAAGTTAAAAGCTAGTGGCACACAGAACTGTAACAAGAGTACAATAAAATCACAAAATGACATCAGCAGTAGCTATAACATACTGATTACTAATAAATCAGTGCAAGAAGGTAATGTAAACATAATAAACAAACATAATAACTCATCTTGTAAAAACTGCTGGTTTTCTCTAACTATTTGCTTGCTTATGAGTGTGGCAAACAGCAGAGTGTTTTACATCTGAAGCATCGGAAACACCCGCAATAGAAATCGCACAGGTCACCCGAGTATTTCTGCAGCTTGTCCATGCTGACGTACCCTGCAAGGAGTAAGAAGAAAATAATAATGTGTAGCACACAAATGTCTTCTGCCTTTTACTGTCATCTATTATTACACTAGACCTTTGATACAGGTCAATAATAAACTGTGAAAAGAACAGTAACTAACAATTCTTCACCTGTAATCATGCTTTTAATTGGATATTTTTGCATATGACCACAAAGTGGTGCTTCATTTTCTGATGAGTCGGCGTCAGATAGTCCAGAACTGCCAACAGAGTGATGGAGGCTTTATTAGTTTAGTAGTCAGTCTACATTTTTTAAAATCAGAATCACAATATTTATAGTTGCAAGTCCACATACTACCTTATGCTGATTTCTTCTTCACTGAACTCATCATCTGTTGGGCAATTAAAGCTTTTCAGGGAGTGCTGTAAAACAGGAGTTACTCTAATTAAGTTTATTTTAAATCCCATCACATGTAACACAAAACACAGCAAGTTCCTGAGCAATGTGCCACGATGCAAGTTCAATTAATCCAATTCAGGGTAAGTGGAAGAAAATGGATGGATGAATGAATATTCTTTATAATAAATAGCCTAGCAGACATCTACAAACATTTGTGAAAGAAAGGGTCGTTCTCAGGAGCTCAGTAAATTCCAGCGTGGTTCCGTGATAGGATGCCACCTCCGCAACAAGTTCAGCCGTGAAATTTACTCGCTATTAAAAGGGGACATGAAATGCTACACACATAAAAGCTCATTTACATCGCGGAGCCCTCCTCTCAAAAACTGACATAGATGTAACTCTGTCTGTGGATTTAAGAAATAAGAGCTTAAAGTTAAAGTTTTAAAAGCATGTTTAACATCATCTTCTGTCCAGCTGTTGGCCGTAATGTTCAGGTTTGTAAAGTACTTTATAAATGAAAACTTTGTGGAGGAGAATTTGTTTGAGTCACCAGACCGGCATCTATGTCAGTTTTTGAGAGCAGGGCTCAATGGTGTAAATTACCCTTTATGTGTGTAGCATTTCCTGTCCCCTTTAAATATTCCACAAACAGCTGTTAGTGGAATTATAACAAAGTGTAAGTAAATGGAAACAACAGCAACTCAGCCACAAACAGTGTATACTGGTTTGTCACAAAGGGAGTGTGGCATGTTTCTGTATAACTGTGCACGATCAACAGAGGACTTGTTTGGCTAACTGTTTCAGCATCTCACACACATTAGTGTGGAAACAAGAATTACAGGCGTAACCTGTGTGCAGCTTATCTTGCTGCTGTCCGTACCTCATCCGCTGACTGCTCATTACGCTCCCAAATCAGCTGCCCAAACACTTTTCTCACCTCTGAAATGATACATAAATGAGAAGCTGTTTCCAACGTCATGGCAGGTTGACATTCTTTGAGCTGAACCACTCAGAAAGTGACAGTTCTTGCAAATGTTTTCAGGAACCTGGGGAAAAGCTATCAATTTTTTTTTTTTTAAATGAAGAGGCAAAAATCTAAAGAAGTGGTTTGTGTAGAAAATAATTCAGGGTTTTTCCTTCATTTCAAAAAGGGGTTGTGGTCCTCCCGCACAAATAAATGACCAGGATTGTAATATATAATATTTTTTAACACTTCTTTAGTTAATTTATCCACTCATATAATATATTTTTATTTATCAAATGTCCAGAAAAAGCAGTGAACAAACTTTAAGTAGGTTAAATCAATATCTGTCAACATTTCTTTTTTATTTCTTATTATCTCTGTATGCCTCAGTCTTATCTACCAAGGACTTAGTATTGTTTAATCACAACAAATTAATAGGCGTAAATTAATCCTTACCATCTTGTACGGAGGCTGGAGGCAGCACATACTGACCAATGCTCAAAGACTTCACACTCTGCCTCTTTTCACAGGCGGACAGAAACAAGCTGTGAAATACTGTCAGCTTGTTCCAGAGGTAATCCTTGCTCTCAAAGATCCTGAAAAACAGTATTTACATGTTAAGCTTTAAAGGGATTGTGGGAAAATGCGTTACAAACACAAACGCTCCGGAGGATGATAACTGTAAAGCTTTTCAGCTCAGCATGCTAACCTAAGAGTATCAGGGCATGTAGCATCTTCACTGAAAAGGTAATCCGCTGTCCTCCAATGAGCAATGGAGCCCCCCTCTGAAGCTAAGAGATAAAAAGCGATCAGAACAAGCTAACAAAGGTGTTTCTATAAATGCCAGAGGACAGTACTGTGAAAAACACTTCCTCCAACCCTCAATTCTTGATATTCTGCTAGCAAAATGGTGCAGTGATTTATTGAAAGGTACAAACATACACTACAATACAGTATGTAAGGCAAAAATTGGGCTTCAACTAAAGAAATGCAGGTTTATTATTTTTTCAAATATATATTTGAATAATTAAACAGGTCAGTGTTTGGGTCGGTCAGGTAGAAGGAGTGGATTTGAAAGACCTTCAAAAAGATTGGAGAACTATTACTTAGACTACTTTAAAAAATGCACAGAAGTCTGGCTTCTTTGAAGCAAAAAATAAAGACATTAGTGGTACCTCAAGACTTGTGCACAATACTAGAGGTCCCTTTAAATCAAGACTTTGTTAAATTACTTTAAACTTACCTTATGACAGCAGCAGCATCTTTAAGATAATTCTATAAACTTTCTTTGGTTGCTAGGTTTATTTGGATGGCTAGCTTAAACCAAAGCTAAAAACAGGATACTTACTCCAAAACATGTGACAGGTCTGTGGCACACTGCTAGAAAACCAGGCAGTCTTATAGCGAAACATGGCCAGAAAACTACGAATTAACTACTATTAGTGTAGCTTGTTTTTCATCTGCTTCTTATTTTCAAACCGAACCCCTCTTCTGCTCTGCGTTAGCCATCACAGCCAGAGTTGGCGCTCAAAATGCTCTGCTGCATTCAAATGCTGTAAAAACGGTAGGAAATGTTTTAGATTAGAGAAAGAATCTGTAGAATATCTGGCCTGCAGGTAGCCAAGTGAAAATCTGGCAAGAAAAACAACTTTTCAGGGCTTTTATAAGTTATATTTTCTTAGATATGTCATTAAACAACAAAGCCAGAAAACCTCAAACACGAGTACTTGAAATGAAAGTGACCAAAATAAAACAAAATAACTTTTTTTCCAATTTAGTGAGCTGAGTTAGCTGTGTTAAATCATTGAAAAATCACAAATTGCGTGTAAGTACCTGATTTAACTGTCATTGTTATTTATACTATTACCATATCTGACTGAATGAATAAAAGGTAATAAGTGGCTGTTTTTAATTTGCTTCCTAAATGCAACAAAGAGAGACACAACAAGAAATGCACCAGGGATTTTAATTCTAAAACAGAAAGTTTCTTTTCCTTCACACAAAACGTCCTGATGTTTTCTGTTTGTTTGTTTTTTACTGTGGACCCACTGCAACAGAAAACTTCTATAGTGGATTGTGGAAAAAGCCAAACCAAATTAAACTCATTTTTATGATGTAATATGAATGGCCATGGGAGAAGTCATCATCAGCAGGAGGACCTGTGAAAGAACACTTAAAAGTCCAGAATTTATGCCCTCTTTTATACGGTCCAGATTGGAATCTTTGCCAGCCAAGTCTGGCCTCCAGGCTTTATGTTCACAGCCCTGAGCTACACACTGTAAAGAAGAAAGACAGATGAGTTATGGGCTTTGCATGTTCTTCAGTGCTCTACATTTTACAGGTAACGAACTTACAATTGACAATTTATATTTAGCATTATTTCTTACTTATATTTGTAAAGCCACACAGGGATAAGCATGAGAAGAGCAATAGTGCATCCTACCGACTGGATATTGTGCATCTGCCCGGTCTTCACATTGTTGTTGTTACTGAACGTGAAGCTTACTTGAGTTTGTATTAATAAAGTACAATCCTGATCTCAATCCTGCATTAAAATACTCAGTATTTGTAAAGTCTTTTACGACCACTTTTAACACACAGTACTGTAATACCAACACTTTAGTATGTAGTTCATTAAAATATATATATATATATAAATAAAAATATAAATTCTTTGCTGGTAATGCACTTTTATTCCCCAATCTAACTTTCCAGAATTGTAAGGTTTAATGTATGGTAAAGGAAAATACACGATAAAGCATCTATTCTTATCCCATTAAAGCCTGAGCCATGAAAACGTTACCAGAATTTTTTTTAGGTTTATTAAACCTTCTAACACATTTTAAAAGAGAGAGAGAGAGAAAGAAATGAAATATTAATTTGCACACACCAGCTTTAATTTCTATCATATTTGTTACATCTGTGTTATTTTTGTTCTTTTTTGTTTTGTTTTGTTTCAATTTATTGCTTTCAAATTTATTGTACAATTTATTTAGGTTTTTCAGAGGGATACTGATGATGTGAAAGTCTTGTATCAAATATGATACACTTAACATTACAGGGTGAAAAATACATTTGATAAACTGTGTTTTGAGGAGGACAGGCTGATTAGTACTATTTTTTATCCTTGTCAACCATTCAGTTATATTTCTTTTGAATATATTGTGGTTTTCCCTTTAGCTTATCCCCTGGTGTCGATGTAGCCAAAACCCTCAATGAACACTACTTGATCGGTAAAGGTTTATACTTAAAACTATAGCATGTTATCAGCCCTCTGACATGGACTATTAATGTACGGCACAGCAATTTCTGCAGTACTGTATTTTAACACCAGATGGTAATATTTGCAACATCTTATACAGTAAGAGTCCATATTAGATGGTTGTTAACTACTTAGTCTGACAATACACGATAAGTATAAGCCTGCCTTAATGAAGCAGTTTTGATCAGTGCTTTTTAAAGCACACAGAAGCTGCCACTGACTTTGTCTAAATTCAGCAACCCCCTGAAAGCAAATCTGGCTCGAAATGCAGCTCCATTTGTAGCAGATGTCTGATTTATCCTGACCTCATTTAAAGAAGCTATCTATACTCAGTGAGACAGCATGGAGGTAAAGGTGTTATATTATTATATTGTCAGTTTTCTCACTTGTTCACAGTGTTCACATGAGGTACACAAAGGCTTGTAGACATTGACAGCAGTACAGATGGACTGTATGTACAGCAGCTTCTCTGTTTTGCGTTGTTTAACCTCCTCGCTGGGGTTGTCTACAGGTCATGTTTTCAGTGCTATTACATGGCCACACACTCAGAGTCTATTTACTCTGTATGTGTCCATGAATAGACAGTAACCTTGTGCTTTATAAGGAAGATATTCCTGCATCCTGGACAGCACTATTCCCACATAGCTGCTGGTATAAATCCAGAATACTGATAGTGGCACATTTGAATGGGTTTCATCCCATGCTATTACATGTCTACGCAAAGAAATTGCTTAGAAAACCACCAAGCACCTGCTTCTCCATGCGTGTGCTCGGTTCTTGCTTTGCACTGGTATGTCAGACATGACACGCATGCACAGAGGCTCAGCCTGAGCCAGTCGGCTTAGCTGAAATATTGTACCAATAAGCACAAATAATGTACATCACCAGCTTCGCACGTATATTGTTATTGGCGGCTGAGTTTCACCACTCTGGTGCTGGTGAAGCAGTTTAAAGGCAGTGATAACTCTGTTGCCATGAGAACAGCGAAGCCACACCCAGTATTTCTTCCCAACCTTCCCCCGACAACCTGCTCGAACAAAGCACTGGAAAGAGGGTACATGCACTGAGGTTTAACATGTGCCTAGAGGCAGGAGAAACACGAGAGTATCTCTCTTCCCACATCAAATGAAACAGCAGCAATAATGATATGTATAATTGACTACTTGTTAAATTTGGGGGTTTTATTTGTGTGGATTAAATCTAATTGTTTCTTAAATCCCTAAATGGAGAACTGAAGCAGCCAGCTGATTATCTGATCAGTAGAGTGACAGAAGGCTGTTATACCAATATTGATTTGCCGTGGGTTGTCTTGTTTAGTGACCTAATGAAATATGTTTAGATATGAAATCCCTCTCAGACAACATGCAAATTAAAGATCTCACCTATTTTATACAATAAAACATTTTACAAATGTATTAGATTTTCACGATTATTTTTATTTTTTGTTTTGCATATCTAATAAATCTAGAGATGTATTATCACTTCGTTTTCACTGTTATATTTCACATGCGCCATTCTTTTCTTCAACTCTGGCCATGTCGTTGTTTGTTGTCCAGAAATTATTCAGAAAATCTCAGTTATGTTAATAAAAAAATAATAACTAAATACAGGGTTTTTCTCCTTCCCTTTTTGCCTCATGTCCTGATTTTGTCCTTTCAGTGTCGCTCATGCTGGACAGAAAAATGTTCTGTGGTGGCAGAGCTGAATGCCCAGAGCTCATCCATCTCTCCTCTGACCCTCATGATGTTGTTCCTTTGTGTGGTAGCCTGGAGTTTTGCGCAGTATTGCCATAGTTAGTGTGTTGTTGTTGTTGTTGTTGTTATTGTTAGGGCTTTAACTATTCATTCTCATTTTGTTCATTTGATAATTATTGTCTAGATTAACTGATCAGTATGCGTGTGCTTGCCACTTCGTTAGGTACACATTGCTAGCACTGGGTTGGACCTTTTTTCCTTTAAAACCGTCCTGATTCACATGACATAGATTCAACAAGGTGCTGGAAACATTCCTCGGAGATTTAGGTCCATATTGACATGATAGCGTGACAGAGTTGCTGCAGATTTGCTGGCTGCACATCCGTGATGTGAATCACCCGTTCCACCACATCCCAAAGGTGCTCTGTTGGACTGAGATCTGTTAACTGTGGAGGCCGTTTGAGTACAGTGAACTCATTGTCATGTTGGAAACATTTAGAGATGCTCTTCTGCATACTTTTGTTGTTACAGTAGTTGTTTGAGTTACTGTTACCTTCCTATCAGCTTAAAGCAGTATGCCCATTCTCATGTGATCATTGACATCAACAAGACCAACAAGACTCAGAGAACTACTTCTCATAGGACGTTTTCTCTTCTTGGATCTGTTCTCTATAAAACCAAGAGATGGTTGTACAGGAAAATCTTTGCTGTGTCTAAATCGAACTTGTCATGTGACTGGCTAATTCCATATTTCTGTTAGAGAGCAGTTACCTAATCAATAATTTTAACAATGTGTACAGGATTTTGACTTCATAAGAAAGAAGATTGGAAACCTAGTGAAAATTGTAGCTTTTTTTTTTTTTTTTTTTTTAAGATGGCAGCACGTACACACACATGTATCGACACAGCACTCCCATCTAAAGTGCATCTTTTTATATTTTTGTGTTTTTTTTCACTGCGTTTTCCTGCAATGCACTGAGCACTTTCAGTCGTCAGGAACTGATAGACTGGAATAGACAACCTCAATATAGGACTACAGGTCTATAACCCTCACGTCTGTAGTCACGTGTAGCTGATAGTGTCTCAGCACATCAGAAACTGTTTACCCCCCTCCTCCCTTCCTGTTACATCCCCATGTAACGGGAAGAGTTGCATGGGGATGCTCTTCGTGGACTATAGCACAGCGTTCAACACCATAATCCAAACTGCAAGTGTTCCAGTTTGGACATCCTTACCACCAAACTGGAGCACCTCCACGTCCTCCCTGCCATTTCATCCTGGATCAAAGAATTTCTCATCAATCAGCCCTAATGAGTCCAATTTGCAACCCCATCACCAGCTCCTCCTGTCTCAGGAAAACCAGGGCCATGACAGGTGACTCCTCACAGTCCGATCACCACCTGTGTGACCTGCTGCCCTATGGCCGGTGCGTCAGGGCATTTAGTTCCCACACCTCCAGGCTCACAAGCAGCTTCTTCCCCTGGGCCATTCAGACTGTTAACACTATCCCTCCCACACACTCCACCTCTACATCCAAAGCACTTTGCAACTCGTTTTCTAATGTGTGCGTTTCTATTATTTTTGTAAAAATTTCTCTTGTTTTGTGTGTGTCCCTATCGATTGTTCGTTGTAACTGAAAATAAAGGGTTATTCTATTCTATTCTATTAGATTATAACTGACTTAAATTGTTGACCAGCTAACACATTTAATCCCAGATGACAAATTATTCAAGGATTTTAGCTCAGATTTCTTTCATAATACCGGTATATGAAAAATATAACATCAGTAGTCTCTATTTCTTTTCTTTTTTCTTTTTTGCACACTAGACTCATTTATAGTCCTGATTCGCTGATTTATCTGAATTTTCTAAATCCCTGCTGTGGATTCATTTTAGAGGGACTGAGATACATATGAAAGCTACAATCACAGAGGAATTCAACGTTGTAAATGGAGTTAAATGTTCAATGAAGCACATTGACCAGAAGCATTTAAATAATCAGCAGAATGACTATAAATCAAGATTTAAAAAAAAAGGATAAGAGGAAAAAAGTACACTTGTCACTGACTTCCCTGCCACGTGGGGGCTGTAGAGGTGTTTCTCGTGTGAGGGGACTTTCCAGCACAGAGAGGTCTCGATCATGACGGGATGTGTATAAAATAGTGTCCAGAGGTCTCAGACAAGCTGAGTGTCTTTATGAATAGTTCCTTTCTCTGAATTTTATATACTGCTTCCAGACGTCACCAGATATCCAGTCAGCGGTCTCAGCGCAGCAGTTTATCAGTGCGATGGAACAGTAAACCATCCTAGCGTTACATCACTGAAGGTTTCATTTTCTATCCACACCGGTCTGTCACTTTAACTTGCATTCAGTTTAGTTCTGTGTTAAATGAGCAGTCTATTATCCACACATTTCTCTCTCCCTCTATCAAGTCTCTTTCTCTCCAGCTGAACCAACAACATCAAAGGAGTGTGCTTCAAATCGCAGGTGTTGAAGGATTAAGGCCACCGCAGGATGGGGTTTTTATTCTCGGTTTCATCTTTGATGTTGTGTCTCTTTCACTCAATCGTGTCTCTAACATGTAACATGGATTTGTAGCCTAAAGGCTCCACTGATAACCTGAAAGTATGGAGTGTCTTCAGTCTCACACAGCTATGCCTTAATCGATCAATGTTAGTAGCTGCACATATCAATCAGAGGAAAGGGAACAGGTAACAATTGTATTATTACTATTATTATTATTAATAAATGAATATTAATCATTATAAATTACATAATTGTGAGCAAAACGTTGATCCAGACAGTTTTATGTGACTGCTCTGTGAGGTAGATGGCTCATCTTGGTCCAAACCGAACAAGCTCAGGAACTTAGAATAAAAGCTGTAAAGTCTTCATCCATAAATCCATTCATGATGTCCAGAGAACTAATCCTAATGACTCTGGTGATCCCCTTAATTAAGAAGTGCCACCTAAGTTGATGTGTGTTTGCTGCAGAAAGGGGAAGTGAATACACTGACCATCTTTTCTTTCATTGTAATGCTGGGATACACCTTTAAGCTTGTTAATCATGTGTATGTTTTTCACATGAACTATCCACTTAAACTTCACTGGTAAGCACAATGGCAGCTTTCTGCCCCAACAGGATGGTGTACCTCACTACATCAGAACACCCAAGGCAATGATTTGACCTTTACATTCCCTAGATCGCAGTCCAATTGAACAAGTGTTACCCATGGAGACTCCCCCTTATAACCTGTAGAACCCAAAGGATCCACTGCTGCAAATCATCAAGACAGAACTTGAAAAACTTGAAACTTTCATGACAAATACTTTTATGACAAAAACTGACAAATAGTCATGAAAAGCTGTTACGTTTTTGTACATATAGACACAAATTGTTATGCTTTGTGTCAGGATATCTCTGTGTTGTCCTTTTAAAATTGCTCTCTGAATTCTTGGCAAGCAAAGGGGGGAAATAAGGGGGGGAAAGCATCTTAAATGACACATAAACACTGATATTAAAAACTAATGAATTTTTTCTAAAATATTGGGTTAGGGTTGGATTATCACCAGTGAAGCCATAGAACTTGGAAGATTACAAGTGTGAATTATTTATTCTTCTACATGAGGTTGTATATATGGGACTGTTCATATGACAATTTGTGTCAAGGAACACGAATCCATACATCACAAGATGTGAATACAAAAACAGTTGCCATCAGACTTAGGATCCAAAATGGAGGATGCCAGAAATGACAGGGAAACTCAGAAACGGCTTTATGGAAATTAAGACTCAAAACAAGGAAATTAGGCTAAACAAAAACTAAGAACTCTTGCACTAGGAAATAACACAGAACCTACAGGGTGCACAGCTACAGCAAAAGAGGGATGAAACAACACAGAACAAAGGGAGACGGAAACAATAAATGCACACACGGGATAGCAAGAGGACAGGAAGCAGGTGGGGGAACAGCTGGCAGCAATCAAGGAAGACAATACAGGGGAAGCAAAACGAAACATAACACACATGAGACAAAGACTAGCAAAATGGAAGTGAAGACTTGACAAGACACAGGGGAGGCAGGATGACGCAAGGAAATAAACAGAAGCCTATAACTGTAACTAAGAAAACCTGAGAACACGAATACTAGACACAACAAGAACAAAGAACAGCACTGAGGCGGATATACCTGAAGGAGAAATCAGGAAACTAAAGACTAGTATGTCTTAATGAACATAAATTAAAATGAATGAAAAAAAGTTCAGAAACACAAAACGTTGGATCAAAATCTAGGATCATGAAAAGACTGTGGTGCCCCATAGGCTTTAACAGGTTGTAGGATGTTTTGAGAGCATGACAGGGGCATAAAAAATACAGTCTGAACAAAAGTATGGGGCTATGTATACGTTACACCTATAGGAGCTGCTGGACCATGAAAACCCATATAATGAAGCTCCTAGCGAACACATTTTGTGCTTATGCAAAAGCCAGAATAGGTCTGGAACAGATATCGAGACAGCAGGGCATTGGTGACTTTGTGCATTATTTGTAATAAAACCTTTCACAGATGATTGGGGAATATCTAGAATGGGAAAAATAACCACTCTTCAGTGAACTCTTTAGGGACGACCCATTTTTGGCAAATGTTTATAAAGACAGACTGCTTGGCTAGGTGCTTGGTTTTATACACCTGAAAACACCTGCATTCTCAGTTTTGTATTTAATCAAATTAAAATGTCTTCTTTGTTCTTCTTCTTTTTTCTGAGCAAATTTCCTTGTAAATGTCAACATGCAAACACACTAACCTGGTGATCACTGCCTTTATTATCAGAATAATTTCAGTTATGTATCCTGAGATTTTGGAATACATCCATCAGTCATCCTTGTCAGGGGCTTTTTATTTTTTAGTCTTTTTTTATGGAACTCAGTCTGGTAATAACTTGCAACACTGTGTGCTTATTTTAGCTGTAATTGCTGATTACCTAGATAGGTTTGAGCTGCTTGGACTGCCTATGGCCAAGTTATTTACATATAAAACTAATTTGATATTTAATGAAATGCTGCTATTGCCCCCACCCCCACATGTAGGCCACAGCCACCTTTTAAAGCAGCGTCTTTGAGTCTAAGGCCCATTTCAACAGGAAAAAGCCTCATCACAAAACTGGACTGTTTTCAAAATCAAACTCATTTTTACTTCATTGAATATCCTCAAAGTAATGCTCCATTTAAATAGCTTCAATATACACAAAGTGTCACTGTGTTGTTTGATTATGGAGCCACGAGACACAGCACTTTTTAAATGCACAGATCTTAGCCTGATAGCCAGAACTATCATGTTCATCTTGTTTTGTTCCTTTTCAGTCCAATGGAGCATCCGCTCAGGCTGATTTACACAGATGTGGAAATTTGAGTTTCTCAAACTGATCACTGTACACAAATGTATATGCCTGAAGCTAAAAGCATTTCAGGTTGACGCTGATGTGTTTATCCATACGTACAATATGCGGGTTTTGTTGGGGTTTTAAGACTGAAACGGAGTGGAGTAAAAACAGTTTGGTATATTCCTCCGTTTGTCGCTAAGTAGTGATGTCTCCAGTGTACCATATACAAAGTAATGTTCCCTGTCATGGCGCAGATTGGGTAATTGCTCATTCTGGTGCAGCACTCATTGGATAGATTGCTTTTTATTTTTTTCTAAATGAAGAAACCACCATTTAGTGTTACATTGCCTGAATCAGTCAGATAAATGGAAGATTCTGGATCCCGGCAAGCATCTTTTTCATCTTAATGAAAGGATCTCAAAACCCTACTTATGCTATGAGTAGCTGAAATCAAATTAGTTTTGTGAGAAATGCAAACTGTCACAGGCAAATACTGCTGTCCAACTTTCTAAAATCACGCTTTTTCACTTGTCGAAAGGGGGGACAAGGAAACTTTTCAGAGTGACCGTTCTGATGCTAGCTGTAGGCTCTGTGCCAACCTTGGGTCATTGGGGTATGTTGGTGTGCTGAGGAGGGACATTGCTTTCCCGACCGTATGAACCAGTGTAGACAACAGCCGAGCAGCATCTGACAGTAGGGTGAGAGGAAATGTCGCAGCCTCCACCGGCTAACCTTCAGGGCAACGGGCTCACTTTGAAGACTCATAGATGCATCACAGTCATGTGCAAACACATGGCACGTGTTCATCAATCTGCAAGACTGCACGGAGGTGTTGGTTAGGCAACACACAGAGAGAAAGATGCATTTGAACAGAGGACACCTGCGAGACACACACTGCCAGCAGAATCAAAGTTTTAACTGACTTGATGAAAGTTTGTGTCTCACCAAGGACTGTCGTGCTGCGAGGCCAGACCACGTGTGAATCTTATTTGCCCTTTTAGTTACTTGGGTCCATGATGACTCATCTTTTGGAGTTTGGAGGAAGGCATCACTAAGAAATGGTCACTCCCTGGGGTTAACATCATGTTGAGCACCAGCCATGTAGACTAATGACTTCACTCCCGTCATCTTCTGTCATCTCTAACTGTGCCCTTGAGTTTATGAACTTATGTTTCATCCAACTTTCCAACTAGTCATCCAGCTGTTATTTTCAGGCTTGAAATTGTAGTTGATTTTCACAAGTTGTTCTAACCTAGTCTCTCAAATTAATATGACTTTAATGAAGACGATGATAGAAACACACCCATCTGAATGATCTCAATGCACTCCTTATTAGAACCACACCTGTGGTTATCTGCTAGGGGGATCTCGGTGTTTATTCAAGGATAGTTATGTTAACTACTCTATAAATTACCTTAAAGCTGGTTGGTTAAAAGCAGTTGCAAGGAGACTCAAAGATAGCTCAGGTCACCATTAATCAGATCAGCACAAAAACTGAATTCTCCATTCTCCTTTGTCAACTTTTGGCTTAAAGTGGACTCAGTGAACAGACTCAAAAAAACTGTCAGTAGTTTTAAAAGGTCTATTGAAAGGATGGTGAGTTTTTGCAACCAACTGTGAGTGAATGGGGAGGTTGAATATTTCACAGGGCAGTGACCGGAAACTCTGCCAGAGAAGATGTTAGCAGCTGCCAAGGTGAGTTGAACAGTTTGAAATGAACTTCCAGTGGCTTACTTGTTTGTTTTCCTCAACAGGAAAACCAGAGGGGTACGCGATTTGCAGGGTCGAATCCGTAACTGACGAGGAAATGGAGGTGGAAAGTGGAAAGGCAGGTGGAGAGCTGGTAAGTCATTTCCCTCCAGGGAATAAAAGAAGTAAGACTGGAGGTGACAGGTTTGGCTGAAAGTTTTTGCAAGACTTCCTGGGATAAGTGAAGATGCAGAAGGACAGGTTTTCAGTTCAGGCTCCAAGCAACGAACAAGGAAGAAGATGGACATAAGGGGTTACAGAGCAAATAGGTAAAACGCCTCCAGGTAACAAGCAAGGTCTGATTAGCACCATAATGGCAATGATGATCTGGTGCAGAACAAGATGTATAATCCAGCATTTTAATACCAGGAGCCTAATTACATAACGCAGAACACTTATGGAAAGGAGACTCTGTGCAGGGCGGTCAGCAAAGCAGAGCCAGCCCAACAATTCCACCTGAGACTAGAGAGAAAGGGTCAGAGTTAAAACCAGATACAAGTCAGTGTGTAGACTATCTGCAATAAGACCAGTACGGCCATAAATTCAGATGTTGCAAAGAAGTTGTGCAATCTTGATTGAATCTAAATATCACAAAAGAGTGATTCAGTGCTAGTATCAGAGATACTGATATTTTTATAAACCACTGAATTACAAATAAAACATGTTATGTATATAAGTTTTAAGTAGCACTGAACGGCCTCTATTATTATTATGTGTATTTTATTACTACCACTGAATGAATGTCAAACTAACATTAACTAAGTACTACATTATCCTCCTGTCATTGTAATACAAGTACAACACAGAGAAATATAGTACATATGAATTTGACCAATTTAAGAGCTTTTATAGAAACATCAAAATGATTTGAGTAATTACCAGTACTAATAATTTAGGCCACCTGTGGCATAAACAGTACAACGGATCATGGTGTGATTAATTTATTTATATTAAACTTAGCATTTTATTATTACTACTGACAAATTTTTGTGTCACCAAATGTCAAGCCAGTTAGTAAGTATTATTTTATCCTCCTATCACTGTAGTATAAGTATGAAGAAGAAAAATATCTTGTATAAATGAATAATTATACTATGTAAAAGTATGGTGCCTGGAGAACATTGGAGGGCATATGAAAGCATTCTCCAACATCCAGATTTTTATGCTCAGGTTTCTCAGATGCGCTTAGCTTCATCCTCTGTGATCAGATTTGTTGCTTGTTGCTTGCTGCGACTATAACAAATGAATAACAGCCCTTTAAATGTTTGAAAGGTTTTGTTCCCACATTAACAAGGTTTACACGCAGCATCCCTAAAACAGAAACTTACTTAAGCGTCAGCACGAACTGACGTAAACACGGGACAGTTGTGAATAACCTAAAGAATATTAATGGATGTCTGGCTTCTTTCACATTGCGACGCTGTGATCTCGAGACGCGCTCCCGCTCGTTTTTCCAGCGCAGGATGCCCCTGTCTAAACACAGGCCACATCCTCTTCTTATAACACTTAACACACATGCAGCTTGCGTTTTGGCAGTGTCTCTAAAACCTACATCTCTGTTTTCTGTTACCTGCTGTCACAGTAAAAGAAATGAACTAACCTAAACTGTATCTCTTCAGTAATAAGCCTCTGCCATATCAGGGAGAAGCTAACGGACAATTTACAACAATGTCAACAATAAAAAAGTTACATTAAGAAGAAAATAAAACGTTACTATGAATAGTTTAAAAGCATCCTGGTGTTTGTAGAAGGCTGCTTAGTTTTTCCTGCTTGCGGAGGCCAAATAGCACAGAAGCTGAGGCTATCATTATTGTGGCAAATTCTAAACTGTTGAGACTTATCTGCCAGTTTGGGTTACTGTTGTAGATCTCCCCTGAGAGGCAGCAAAAGCAGGGGACAAGCTGACTGGAGTTTTACACAGAGGAGCGCCATTTTGTTTAAGTGTTTCTGACTGTTGCTCTGCATGCCTCCGTAGGGCATCGAAGCACAACGTGAGTCACTCCACTGTCAAAACCCCTGATGAAATGGCCCACTAATTTACCTGA
This sequence comes from Rhamphochromis longiceps, assembly GCF_057381845.1. Classification (NCBI taxonomy): domain Eukaryota; kingdom Metazoa; phylum Chordata; class Actinopteri; order Cichliformes; family Cichlidae; genus Rhamphochromis; species Rhamphochromis longiceps. The sequence goes on from NC_140557.1 coordinate 22,881,307, forward strand.
GGTCATCTATGATTTCATCATTAACGTCTCGCTCCAAAACTTTAACTTTCTGTCGATGACATCAGTGATGATAAAACGCCTGGTGCGCTCCTCCACAGCCAGCTCGGATGTGATCCTTTATTAATAATTGAGGGTAAGCTGTGTCTAACCTTGACTTTATTGTGGATTAGTATGTGAAGTATTTATATATATATTACCATCTTTGATAGCCAGTGCCATATCTACCATATCCACCCATCTGAAACATTGAGTTTAAGTGTTTCTGACACTTCTATGGCCACAGATGGACATAATCAAGCAACTGGACATGCAGACTGCTTCTATAAACATTTGTGAAAGACTGTTGTGGTACCTGTGCAAGAAGTCCACTCATGAAATTTCCTTGTTACTAAATATTCCAACAAAGTGGAAGTGACTGGGAACGACAGCGGCTCAGCCATGAAGTGGTAGGCCACGTAAAATCACAGAGGTTGCCGAGGCACATAGTGAAAAGAGGCTGCAAACTTTCGGCAGAGTCAATCATTACTGACCTCAAAACTTCATGTGACCCTTAGATTAGCTCAACAACTGTGTGGAGAGAGCCTCGTAGAATGGGTTTCCATGCCCAAGAGCTGCATCCAAGCCTTACATCAGCAAGCACAATACAAAGTGTCAGATGCAGTGGTGTAAAGCACGCTGCCACTGGATTCTTGAGCAGTGGAGACGTGTTCTCTGGAGAGACAAATTTTGGAAGGATTGTCAAAAATTCCCACAAATATATTCCTTAACCTTCTGGAAAGGCAGAAGAGTTGAAGCTACACCCTACAGATGAAGAATGGGATGTTACTCAAGTTCATATTCCTGTGATGACACACGAGTGAATACTTCTGGCAGTACAGTGAACCTAATCGTAACATAATAAATGTCACGCTTGCTGAACTCTCATATCAATGAAATTAGCTGATACATAGATTTGATACAGTGAAGTAAAGTGGAAGCAACACGCATGCCATTAATGTCAAGATGAAATGTTACAGGATTATTTATTGACAATGGGATTTATAGTTGATTAGAATTTAACAAACGCCTCATCATGCACAAAGGTGAAAACAAGGCTCACAAAACTGAGCTCAGTAGTAGAACTAATAGACATTACCCTAAAAAAGAAAAGCGTCAGGCTATCTCCAACAAAGTCAGTCAATTCCCTTTGCTTGTATGTTAAAAATGTGCCTGTGTTTCCTCAGCCCTCTGTTCACACCGACACAAGGGCAGGCATTTTTCATTTCACACTCAGGCTGGAGATTGTGAGTTCTCTCTTGTGTTGCAGTTCTTGGTTCAGGTTACCGCTAACTCTGGCGGGAACTCAGCCTGCTGTGACCTTCACCTTGGCCCTGCATATCTGCTCAGTGCAGCAGGATCTCAAATAGCAAAATACCAATACTGTATGTATACGTATGTAGAGTTCCCTAATTAGGATGAAGCTGCAAATACACTTTATACTAAACATTCACTGATTACTGACTTAATGCGGGTGCGATATTGAAAAGCATTTGCCCCTTTTTATTAAATGAGGCTAAAAACTTAAAGGTATTTGGTTCTTTTGGCCAATGGTTTAAATAGTTTGCAGCATGTAGTGTTTAAATAACAGAAATGCTTCTGAATATAATGCACTGTTATTACAAAAGGTAAAAAGTCTGTCAATCACGATGTTGACTTTGATTATCCTGTTAATACTTGGTTAAATATTGATCCTGCTGTTATGTGTTTTTGAGATGTGAACAAACAGTAACAATTCTTTGTGTAGATTAAATGCTGATCGGTTAAAAAAGTTAGTTTTAACAGTTCACCATGATGGGGAAGAAGTGTGAATATAATTACTGAGCTGGTAGTTATGCAATGCTTTTGTACTCTAAGCACTACAAGTGCTTTTTACTACTAGCCTAATTCATCCAATCTCCCACACATTCACATGAGCGCTTCTTTTGATACCTAAGGGCCTCGTCTAACATTTAAACACATACTTATACTCAAATGGATGCACCAGGAGCACGTCAGGGTTCAGTATTTTGCCCAAGGATGCCTCCACATGCTGACTGCTGTAGCTGGGGATCCAACCACCCACCATCTGACTGGTAGATGACCTGATCTACCCCTGAACCACAGCCACCTGCAAAGTCAGGGATGAGAAGCACAACAAGGGTTAAACTGTTTAAACTGTGTTTCACTTCATTACTCAAACTTCTCCACAGCAGGGACTAAGTTAAAGAACCAACAACAGCATCCACAAAAACAAGAGTACACACTTTACTGTCATCCACAGCTACAACAAGTAAACATGGGTCTGCAACGTTCTGTGTAGCACCTATTATGCCTTTAAAGAAAAAATGAATGTGGATATCCTGGGTAAAAGGTCAGAACTCAAATTAAAATATATTTGACATGATTTTGTTCTTTAAAAACAAAATATGATTGCCAAGGACATTACCCATCTATCATTATCCACCCTCAGCTATCTCTGCTGATGTAACAAGCTCTTGCTTGACTGGTTTTTATTTGTGTTCTCATATTGCATGATGTGGCCTGAGATTGTTCCTGGAGGAGTGGTTTTTTTTCCCCTTAAAAGTGCATCAGCTATGTGTATTAGGGAGTACACTTTAAGTGTTGTTATGTAAGAAATGCATCACACGGTGCATTCATAGTAATAAAAGGCAAAAGATTTTTCTGCGTGCAAAAACTGCAGAACTACTGACCAGACTGGATTCTGAGTTTTCCCTGTTTCCAGTTTGTTTTTGACGTGCAAGTTGACTGGCACTGCTATGGTTTGCTTGCTTGCTTGCAGAGTTAATTGGCTAAAAAACCAGACTATCCTTTCCAAGTGAATATCAAACGCAGCATGTTGAGCGACACTTTGGATTTCAGTTCTCCAAAGACACAAACCAACACACAGTGGTGCTTTTTTTCTTCACCCAGTCACTTATTTTGCTTTTCCCAACTGTTTTTATGCTTGCCTGACTAAAAACCTTCATCTCAGGATATTCTGCTGTAAATCTAATTTACCCAAACTCTTGAACTAAGTGCACTTTATGATACGAATAAAGCAGCAATCTTTAAGAAAAATATTTCAAGCCTGTGCATTAACATTGCAAAAACCATGCCTCCGCATAGCGTGCAGGGACATTACTGTAAACACATTCTTTGGCCCATTAGGTTTACAGTGAGTCCTCATGACATCAGTACTTTAATGTCTTCTTCTGGGCTTTTACTTGTTATTACTGTTTGTTTAAGAAAAGCCGCAAAGCACTTTTTTCTGCTAATATTCATTAAGAGAATGAACTTAAAAATCATTAACAATGACATTTAATCATACATTCTTTTAATTAAACACAACTATTGTCGCAAGACTTTATGTAGTCCTGTGAAAATGCCAGTCTGGAGTATTGAGATGTGCACAAAACATCACAACGTTCTCAACAAAGTCACTGACTGTTCAATGCTTTGAGGAATTGCAAAAAATAATAATAACTTAAAGTCCATGACAGAAAAAGACTGAACAAGTATGAAAGGGTTGGAGGGAAACCTGTTCTCTCTAATGGCAGCGCAGCTTAGGTTTGCAAAGCTGTATTTGAACAAACCACAAGGCTTCTGGAACAATGTCCTTTGGACAGATGAAACCAAAGTGGAGATGTTTGGCCATAATCCACAGCACCATGTTTGGTGAACACAAACACAGCATATCAGCACAAATACCTCGTACCAACTGTCAGTACGGTGGTGGAGGAGTTTGTTTGTTTTACAGCCAGGGGACACGGACATCTTCCAGTCATTGAGTCGACCATGAACTCTTCTGTATACCAAAGTATTCTCGAGTCACATGTGAGGCTATCTGTCTGATGACTAAAGCTTGGCCTAAGCGGGGTCATGCAACAGGACGATGATCCCAAATACAGTAAACCTGCTCTAGCAGCAAAGAAGAATGTCTGAAAAAGAAGAGAATCAAGGTGTTGATTGTTTTAACCTAAACCTGAAGCTAAATGCCCGCCAACCTCAACGAACTGAAGCAACACTGCAAAGAAGAATGAAACAAATTTCCTGTGATAAAGTCATACCTGCTTAAAGTTATTGATGCTGGAGGTGGTTCATGCATTATACTTTTTTATTTTTCATAGCACTGTGTAGTCCTGCAAAAATGTTATTTTTCATGACCGTATATTTGTTATGGCTGATCCAGAACTGCACTCTTAGAGCAGCACATTTCCATTCTGCATGACTTGCTTATATAAAGCAGGCATACTTAGAGCATATACATATTTTCACTCCGCTGAAAGTGCTGTGATAAGATGCATGACGGCAGCCTACACAGCACGCATATCGTTGCACGGCAGCACCTACAGCACGCCACTGTACCGCACATTCAACTATTATTAGTAAAAATAAATAAAATCGCTCTTGTCTCATATTAAAAATGTAACTCACGTAATACAAAACTAAGTAGATTAAATGATGATAATGGAAAATGTAGAGTGAGACTACAGATCTAACCAAACACTGCAGCTTCTTTGTGAGTATTTATGTATCTATGGGGATCCTGACCAAGACATTATTTAAAAAAACAAACATCACTAAGTAGCAAAGATCCATGGATTGTGTCATCTTTGTGGCAGCCGTTAAGCACTCAGGAATGTTGAAGCAAAGCTTATCTCATAAATCCTCTGTTATTTATCCTCTATTATTTATATTGTTCTTTAGATTGTTTTTGGATCCCTGTAGGCAGCGTACAGATTTCAGAAAAAGGAGCCCTAAAACTTTTAATATATATTATCTTTACAAAGGAGATGCACAGTAGCTAGTGGGACAGTAGCTAAAGTTAATGTGCAGCATGAATTCAGGTGGATCGTTCATGCTATAAAAGATTTAATTACATTTTACTTATTTTCATAAGAAATGCTTACACAGGGAGACAGACAACCATTCCCACACATTCATCCCTATGGGCAATTTAGAATCACCAGTAAACTTAATCTCATGTCTTTGGACTACGAGAGGAAGCCGGAGTACCCAGAGAGAACCCACGGAGTCACGGGGAGAACAACAGCCACACAACCCAAGACCTCAAAAGTAACCCACGCCACTGTGCTGCCTAAACTGGGGCTTTAGTCATCAGTTTCACAGAGACTGTCACTAACCTCTTGCCAGCCAGGTGGGACCTTTGTGTTTGCTTTCTGAAATTTTTAAAATGAATAAATGTCAACAAAAGCTGCGGTGAAGAAGAGGAAACCCAGACGCAGAGAAAGATGCAAATTTAATGAAATGATCGACAGTGGTCTTGTGCCTTTTTAGGAAATGCCTTTCTTCTTCAGTTATACTAATAATGTATCAAAATAGATAGCTATCAAGTATGGCAGAATTGCTTTTTTACGATGAAGTCATTAGTCTGGTATTTCCGCCTCTATTCATATTCAGTGAGGCTTTGTGTTGACTGTACAGCCTCAAAAAACCAGTGGGTACTAAGGAGTGGGTTTTATTACCTTCTACGGTGTCCTTGCATCCAAATATGCAAGATGCAATAAGTAATATAGTCATGTTAGCTAGATGAAAGACATAAGACATCAAATATGCTAACATTATGTTTTTTTACACGTCAGAGGGGGCAGATTAACTTACTTCAGTAATTCGGTCTACTGTATTGCAGTGTGGTAAACAGACTGTATATTACTGCTTTGTGGTACCTGTAAATAGTGCTTTTTAACACGAGAGACACCTGCTCCCTCCCACAGGCTCTTTGTACCTCAGCTCATCACTTATCTCAGCAAATCCGAAGCTACATTGGGACACAGGAGAGAAAGTCTGCACCTGGCAGACAGTTAATAAAGGTGACAGTGGGAGGGCAGGAGGAAAGGAAGCTGCTGGTGTGAAACCCTGCTAAGTGGAGGCACAGGAGTCGAGTATTACTATCTCTGAACACCTTCCGCTCCAAAGACAGTCTCACACACAAAATTCAGTTTTCTGTGCAACTGTCAGGCAGGTCATCTGTTTACTCGAGGATTCTTCTTCATGTGCAACCATTCTCTTTTTAAAAAAAATTCCCCACACACCCTACGCCACTGGACCGACACAATAAATCACTACAACAACAGCAGTCATTTGGTATCCAGGGATCCTGGCGTTCATACGCCGTCTCTCCGTCTGTTTGTCGTCTGCTCAGCTTCCTCACAGCCTCCATGCATCTTAAAACTGTGCAACACTTAATAACAGAAGCGACAGATGGTAGAACTTCTTTTTTTTAACCTAACATATCTTCAATGAAAAACTGTTTTTTAATCACATTTTTACCCTTTTCATTGTAAGTGTGACCAGAAATAGTGCAGAAACAGACAAATGAAAAACACCATACAGTGTGTGCATCGGTTTCTGCTGAATCTTGTCCCATGCAGATCTTGTGCACTTTTGCAGAAGTAACAGCAGGCGCTTTCCTTTCTACAAATGTTTCATTTACATATTGCATTACCCTTGGTTGGATTCATGTATTTCATGCATCCTCTGCAGCTGCCATATCTGGCATCACAACAATTCTCACCTCACAGGCGGGTTTTTGTCTTGCAGATACTGCTGCGAGTTATTGCTTTTTTCCCACTGTACATTCGTTGTAGTTCTGTACTGTATAGTGTTTTTCCCCCTTATCTTACATATAAACCAAGGATAAGGAAGGTAAAGTATACATTCCTTAATGACGCATAAAAGACATTTTAAAAACATAGCAAGCTCAACATTGCAATCTAGCAATACATCATAGTTACATTGTCCTGTAACTCAAGTCAAATCCATTTGTATAGCACTATTCAGGCAAGACTGTATATGAAAAATGTAAGTAGCCAACATGTCATCATCCATCCATTTTAAAGCTTACATTGTAGCATTTTGCACTTTGCTATTTTTGTTTCTACTGAAGTCAGAAATGACCATAATAGCAAGCTTCAAGATTCTTCACCCTCAATAAACATGAAGCTATCAGTTTGAGTAAAGCTGCTGATATGTACAAAAACAATGTTTTATTTATTATATTAAATAATTAATCCCTGAGGAAAATGTGCTTTGTGTAAACTGAACATATACCAATCAAATAAATTTCATATCATTTCATATATAAAGTTAATGTTAATGTAAAAAAATTACATGGAAAATTTACATGTACTTAAATTAATTAAATGTGCCAAAAGGGCAGAATTTGTTCCTTTGATTGTTGTTTAGGAATCAGGCACACAAGCCTAGAGAGACCAGTCATGCTGTGACAACCTTCAGTCACTGGGAAAGATGTGTACTGGTTAGCAAGGTGTTGCTGGCAATGTGCTATATGGGTGCTGTACCGAAAATCTTTCCTGTGATTGCTTTGGATGCTAGCAGATGGCCGTAGTTTGAATGGGGGATGCTGACTTAGTGAGACTGTAGGGAAACTTGAAAAATGTGACATAAACCATGTGCGTGTTCACTGTACAGACAGATACTTGTGCTACGTAACATACAATTAAAATATTACAGGCTCACTAACAAGAACCTGAGTGCAGCCTTGCGGACCATCTATTTGTACATAAAGCACTCAGATAATAATTTAAAAGATAATTCAATTTAAATGTGTCAAAAGGTACCAAAACAAACACCTTTGACAGGTTCAGTTCAGTGACCCCAATTATCTGAGGTGACAGCCAGCAGAGAGGTAAGAGCCTAGTCATCATCCACTTGTCAAAGACGCCCAAGTTCATAATCATACATATTTAAATATACTTTAAACAAGTGATGTAGTTATATCACTTGTTTATTCAATTCAGTTTTATTTATATAGTGCCAAATCACAGCAACAGTTGTCTCAAGGCACTTTACATTGTAAGGTACAGACCATACAATAAACTATATGAACCATACGTCACCATAGGTACCATACGTACCTATGCAATGGATAAAACATTTTGATTTCCACCATCATGATTGATCACTTCTAACATGAATCTTTGGGGGATTGACTCCCATGAACAGCTGAGGAAGTTTTTGGTTTCTTTTTTCAAAGCTTGTCAGTTGATTCTAAGTCAGTTTGCAAACAGAGGGACTGAAATCTTAAATTTCATTTCTACTTTACAATAACAGCTCAAATTTACCAGCAGTCTTCACAGCCTCACAGTGACACCATTTTAGTGCTTATATCATCTTATTTAGTGTTATTTTAATAACACTTTCATGTGCATTGAGTAACTCAAAGTATTGAACTTTTACTTGTTTATCTTACATCATCTTGCTGTTGTGTATGAAGCCATATCAGGTGTCAGGGCAAAATGTGGCCAAGCCAAGAGACAGTGATGCTCTGCAGTGGAGTGTTGAGTTACAGCAGGAGTGCAGCATCCACATCGCACTGGGACACGGCTATCCTGGTTTTGAGTCTTTTTTTGGATCATCGATAGGATGTTTACGTGGAAGACAGAGAAATCAAGGTATTCATACCACCAAAGGTATCCTGGGTAATTCAAAAGTGGCTCACCCAACACTATATCCATTAAATGAACTTAACCGACTTTCCAGACTTTTCCCACTGTAACCAGAGTTGTGTAATCTCTGACTCTCAGACTTGAATCGCTCTGCTTTGCCTTTTGCTTCTTCACATCTAAATTTCACACTTCCACTACAGAAAGACATAACTGATTTTCTTCATCACTCAAAAAGTGACAATTTGGCCTCTGGCAGGGTTTTTTTTTCTTTCTTTGGCTGTCGTTGAAGGGCATGTGAGTACAGGAAACTTCAAAAAGCGGTCTATAATAACAACTGGGGCAGTCCCTGTGAGCTGTACAGACACCACTCAGAGCAGGGAGAGACAGATGACAGGTGAATGATGACACGCATCAGCCATTCGGTGACTAATTTTCTGTGCTTACTCAGACGTAATAATCTGCCGCTGTATGCTCAGCTGATGTGGTCCATGTGTCTGCTCCTGCTGTCTGCTTATTGGTATGAAAGAGAGGCAGAGCAAGAGTGAGACAGGAGAGCAGTCCAAGGCTACAGATTTAATCTGGCTGCTGTGGTCATGTGATTAGTCGTGGCCAGGGGCCAGTGGATAGTGTAATTTATGGCAGGGGGGGGGGGATCAACACATTTGGATGGTTGCTGCTCCTGAGGGAAATCTCACTCTTAACCAAGCCACCATCCCTCTTTAACCCACCATAACATCACATCTGTGGCTGCCGGGCTTGGGGACAGTTAGCCTTGTTTTGTTTATCTGTGGCTATATAAGGAGATGTAGTTTTATGTTTGAGGCCATAAAATGAGTACAGAAGAAGCTAAGTGAGACCCAGAGAATCTATTTTAAACATTTGGGGCTAATGGAGCCAGTAAATTGCATTTAATACCAGAGATTAAAGGGAATATTGACAGCCTGCTGAGGACTGTGCGTCAGTTTTCGCTGTCCTTTTTGGCTTAAAACCATATGACTGCTGTGGTGACCTCACCCTCCTTCAGACCACTGGCACGCTGGTGGGTGTATGTGTGTACATGTTAATTTAATCCTCTTCCCAACTCCAAGAACTGTAAATAAACATCAGAGGAGTTTCATGAGAGGCTGTGTTCAGTTTTTTGGGGTGAATTTTCTGTTTTCAGAGCTGCCAATATCAAGCAGTGCTGATAACAGCAGTTTCCTCCTGACCTTCCCCACCAGCTGCTCACCAGCTTGCTCCATCCAAAATTTACCTGCCTTTGCATTGGCTTGCTGGTCAAAGATAGAGTTTATATCTACATTTGCTTTTTTAGGGTGTATGGGCCGTCTCAAGGGGACTATGGTTTATACTCAGTCCTTCTCCCATCCTTCATTCTGTTTATTAGTCTGAACAAATATGTAAATACAGGGATAGGGACATGCTGTCTCCCCTCGTGGTGCAGCTTCATTATAAAATATGCAGGATGCAATCCAGCTTCATTGCCAAATTCTTTAATGGAAAGTGGTCCTGCCCAAGGGGTTCATGCAGAAGGAGTCTGTGAACTCTCTTTATGGTTACATTAGAGCTGGGCGATATGAGATTTTTTCATATCACGATATGTTTTTTTCATTTCAGGCGATAACGATATCTATCACGATATAAGCCAAATAACTATAATTGTAAGATTTAAATGTGCCGTTGCTCACAAGTAAAATGTGAAATAATCAGCAGCTTGTTTTTATTTAAATATTTATTTCCCATAATAAGTTCAACAGGGTAGATGTACTTAAGGAACATGAGACCTTTTCAGATAAATAAAGGCAAATATTGCAAAATACATAAAAGGCAGCCGCTAAAGTGTTTAAGTTTCAAAATAGAACAAACAAAACAGACTAAATTGTCAATTCCACTTAGAAACAAAATATTAATTCTAAAAATAAATCTTAGTTTGTTTTACAGAAGAACAGACAAAACTGACTAACTTTTGTCAATATCAAATAAACTGAGAACTAAAAGGAAATTCTCAATCTCTCCTTGTTGTATAGCTGAGCTTTTCAAACAGTTTTAACAGTTACTTTAGTCTGACAAAAGCCGAATGACGAATTAGCGCTTCCAGTCAGAGACTGAGGCTACGTCCACACGTACACGGGTATTTTTGAAAACGGAGATTATCCGTTTTCGTTTTAAAAAAGAATCCCGTCCACACATAAAGGCAGAAATGAAGGAAAACGCTGCTATGAACATGCCAAAGCAGCAGGTGGCGCTAGATTCCTAACCGTGCAGAAATGTTGGCCAATCAGAAGTCTAGAAGCCTCGGTGGGAAAAAGTAAACAAAGCTGCGGCATAGAAGCAGAACCGAGTCGTATGTGTGGAGGGACAGTAACTGTGTGTATATGTAAGCATTTAAACACTGCAGAGAGTAGAATTAACAGTAACAGTATTGTAGAAATTCATTTCACCGAAACAATAACGTGGCGCACAGTGTGACGCATGCACCAGTTTATTGTATTTCCAGACTTGCTTTCGGCACAATTTACAGTGCACGCTACTCTGTTTTATGTCAGACTTGAAATAGCCGAAATACCTTCACACTACGGAACTTCTTTAGCTCTTCCGTTCGACAATCTCTCCGGCATTGGAACCATCATCTGTTTTCTCTTCGGTCACGCTCGGTTGATTTTTCTAGTCGGCACACTCATTTCCTCCATTACCCGCTGGCTGCTTCCCAAACAAACACACGTGCGGCTTGGTACTTGTGCTGTACGTAACAAGTCACGCGACGTGACGCTGCGGCTGTGATTGGTTCAGCTCTGCGCTACTGAATTTGGATCGGCTGACCTTTTTTTTTTTTTTTTTTTTTAAAAGAGGACAAGAGCGGCGAGGTCTATCGCGATAGCTTAATTTCTCTATCGAGTAAAAGTTATATCGCGATACATATCGTTATCGTTCTATCGCCCAGCTCTAGGTTACATCATAATCTAAATTATTCGACAGCCCTGAGAAATGCATTTCACTTGTTTGACAGATGTCACACACACGGGGAGTCATTCCCCCTTAGATCATGAGCGCACAGGCTCCTCTGAGTCCCCTCGTCCTTCAGGTCTCACTAAAGACTTGTGTTTACTGGGCATTTAAATTTGACACCGAATCAATCACTGAATTGATTATCATCTGTAGACACTCTGTGAACTATCAGCCCCTAAAGGGTAAGTAATTGTAACCTCAGCCTTGCATTTAGTATGGCTTGGCATTAGGAGGTATAGCATAGATGTTAAAAACAAAACACATTCGTAATCCATCATAATATCTACATTATAATGTCAACTATAATATTCTTTAATCTAGTTATTGGCAGAAAAATGTATTCATGTATGTATAATATGCACCATTAGCAAGTATATTAAAATAAATTAGGAGGAGATATTTTTTTTTTTTGCTTATTACACTAATTTTGATTGTCCATTTTATTCAGTTGGAGCTGTGTGGTGGTTTAAGATGATCCAAGATTTGAATGCACAGCTCATACTTCCAAAAAACTGGAAACTGAGTAAAATGTCTAAAAAAAATAGCATAATGCAACAGTTTGCAAACGTTTTAAGCTCTATATTTAACAGAAAATATTACAAATACAACATGTTGTTGCTTTTTTTCCACTGTTTTATCACCTCTTCTGTGAAAAAACAAAAAAAGAACTTGGGAAGTGGAGAGAATAATACTGAAGCATTTAAAGCAAAATGTTTTCCTACTCCAGGCTGATGTACGAGGTTGGCTTTAATAGTGTAGAGCAGGAATGTCAAACACACGTTACCACATACGGCCCCCTTTGATCTTACGAGGGCGGGACCAGTGAAACACCCCTTTCTCTCAGAGTTACCAACTTTACACATTCGATCCCTGAAGTATTTTAATGAAAGAAAAAGACATACAATTTCAACAGTACATCCCATTTGTTCTACGTGATAAAGAAAAGTCTGTCAGCATGACTCATTGGGATTAAATGTGTAAAATGATAGAAAAAGTTCTGGTAGCTCATTGTGTAGACGGCCCTCTAATAATATTTTTTTAATGTAAACCCATTATCAAAAGCACAAATTTCTATAATAGACAGTGAAAAACAAACTTTTAGTCATTTAATTGTTTATCTATTACTTAATTTGGTGTAATATGAATGGCTGTGGGGCTGTGGGAGTGTGTCCAAAATGTATGTTCTCCACATATTCCAGAGCCGCCCAGGGACCCATATTGGTGTCTTTGGTGGGCCAGTTTTGGCCCCTGGGCCTTATGATTGACAGCCCTGGTCTAAAGCATAATTTTTTGTATTTTTAATTTTACTGAACATTTTTTCAGTTGGTCAACAGACATGCTGTTTTAATACATGTAGAGCGGGGTCATTAGTAAACAACATCATTAGTAAATGTTGCGCCAGAACTTGTGTTAAGCTTTAATGGTGCCTTCACAGATTTGCAACTTACCTCTGCTTCATGGTCAGATGTGCCTCATAAAATCATGGATGCTGACTTTTGTACTCATTGGTCTCTCTGTCTTTAGTCTGGAAAATAGGAGCTCAGTGGTTTAAAAAAACAAACATATTTTGACTTCTGCAATTGGAGGACAGTTTTTTTCCGACTTTGTGTGAAGCTCAGAAAAAGCAGCCTTTTTCCTGTATCATTTGTATTTATGTTTTTAGTCTTTATATAGGGGCAGGAATACAGGAATAGTTCTCCTTTGCAATACATGGTTTTGTTTCCATTCTTTATACTTAAAGGTCCAGGTTACCAAATCTGGTCTTATTAGGTTACTTACTTGCCTCCTGATTATTTAATTCCATATGAGCTGATTTGTTCCTCTCCACCTCCACTTTATGATATTTAAATCCTGCCCATGCTTTAATTCGGCCTAATGGACCAATCTCACAGAAAGCAAGATCGAAAACACACCTTTGTCTCAGTTTTACAGTTCTGGGATTTCTCTAAGAATCACTTAGACGAACCCCCCCAACACACACACACACACACACACACACACACACACACACACACACACACACACACACACACACACACACACTAAAGCCATTACATAGCTTCCTCTCTCCTCCTCCTCCCTCCCTCCTCCTGTGTCACTCTCCTGCTCTCTCCCTCTCTGGCTGAACACACGCGCACTCTCTTTCCTACCTCGCAGACGCTTGGGTGCCGTCGCCGCTGCATCCTACCGCTCACTGTTGAACCGCCTCTTTCTCTCGACTCTTTTTCTCCACACAAACAAACCGGCATTTCACGGTTTGGCGGCCGGGAAAGTGTCCGCCATACGAGGCAAACCACAACAATGACCCGGTCCTGACTAAAATTGAATAGATTAGCCAATCTATTCTGAGCTCTAATGAGATTAGAGGGTCAGCGCGGGCATGGGTCGCGGCGGCGTGGCACTTTTCCTTGAACTCCTCCGGGAACGTCCTCCCTATCAGCGGTGTTTCCAGCGTGGAAATGGCGTTTTTGACACCGAGGATGCCACGGATGACGCGACAGGACAATAACAGACATTTGAATGCACGCTCACCTGTGCCGCTTTGGTGGCGCGCGGATTCCTAGAAGTAGCAGCACCAGCAGCAGTAGTTGTAGTTGTAGTAAAAGTAGCAGCAGAAGCGGCAGCAGGAGTTGCAGGAGAAGATGAAGTACCAGAAATATATAACGGTGATGCAGATGGCCATGGGAGTGACAGCCTCCAACAAAGACTGCCTCCCCACGAAGAGACAGCTGTGGTGAGTATGGACAAAGAGGAGGAGGAGGTGCGCGCTTTGGTTCGGAGCGTGTGTTGGTGCGCGTGGAGCGTGGGGGAAAACAGGTTTGAAATGAGCCTCTGGGCTTTGTTGTCTTGTTTGAGAAGCTCCAGTCGCGCTTTTCTGCTATGTCTGCTGTGAAGTTGAAGCTCAGCAGCTGCTGGCGGAAGCGACTACCTCCATCCGCCTCTGTGTCGCTCTGCCTTCAACGACAGTTTGATGTGCGCGCCGGTGACATCGACACCCAGCAGGTATTTAGGCGGGGAGGAGGAGGAGAGGGGTGGACAGTGCGCGCTCGCCCCTTCTCTGTGTTCCTCCTGGTGGTCTCTGAGTGTTATGATCCGCTGGTGAGGCTTTCACGAAACAGAGCAGGTGGATTTACAGGAACAGCGAAATGACGCGGACACACACCGCTTTCTTCTTTCACCCGCACGCGCTCGGCGATTTCAGTTTTCCGAGCAGCTCTCTGGTCTCGCGTCTATTTCTGCGATAGTAAAAAAAAAACAAAACCGCTCATCTCTTATTTAGCAGCTTCTTGCCACCTGGATTTGTGTAGGAGCGGTGCTTGTGTTTAACTCTCATTGGCTGATCACGTCTCCGTGCGTTTCCATTTAAATATGTCCACCTAGTTTAATACACGTCCACGTTTGATACCATTTATCCGTTCCCTGGTGTTTCGGGATGAATCAGCAAAACGTAACAGGCAAAAGACTTCTAAAAAACATTTTTTTAGAAAGCTGTCTCTACATCTCACCTCTGTTGCAATTAATTCCCTATCGCTTTCCTTCTTTCCAAAAGTTCCCAGGTTGCTTTAATACTGTAAGATTTCTTTTTTGAAACAAAACGAAACAAAATCTATCTTCTCTGCTTCTGGCTTTCACAGCTACACGACAAGATGACAGCAAACCTAAGATATTTTGAAGGAATTATGTCAACATTTATAAACTCCAGATATATTTTTACATCACAAAACTATTAAAATTTACCTGAAAAAAAGTTTGATAATGCTGCACTGTGCTTCTCTTCAAAGATAATTTAAATATGATACCAATGACAAACTGACCTATTTCTTTGTGCACTCGATGAATTGATTAGTTGGTGTCAGGGAGCAAGATGCTACTGCCGTAACCTTAGCTGGCTTCTGACAACCTGTCAGAAGCTGTTATACTGTGATACACTGGGAATGTGGTTGCACTGTAGGGCATAATAAAGGAAACTGTGAAGAACGCTTCTTTTACTAATTGAAATAAGGAGCATTATAAAGAAGAAAAGGAACAAAAAAAGAAAACGTGACACAGCAGAGTAGTGTTCAGTCTAATTATAGGATCTTATCACAATGAGCAGATTCAGTCTTTCTTCTACTGTAATCCACGCAGATAACATTAAGCATGCAGCACAATCCTTACAGATTTGCACTGCTTTACACTGAGAAGAAAAACTCTGGTTCCTTGCGTAGGATGTGCAAGGCTTTGAGGGGGTCCATCTTACATGTGGGAGCAAATGGGTCCATTACTTTGAATCAGAAATGATCTCACATGGGAGAAAGGATAGGTTTTCTCCTCTCCAACCACTGTCAAACGTGTAGGACAGCGCACAGCGGCGACTTGGTTTTGACACTTCTCCCTTAAGAGAGGCGCGGTGGTATGTCCGGGGCCATCACATCACGGTGGGGGAAGGGACACGGCCATTGCCATTAAAAGTGGATTACTGTATCGCCTCCGACAGCCACTTTAACGGAGCGTAGCTGAGCCAGCGTGTAGCTGCAGTGTGTGTTTCATGGAGTCACCCTTGGATTCGCTTGCCTGCCATTTCCGTCTTTATTCAGTGAAGTCAGAGTCCAGAGTCAGTAGGCTCACGTTCACATAAGTAACTAAAATGTAAGGCCTGACTTTAGGTTGGAATACCGAAGCAATGACCCAACAGCGTCTTTTCAAAGGTTGAGTGAGTCGTCTGGTTTCCTTCCATTCATACCACAAGGTTGAGATTGCACAACGCAGGAATAAGCTGCTGCTGGAGGACCTAGCTCATATATGATTTATATCAGACTCACTTGCACTCAGGTAATGGGAGATGTTGTTCCTTAACGAGCGTAAGAACAGGAAGAGACTGGCCGTGATGTCGCGACCAGAGACCACGAAAATGTCTGAAATTCAGCGAGCTGCAGCGATAACATCCCAAATAACTGCTGCCAACATCAAGTAGACGTGTAGAGCGATTAACTAATCCCAGCATCAAGGTTGGACAGCGACTGCCTCCAGTACTGTCGTGGTTGCGACAGTACTGCAACTGGTTTGAGTAATTTTGACTGATGTATAATTATTTTGTATAATATTGAGATGACAAATATTTGTCAGGATTCTTCACTGATTTTAGTGGCAAAAATTGTTTTATGTAAGTAGAACATGCAAAGATTTGTGTACATCTTCACGTATTATGAGATTATTAAAATATTAAAGGTAGGGTCTTTCACTCCATTCCTTGCACCTGCATGATGGATAATATTAATAGTAGCTGTGAGATCTCTTTATTTTACTCCTGCGACAGGTTTTGTCTCTTTGGAAAACAAAGTGTGTGAGGGGATAACACGTCTTTTGCACGGTGTGATTTTTTTTATCGACATGTGAGCATTGCACAATTTTTCTTTGACTTCATGCATTAATTATACTGCAGTTTTTGGTGTTTTATTTCAGACAGCTGAAGATGCTTTGTTGCTTTGCAGTGCAGACACACACCGCTCTTTGCAGATTTCCTTCACTTGCACTAAATCCAAAGTATTTCCAAACAACAGACGGTGATCTGCTTTGAGAAATTAGATTTTTGTCCCAAACATTTGATTGTTGTTGTATCTGTCTTTGAATGTAGTATTACTTACTAGTCCAGGTAACTTCACGGTATGTGGTGCAGAGAATGGTTGGTTACTTTGTAACCTTGGTTCTCCGAGTGAGAGACTATCTCTCCAACTTCATGCTGGAGAACAAAATTGTTTAGTGTTACCTTTACAACTATAGCTTAGCGATCAACTGTTGATCACTGACAGATGGTATGTATGCGAGCCAGTCTCTTTACATGCAGAACGGCTTTCTCTCTGCAGAGGAAACAGGAGGAAAGAATTGAAATAAAACTTTTTTCCACAGTCATATAAGCAACAAATATGAAGAGGCGGCTACGCAGCGGCCCAAAACACTCGACCCCCAGCGATTAATAAACGACTCGAGGCCATCGATCACGCTTAAAGAGCAGCTAATTGTACTGACACAATAACAAATCACAAAATAATGAACTTTATGTACCTCAGCTGATTTACATCAGATGCTACATTTGCATTTCGCTGTTTTTGTCACTTTGTTTTGTACCTGCGGCAGGAAGAATGAGATTTAAATAATGTGGAAAACAACAGCAGCATCTCACGTGTTTGTGTTTATGAAGCGTGTGTATTTAAAGAGCTCATTAAGAGCTTGTTATGTTTGCATTCCTGTGTTGTAATTGGTCTTTCATGACACAGTAGACATAAGGGCTAACACTGAAAACAGGCGAGGGAAAACAAGCATAAAAGACACCAAGTTCAGAGTGGAGTACTGTTTTGCTCCAAGTGCCAGATCAATCGAGCTTTATCACTGGCTTTATTCTTAATTGAATTACGACCTTAATATCAGATTACTTGGTTAAGGTGGTTAGCTGTAGTAATCTGAGCATTGTCATTCTCTTCTTATAATAAGATAAACGCAGTGAACCTCGAGCCACAGTACAGCCCCCCACCACCACAGTACAAAACAAGCCAGCACGTTGTTATTAAACAAAACACATGGCGTCCTGTGATAGCCAGGACACTGTAATTACTTTGTGATCATCCACATATGACAATTAGCCCAATGACGACTGTCTAATTTGTAGGCAGCTTTCCATAATATGTGGGTGTATCGCTGTGTATTGTGTGCCAGATGCCTGCTCAGCTTCCCTCCACGGTCACAGCTCCGCCTGGTGTTCTCAGTCCACCTGCCTAATGATGCATAAAGTCAGCGTCTCCTCTTCCCCCCGCCCCGTGCCACGGACACATACATGCAGGCGCCTTCTCTGCCCTCTGATTTGCCTCTCCACACTTCCTCCCTCCTCCACATTTAACAACTCCTGTCTGCCTCCCCCCCTGCTCTCCACTCCTAGTCCCACTCACGGAGTCTACGATGCATAATCTCACACAAACTGACAACCCCTTGCATTAGTTACCTCGGCGGGAGCCCAAGTTTATGGTGGCCCTGCCATGATAATCAGTACTTTTCTAAAAACAACATGCTGACATACTATTTTTTTCACACCTACACTCAGTAAGTCTGATCTTATAAACACGAGTCATGGCTTTAATCTTTGAACATACTACTCTTACTCTACAGCCTTCACGGCCCTCGTATAGTAAGTATGAGGGTTCACACACGTGTTTGTGTGTCTGAGTGTGTGTGAGTGAGTATTCAGTGTTTCTGTCCATTAGGAACTCGCATGTTCTTACTTTGGCAGAACGGTTGTAATCGCCTCTCAGATGGTTTATGCCACTAAAGGGAACAGATTACACAGGGTTTATTGACTCGTGGCTCACCCCCTTACCCCCTCCCACTCTCCGAGCATCCCGTGGGTGTGTGGTTGTTGCTGTCGCTGTGTGTGAGTGTGTTTGTTTGTGTCTGGGTTAGGCCCTTTAGTGATAACTTTTCTGGTCTCATTTAAATGCTGCTAACTGAGGAAAAACCGTTATTTTTTTCGTAGTATTGGCTTTGTTGGATGTGGTCACAATGGGAAATGAGTTTATATATACGCTGCACTTTATTCAGATGTGTTTTTGCACTTCAAATTGTGCAAAAAAATTACTATTTCTATCTTTGCATTAAGGCTCAGTGTAAATGTGCCACTGAGCTCAGTTCTGACTGCAAAAACATCCACTGGTCAATGCAGAAACGATGTCATCACATAACAGGTCTGTCTGAGCAACTTGGATTCAGTTGTTTACGAAACTGTCGACATCGTCTGCAGCACATGTAGCAACGTATCAGAGCTGAGCAGGTGGTGGCAACGCATATTTGTGTGTATAAAGGATGTATGGAGCTAATACAGAGTATGCCATTTAGTAGCTGTTTTAAAGCCTTGACCTTTTGGGCCATCTCAATGTTTGACTGATGAATATTAAAGCTTTCCTTATTTATTAGCATTTTGTATTGTAATGGGTATAAAAGTGTGGAAGATGAGTATTAGTTTGTATTAAATAAGACTTTAAATTAGTGCCAGAGGCCATAAATGCATCAACAAAGTGTTCACAAAGTTGATTTTTGAGGCTTTTTTTGGGTTGATGTTTTTTTCCCTCACAGAGATTTAGTATTTTTGAAATCAGAAGAGTCGCTTACCGCTGGCCAATATAAATAATGCACATTTAAGGTTAATGATAATTAAATGACCCCCGATGAGCAAGCAATTAGCGACAGTGAGAGGGAAAAACTCCCTTGGAACAAGAAGAAACCTCTGACTGAACAGCCATGACCGACTGGGAGTGAGGGGAGGGAGACTAACTGAGATGAGCTGAATAAGAACATATGATGCACAAACTACTTTACACAGTAAACATAAAGCCAGTGTAATAAAGTCTTTATAACACAGTATGCTGGAAAATTCTTAAAAGACAAAACTCTGAAAAAGTAGCATTCATAACAGAACAGCAAGATGCAAGATGCATGTGTGGTTTCGTTTTTCTCTCCACGCAACTTGCCGTAGGTCACTGAAAAACTCAATTGATGATGTTATTGCTGCTGATTAGTTACTGAAATTTGTCTCTGCAGCTGCATCCTCCTTTTAACATAGTTGCAACCCAGCGCATGTCTGCGTTCATGTAATGTTGAGTCTAAATAGGCGTCTGGTAATCGCTGCTTAAAGAGCCTGCTGGCGGCAGTGATGCTAGCAGAAGCCTATCAGAGACTCATCGTCTCCAGTCAGAGTCAGGAATGACTTTAAGAATCTGTGAGTCACACGTTCGGGGCCTCTGGTGACTCCCGACTGTCACAGTGGCTCACTGGGGGGCCGACAAGATGGGATCCATCACTGCTGCCCCACAAACAGAGAAGGACACAGCAGAGGGGATCTACTTAAATTTGACAGAGATCCGAGTGGGTTTTTTTTAGGATGTTATATTTGTACACGGCCCTGCCTGTCAACATTTTTATTTTACGTAGTTGAATAGTCATTCAGCAGCACGAGGGAGTGATTTAAAACACTTATAAGACTGATTTGGGTTTCAAAGATCAGAGTGTAATGATTTAACAATATTGATGCATGCAAACAGAAAATTTTGTTTGAAAAGCTGGACAGATATGAGGATGCACACACTGAACGGCTGCTCATCTATCACCACTAAATAGCAACAAATGCCAGGTTTAATTAGTCACTTCCTTTGACGTAACCACCTCAGTGATAAGAGAGATCGTCTGACAGCGGATAGCTACTAAACATAGTGTTCAAAACAATTTAATATCAGTTGACAATAAGTTTGCTGAAAGAGCTGCAGTCGGTGGGTGAGGTGCTGATCATGCACACATTTGCACATGCAGAGTGGCCTGCAGCTTTCCAAACATGATGTATCAAGGGAGGTTCCCTGCTGAGACATCACTGCGTTTGACTGATGTCAAAGTTTAACGGTAAACAACTTCTAGCCAAAGTGTGAAGACTGCTTAGCTTGACCAAGCTATTTCAAATTGACATTGCACGTCCTTGGGTCTGCAGAAATACATCGTCCAAAGCAGTGAGTGGATTGGATTAATCGCACATACAGTCCTTTATTTATTAGACAGATGATATAATACCTGTAATCTGTGGAGAATGTGTAATGTTGTTTGATACTGCCTCAAAACAGGTTGATATGTGTCCTTACCCACAGGACCATCTTAGCGATTACACAATTCTCCTTATGATCTATTTCAGATTAAAAAAAATAAAAAATAACTCGTGCATAGAAACAGACCTAGCAATTAACTAGTTTATGACTACACAACAAATGCAACCACACTGGGATAGTACTTAAAAGATTAACAGCTGTCAGTAAACATTAGATACTTGCTGACAGCTGTTAAACATTTTAAATGGCTTTGGTTTTCGGTCTTCTGTGAAACACATATGTTGGGAATAAGTGTGATCCTGCTTGCAGCCATGGGTGGTAATAGTGTCATGATAAAAGCATTAGTGTTCCACTGGTACAGGTTAATTTAATTTAAGAAAGTTTTATGTCCTTAAAGGTTGACTTTGACAGAATACTGAGGTAAAACAGGTTTTGGGTATATATGATGTGCAGATTCTGAGCAGAAGTAATTTATGATGCCTAAGCATGCAAAATCATTACTCAGTCCACATTAACTATATGCTGCATTTAAACAGTTTATCTTATTTTAGCATTTTCTTGCTAACGTTTGGTTTTACCGTGACTTGTCTTCACTACAGATTTATGCTCATACCTGCATGGTTCAGTACTGTGCAAAGGGATTGAGTTACCCCTAATTCCTTTATATTTTGCTAGGAAACTGGGAAATAGTCGATTTAGTTAAACGTGTTTATATAAAGAAGTATTGAAATATAGTATTGATGCAAAAACTGTTCAATTCTAATTGCTTTTCTTGGCATTTCTTTATTAAAAGAAAGCTCTTCTTTGGATGTTGGCTCCCATTTGTTCTGTTTTCAGTCAAGATGATCCCACACTGTTTCAGTAATGTTGAGACCTAGGTTCTGGGGAGGCCTATCCATTGTTCCATTGTGTGTGTTTTTTATCCACATGTGCTCTTACTGCATTATTTTGAAGGTGCTGTCAATCAGATGCCTTCCAGAAGCGATACTGTAGCATCCACTGTGGATGAAAATTGGATGGTGTCTCTGTCTCTGTGTTCATAATTTCATCACTTTTAACAAGATGCTCAACTGGCTTAAATATAGCCCCAAACCATAACAGTCTCCTCCTTAGACCTGCCACTGTTTTGTCCATTATTTTTTCAGTTTACTTAATTTTTTAAGGACAAACTGAAAACTGTGTTGAAGGTCCTCTCTTACATTTTCAGATTATAAATCTTTAGGAATCACCAAAAATACTATTTCATGTCTGTCAAACCTTGTTACCTTTAGCATATTTTGTATATTCAACTAAAGAAATCTGGTCTTTAAATCTGACGTCATTAGCCATTTCCGGGTCCAAACTCCGCTTCAGGTCCCAAAGTAAAACGAACACTGCAGCATCACTGAGAGTTAAAAACTGTCTAAATTCTTTCATTTTTAGTAAAATGATCAGCGTTCTGCTCTACCAGGTGTAACAATTAAGTTTAACACCCAGGCATCCATAAAAACAGAATTTATTAAATTTAACGGAGAAGTTAAGTTAGCAGGAAGTTAGCTCGCTAGTTCCCACCTAAACATGATAAAGCATGTTCTGACTGAGGGATTTCTGAAAAATTAAAACGTACAGCTCTGCTATCACTTCCAACATAAATGAAGACAGAAAACTAAACAGCATTGACGCTTGTAAGGTTACTGAAGTTGGGCTAGCTGGTATATAATGATGTGCTACATGGTGGCTAGCTACAAAGCTATGGTTAGCATAATATAAACACAGTGAAGCTGGGGGATGAACGCTAACTTTTTTCCACTCAATAAAAGTTAGCATGAGGATTCCCAATGGTTAGGGACAAATGCAATCGCATGGCAGGATGCTGTAAACGGACCAAACTTCAGTCAGGAGAACAACTGAGATAATCCATTTGTTGTCCAATGTCCAATAAAACACCTTCAGAAGCCCACTTTAAAAAGTTACAAGAAAGTCTGGCTCCTTGACAGCAAAAGATAAATTAATGAGATGAAATTTAAAACATTTGTAGAGTTCTGTACAAGTGCTTTGAAGTTGTGTTTGTGTAATGTTGGAGCAGCACTTTTTGAAATCAGCCGCTGACCTTGCTGTCACCCTCCTCTCCGCAGGGGTCAGACAACACTCAGACATGACCGTTGTCTCGCCTTGTTTGATACATGTCTATATGACTAATCTGGTCCGTCCATCTGTCAGGCCTGTCTGGCCTAATCAGAGTCTTGATCCTGCTGCAGATTTTCATTCCCGCTCGTTTCTGCCCAGGTGGCTTTCAAATGGCTTACAGGCTCCAGCTTTCAAAGATGTTTCCTTTATTTCTTTTGCTTTTAGACACCCAGTTAGTCATATGTTTCATTCCTCTGTTTGGGGACATCAGTGGGGTTTTCTAGATCAAGTAGGATGTGTCATGTACCTCTTGTCGCCACTTGTCCCATGTAGCAGGAGGGGCACCCAAGAGCAAAGTGATGCATGTTCATCGGCCACCATCACTTCGAGCTGAACAGTCAGGCATTATGGAGCAGTCAGGGCGACCTCTGAGCCATATGCTGACTGTGTCCCTCTGTGCTTTGTCCCTTTGCATTATGGTCATTCTCCTTCCTTTTTTCCTTTGTCCTCTTTCCACCAACTCTGCCTCTCAGCACCATGTTCCTTTATGCTTTGCTCACCTGTCTCCTTTATTCCCTGGTTTCTCTTTTTGTTCTCAATTTATTTTCCCCACCTGTGCAATGGGAGCAAATGGTAAGTGTTTGTGTTTATATGGAAAGTAAAATGCTGGCTAGGTAAAAGCTTCTTTGAAAAGGTCTAGGAATATAAATGGAAAGAGAAAGTCACTGGAGCTATTTTGGACGCGCCGCTGCTGCCTGATGAGCTGGAAGATATGAACAAAGACAAATCCCAGGGTGGAGAGGCATCCCAGGACTCTATTTAACATTCTGGTTAGAGCACAGTCTATTGTTATTGGACATGAGCTAAAAACATAGATAAGGGTCAAAAATAGTAAGACACCTGCCTGTAGTTGTAGAAAGATCTGACACCAATGTTAACTTCTAAGTGCTCTCCAACTCCTCAGAGGAATTCTCCCAAAACTCAGACTTCACCTCGTTAACACAAATGAAGGAGGTTAGAGTTTAATTTAAAAATTGTCCTCTGCAAACATTTTTGAATATTAAATGTTTAGATTCATATTCATCGCATAAAACAACAGTCAAAAAACAAACTACCTTGGCAACAGTTGGAAATTTTTCTAGTCTTCTGCTAACTAAATTTCATGGCAGGCCGTTGCTATAGTTGCTGCCACTCGGCAACATCATTGTTTGGTGTTTAGAGCTGGCAGCAGCAGCAGGGTGGTGGAATAAGTCTTATGACTCCCATAATTTCTTTTAAGATGTTTACTTAAATAAAAAAAAAAAGGCCACAGTACTTGAGTCCATGAAAATGAAAATTTACCCAAGTGGGGAAGAAACAAAGGGAATAAACTGAGGGACAGAACAATAATACTCTAATGAAGGCATAATCCAGCAGTGGGCAACAAGCTGTTGAACAAAAGGGTAGAACAGAGTTCTCGATGGACATGAAACAAAATGAAAGTAAAGTGATCTTACCAAATAAAACAGGAAATAAAACTGCCTCACTTAGTATATCTGTCTCAAATAAAACACAGCTAGCTGTGCACATACTGGAAACAGAGATTTTAGTGTTGGATTGGGATTATCAGGCCAGCTGGAGTTGTTTTCCAGGCTCTGAACACAGCATGAACTGCTAAATACTGAAGCTCACAGTTCAACATGCTTCCACACCAAGAAAACCCACAACCCATGTAGACTTAGTGCCTGAAAGAAATCAGTTGGTAACTATATAATCACCAATGGCAACTGTATCGGCATTGACAGTGCACTCTTTTCTAACTTTTCTAACGTTGTGATCATGTGTAGTTTCTACTTAAAATTGTTTGGTGACTACTTTTATGTTATATAGCGAAAATGATATGTACAAGTGTACAGCTCTCCACATTCAGTGCTCCACCAGGTACATGTTCCTATACTTGGTAATGTCAATGCACTTATGCAGAAGTATGAGATCATGTGTAGTTTCTACTAAGCCTACTGAATAGTTATTTTCTTGAGGGTGTTTGTTTCAAATGAAAGTTTGTCAAAAACTAACTTTTTTGCTTCTTTTGTTCTGCTGATGTTCTTCTGGTGTCCTAGCAACAATGGTGCCTGTATACAGTATTATTTGAGATACTATTATCTTTTTCATATCTAACTCTAAAGCTCTTCACACACCGAACACGTAACTTTGTGCAAATTTTATGAGCATTAAAAATACTTGTCAGACTCACCTGTTCTTAATGCATCCGCTCACACCAACCGCAGGTGTGATAATTTGGCAAGACAAAGTTGCAGCATTTATTCTTTTAGAATCAAGTTCAGTTTTTCAGATTTTCAAATGCATTCGGCAACAAGACACTCAAAACATGCCCTGGTGCTGAATATGCAAGGATATCTACAATGCAAAATAATACTATTTTACCTCAGACACACAGCTGGGTCCTGCCCCGGATCAGATGTGGTTAGGTCTATTAACAATACTGCCCCACTGACATCCTTAAATATACACAATAGCGGTTGTGATATATCTTCAACTCCTGGATCAAAGCATGAAATTCTCCTTGCTGCTGCCTTCTCCTGAGAATTGGATTAACCCAGAATCTCAGTTTTTCCTTAATTTAAGCTTGCAGCTTTCAGAGAGCAGCATTTATAAGTCTGAGTAATACAAGGGCAATTTCCATCCTTTTCCAAAGAGCAGCTCTCATTGACAATAAACTTTTTACCTTGGTGTGCAGCATTATAGTATATTGTAGTGATGCAGCAGAAATAGTCAGAAATAAGTACAAAAGCAGGCTGGAAATTATAAGTAAAAGTATAAAAATAACTACTTAACACTCTAAGATGACAAAAAATAAAGTAACTTAACCTTGTAACTAGAGATGGCAGGATACCACTTTTTTATGTCCGATACCGATATCATAAATTTGGATATCTGCCGATACCAATATGAATCCGATATAGTTTTTTTTAAATATCTTGCTGCATTTTGTATAAGTTCATACTCAAGTTTAAAACAACAACTACACTAAAGCTATTCTGTTATACCTGTATGCAAAAAAAATATTTCATAGTTCAGCAATACTGATCAATCTAATAAACTTAAACCTACACCATCCTCCCTATTCTGGTATTTTAAAGAGTACTTAGCGTAAATATTAAGCAACCTAACTAATAGGGTTCCAACTCCCAGCAACAACAAAAATAAATAAATAAAAAATAGGGAACCACCCCTCACGCTCCACCTCATGATGCTTAATCGACGTAATCAACCTTAATTTGATGCAGTGTGAAAAAAAAATGCACAGAAATCAATTATTTTTCAAGAAATATTAAATAGATTCAACATCTTTCTTCAACAAAATTGCAGACTGCACAGATGGTACCTTCCCAAAGGAAAAAGTACTATAGCTTACTAGGGTATATATATTAGACTTAATAGTTACTATATACAGTAATGGACTTCTATTCATTTTACATCAAATTAAAACTTTGGGTGTCAGATAATTATTCATTAAAAGCTAGACATTTTAAATGAGAATAAGAAAGAAAAGTATGTCTTTGTGCCCCCTTTTCCCTGTTCATGCCCTATCGGCCCCCCTGGCTAAACTTTGCTAGATCCGCCCCTGCACAGTTACCAGCATCAGCTACGTAAAAAAAGATCCTGGTGTAGAAAGTAATATTAAATAAATTCTAACAACAGCTTTTCAAGCTTAAACGTGCTGCTGTTGTTTATCCGCTGGTTTCCTCTTTCTGGTGCAAAGTGGGCCAAAAACAAACAAGACAGACGGACTCGCGACAGAAAAGCCGATCAGCTGATCATTAAGCAGTTTCATGATTGAAGTAGCAGCAGGAGAGGCAGTCGCTTGTTAAGCTTAACGCAGGAATGCTTTACAAACATTCAGAGATGGACTTACACACTTGCTTTACTTCTCTCGGGGATAACTTTGTCGGAGATGAAATGCCAGGTTGCTAGCGAAGCTCCAAATGCTATCCAGACCACCGACAGGTCCCGCATGCCACAGCCGCTCTATCACGTGATGCATACTGCTCCGACGTGCTAACGTTCTGAGGCGAGTTACGGCGTGTTGCAAGTTTTGTGAGGTGCTTTCGTGATATTTAATGGATCGGATTACATTTTTTATTTTTCTCCGAAATCCAATCCAGTAATTTAGGTCAGTATCGGACCGATACCGATACGTAATATCGGATCGGTCCATCTCTACTTGTAACTTGTCAAGAGCTGCAAAATGTTGTCACCTAATAAGACTGAAAGATGTTCTCTACCTGGGATGCTGTTTCTTGGGTTGAGCTTTTTAAACAATTGCTTAAATCATGGCTTTTCCCACTATTTCCACATGTACTGTTTGCTCTTCCTGTCATATAGAGCGAAGCTAGCGAGCGTTCCT
The DNA here is from genome assembly GCF_057381845.1 of Rhamphochromis longiceps. Classification (NCBI taxonomy): domain Eukaryota; kingdom Metazoa; phylum Chordata; class Actinopteri; order Cichliformes; family Cichlidae; genus Rhamphochromis; species Rhamphochromis longiceps. The sequence continues at coordinate 22,908,882 of NC_140557.1, forward strand.
GCGAAGCTCAATTTAGCATCAATTGCTAGTTTTGTTGCTAGTATTGTTATTTCCACCTTTAGCTAAAACAGTTTTCGTGCATATTTTGCAAGAAAACATTTTGCTTTGTTAGAAGTTGTTGAAGTAGCTTCGTGGTTAGGTGTTAAATCTCCGCTGGGCTCTCGCTCTCAGACATGCCCGGGTTTGTCTCATTGTTGTGGCGCTAGGAAATTTAAATGCATGGCCTTCCTATAGCAATGATATCACAATATGACATTTTTATCACACATAAACATTTATACCAGCGTTATCACTGGCGATAAGATGTGGCACGGCCCTACTTAAAACAATAATCAAAGAATGTTTTTTAATATAAATAACATTACTTACTGGATGAGGTAATCTGTTAATCTTAGCTAGTGGTATTGTTAATCTGTGGACATGAGGGAGATTCTCTATTTTGGGCTGAAGTCTCATGTAATATTTATCCATTTCACCTCTCTCTACATTTAGTGCCTGATGTGTCTGAGTATTTCTTTACTTTTCGTGCTGTAAGATCCCGTCATTGTCTGTTCGCACTGGAGGGAACACTTTGAGTTTAGCTCCATGAGTGCACTCCAGCCTGTTTGTGAGTTTCTCTGTATTCCTCCAGAGGCAGTGAAAAGTGAAACTAACATCTGTCTGAACAGACAGAGAGACTGAGTCTAATCCACTGCCTTGCACAGCTAAAGATATCACACTAAATTCCTGCAGTATAGCTGAAAGTATAGTAAAAAAGTCCACAAAAAAACCCCAAATTGGGCTCAGAGGAAAATTGCTTTTTAAAGAGTTTGGTTTCAGCAAAATGCTTTGAAAAATAAACTTGCAATAGGGAGCTTACTGCAATAGGGCGTATTGCATTACCTCTTATTTTAACAACGCTGAGTATTTCAGAGCTCTGGCTTTCTCCAATAGTCCAGCATGTCTGTCAGCATAATAGGGGATTCCTAATTGGCCGCAGGTGTGAACGTGAGCAGGAATGTTTGTCTGTCTCTGTGTCACCTGTTTTCCAATATTTGGGAGTTTTATAAGGTGCCAAATATAAGTGACAGGTCCAGATTGCAGTCAGGTCAGTTTATCACCCCGACTCTTGTGCTGCAGAGCCGTTCTCCTGTTTAAATCTACAGAATTTGGCACCGTCTTGCTCACATTCACATACACAAGGTGTCATTTGGATGTCAGCATATATATTGTTTGTTCTTTAATGTCTCATTAATTAACAGCATAAACGAAAGACCACAGAGGAGGTTCGTGGATGTTGTGAAGGAGGACATGGAGAGAATTGGTGTGAGAGCAGGGCGATATGACCAAAAAACTGTAACAGTGCAAATTCCTTGCTGACAATTTAACCAAAAGGCATTTCCAGTGGAAATTGGCCGACATAACCATCAGCATAACCATGTATAACATCCACAAAACTTAAAAAGAGGTTACACACACACAATACGGTAATATTATGTTGAAGCACAGTACGTATCACTCCGTGAGGCGCCTGCCTAATATAGCCATAACGCTCCGACAATCCATCAAGCGGGTTCGTAGCTTAGCAAAGTTGTACTAAAACATTTGACAGATTTTCGAGCGCCGTGTACCACATAAAATCATTTCGAGGTCAGTAAACACAACCAGAATTCATACATAAGGCACACGGGATTATAAGGGGCTAGAGCTGGGCGATATGAGATTTTTTCATATCACGATATGATTTTTTTCATTTCAGTCGATAACGATATATATCACGATATAAGCCAAATAACTATATTTGTAAGATTTAAATGTGCCGTTGCTCACAAGTAAAATGTGAAATAATCAGCAGCTTGTTTTGATTTAAATATTTATTTCTCATAATAAGTTCAACAGGGTAGATGTACTTAAGGAACATGAGACTTTTTCAGATAAATAAAGGCAAATATTGCAAACTACACAAAAGGCAGCCGCTAAAGCGTTTAAGTTTCAAAATAGAACAAACGAAACAGACTAAATTGTCAATTCCACTTAGAAACAAAATATTAATTCTAAAAAAAAATCTTAGTTTGTTTTACAGAAGAACAGACAAAACTGACTAACTTTTGTCAATATCAAATAAACTGAGAACTAAAAGGAAATTCTCAATCTCTCCTTGTTGTATAGCTGAGCTTTTCAAACAGTTTTAACAGTTACTTTAGTCTGACAAAAGCCGAATGACGAATTAGCGCTTCCAGTCAGAGACTGAGGCTACGTCCACACGTACACGGGTATTTTTGAAAACGGAGATTTTCCGTTTTCGTTTTAAAAAAGAATCCCGTCCACACATAAAGGCAGAAATGAAGGAAAACGCTGCTATGAACATGCCAAAGCAGCAGGTGGCGCTAGATTCCTAACCGTGCAGAAATGTTGGCCAATCAGAAGTCTAGAAGCCTCGGTGGGAAAAAGTAAACAAAGCTGGGGCATAGAAGCAGAACCGAGTCGTATGTGTGGAGGGACAGTAACTGTGTGTATATGTAAGCATTTAAACACTGCAGAGAGTAGAATTAACAGTAACAGTATTGTAGAAATTCATTTCACTGAAACAATAACGTGGCGCACAGTGTGACGCATGCACCAGTTTATTGTATTTCCAGACTTGCTTTCGGCACAATTTACAGTGCACGCTACTCTGTTTTATGTCAGACTTGAAATAGCCGAAATACCTTCACACTACGGAACTTCTATGGCTCTTCCGTTCGACAATCTCTCCGGCGTTGGAACCATCATCTGTTTTCTCTTCAGTCATGCTCGGTTGATTTTTCTAGTCGGCACACTCATTTCCTCCATTACCCGCTGGCTGCTTCCCAAACAAATACACATGTGCGGCTTGGTACTTGTGCTGTACGTAACAAGTCACGCGACGTGACGCTGCGGCTGTGATTGGTTTGGCTCTGCGCTACTTAATTTGGATTGGCTGACCTTTTTTTTTTTTTTTTTTTTTTTAAGAGGACAAGAGCGGCGAGGTCTATCGCGATAGCCTAATTTCTCTATCGAGTAAAAGTTATATCGCGATACATATCGTTATCGTTCTATCGCCCAGCTCTATAAGGGGCACTGTCGATTTTCACAAAAATCAAAGGATTGATTTTAAGTGTGCCGTATTTTCCAAACAACACGGTAATAACGACGGCCCGCTAGCATGCTCTACCAAAAATAGTGCTTTGTTGTGTATCTGACAGACGAAAGCTAAACCAGTTCCACACCACTGAAGTTGCAGCATTTTTACAAACCAATTCTGGTTCATTCGTTTCATTTAACGATCCACTTTCGCTCTTCTCATTCTGCGTCGCCACCATGTGCGTAAGTAAACAAAGGCACTGCGCATGCACGTTTTACCCATATTCTATCGTGATATTTCATTTTCTTATCGTTGCCCAAAATTACACCGGTATTACCGTGAACGGTATGATATAGCCCAGCCCTAATCCTAAATAAGCTCCTACCCAGAGGAGGCAGCAGCATTTCCTGGTAGTTCATGTGCATGTGCTTGTTTTCCTATGTATGCCAAAGTCTCAATTCCTATTTTCGGATGAAGTGTGTTTACTGGCAGTGGTTTTCAGAAGTATTTCTAAGCCCATGTAGTGATTTCCAGCAGAGAACTGTGTCTAGAGTTTCTGTTTTGTTTTTTTCAAAGATCACGACCATTCATTATTGGTTTTTGGCCTTGCCCCTTGTGTGCAGTGATTTCTCCAGCTTCTCGTAATCTTTTAATAATATTGTGAGCCAGAAATGATGTGTTTCAGTGTGGCAAACACCCAATCCATCTTTCCTCAATCTCTCTGTGCACAATCCAAAGACCATTCACAGCCAACATGACTAATAATGCGTGATCATCATATAAATTAAAAGTCTGTTTTCCATGTTATGTCATATCATTGCTAATATGCTGATGTGTTTTCAGTAATCTGTTGAATCTACGGGTGATGTATGAATCTTGGTAACATCTGCATGAAGCTGCTGCCTTGTCTGAACCACATAACGATAATGAGCTATATTAAAATAATAAAAGTCAAATGTTGTAAGAAAAATTCAGTTTGCATTAGTTATGTCCTCATTGTGAGTTCTGCTTTATTGCCAGCAATTAATTATTATGATTGTCATTATTTAATGTGACTTTAGTCTCAGATGCTGAAAGCCTTTAAAAAAAGGCAGAAGTTTAAAAGTTAAACTGGATTTTCTTCAGCGGGAAGATCAAATATAAGCAGGCAGGAGGGTGAGCAACTTTACTTAATACAAACATTTCTCTTTGCCTTTTTTCTGGTAACTTGTTTTTTTTGTTTTTTTTTAATTCCAGGCTTTTCAGGAAGTCACGTTAATCACTTTTACTACATTTATCCAGCTTGCATATAATATACTGCTAAGAATGCACAGGCAGACATGTGTAAGGTCTAAGTCTAAACATGGTAGTGTGACCACAGCAGACCCACATCAGCAACAGCTGCTGTTGCAAAGTTATGTAAGTGCAGTGAAACATTGAGCAGTTCTCTTGTCCTCATGGATTCTCTGTTATATCTTTCCTCGACCTCAAAAAGTATTTGACTGCGACTCCAGCCTTTTCTTGCTCCTGTTCCAACTTTCCTGAAACACGGTGTTGGCATCAAACCCAATATTACCACGTAGTTTTATTTTAAATCACTGCATATGTTGTTTTTGTAAAAGCTCCTGTAGGCTCCTCCCTTACATTTTTTATTTGGCAGATGTTTTACGCTGGAAACTCTTCCTGATGCAACCCCAAATGGATTCGTGTCTCCTCCCATATTTTCTTTGTACTTGCTCTAAATTAATCATATCAAATAGCACATCAAAGCAAACTATGGTGGTCTGGTTTTGTTGAAATTTATTTACAGGATACCAGCTGCTGTTGGAAGCAGCGTTGTGCCTCAGCTGCAAGCGTGAACTTGTTCATCTTCTGCTACTTCTAGTATTCTGTATAGTTTTTATATTTGTGCTCTGTTTTTACAGTTTTTGTGAAGCAGAAAATCAACAAGCTTACATTTTCTGACTTTCAGCATGTATGTTATCTATTGATTATAGTTCAATTACTGCAAAAATAAAAACAATTGTAAAAAAAAATGGCCCTATTCAAGGTATGTTACATTTTTATAAAGTCTCCTCACAGATTTCGGAAAGCACTGCTATAATGGATTTAGATGAAACAATGATGAGTCCATTAGGGATGCAGGACTGACAAGTCTTACAGTCTCTATTACATCATAAATTGTATGCTCTCGTACATGACTCAAAAATAAAGCTGCGGAAGGTCTTTCAAAGTTTTTTTTAGAAATTGGCTGCTCTTTCATTTTCAGTCCAGTCCCTGTACCTGACCATTTTCAAAAATGTGTTTGTTTTTTAGTCACTAAACACTGACCAATGAATTATTCAATCATAAAAAGAGTCTCTGTCTGAAGGGTTGAACCAGTGTTGTGGCTACATATAACAGACAACTTAGCAAAGAACTTATTTTAAATTGTATCTTTAGGCAAATTGTTACCAGCAGCCTGTCGCAAAAAAAGCTTCATTTGTCAGGATGGCAAGGATCCCAAACACACTGCCATTACAGTAAAAGCATATCTGGTAAGAGGAACACGATCAGTCGTGGATAGTGAAAGCTTGGACCTTAATATTATTGAATCAGTCTAGGAAAGTAGAGCTTTGAATGTCCTTCAAGAAACCTGGAGAACTATTCCTGAAGACTACTTAAAGGATTTACAAGAAAGCTCGGCTAAGAGAGTTTAGGCTGTGTTGAAGAACAAAGGTGATGACTTTCAAGCTCATTAGAGTTGTAAAGACTTTTTTTTTTTTACCGTATGTGCTTTATTTCTGTGTTTATTTGCACACGTTTCAATAAATTACTTAACCTTTTTCTCATTTTCTTTGCATAATATAAAGAAATGGCTCAGGACTTTTGCACAGTATTATATCTTGCCCAAATAATAAAACAATTTTATTTTATGTAAATAGACATCATATTCATATGAACATAAAATGCAGTGCCATGTAAGCACTAATACCTCAAATCCTTGAGCCACATAGTTCCGGTTTCTGTTACCCTGTGATGTCATCTATTAGTGTAGGATTAGTAGAATGACCTACAGGTTGTAAACCAGCACACAGATACAGGCCCTATCAGCGCTCCTCATTCTTAGAAGTGTGTTGTTAAAACCAAAGAGCTTCATACGCTTTGTGTGTAAATGAAATCCCCTTGTGAAAGTAACACTGGGATTACAGTGACAGAGACTGAGCTCTGTACGTGCGTTCTAGCTGTTAGTAAATACAAAGATGAATCAGGTGCAGGTCGCATATAGAAAAGGCAAACCTTGAAGATGAAGTGCAGATAAAATGGCTTTCCTCGAGTTCACATTGTGTTAATGATAATTATCTAATGCTGGCATGATAAGACGTTAAACTGAGATACTGAATATGGAGAAAACTGCCCTCTAACACAGCCTATAAAAAAAGAAGAATTCTACCTGATTTAATACCTAATTTAAATTTGGGTGAGTTTCCTCTTTAGTGTCATCACCTTGGGAAGCGCTTCCAGCACAGATGCTATTTTTAGATCTCTATTTTTAGATTTCTGTCTGAAGGTCCAGTTCAGACCAATTGCACCAGGGTCTCCGGCTCACACTGGATCTACTCCAGTATGTCAAAATAATCACAAATATGACAGATAGGACTGGTGATGATTGAAGATTGTGCTGGTGTGTCCAAAAAAACTAGCTGGCATGCACCCAAATTCACCCAGTCTATTACAATATATTACAGTAGAACGCAATGTACAGTTTGACCCTTGGGATGAATTTAAAGCACGTTGTTGACATTAAAAACATTATTTTTTAAAAATCACGAGCTTCCTCCTGGTCACTCTCCTGACCAGCTGTCCCACCTGCAGGGTTGGAGAATGTGAGCTCTTCCACTAAAAACTGCTTGGTCTCTTTGTCGTTACTCTAATAACCTGGGATCACTGAGAAGAAAGCTGAGTTAGTTCGTCACAGATATTTGCCATAATGTAATCACAGAGGTACAGAAGTGGTCATGAAAACCTTGTGGAGTGATGTGGAAGTAGCAGCCACACTGGTAGCCGTAGGTGCAGAAAGACATGACTTTGAAGAAGAGATCAGCCAAATTTAACTCCCCACCCCCCCACCCACCTGCAAAACACTATGTTAGCATTATCATCATTAGCATTATCATCGTCGGTATGTTAGCATGCGTTGGTTAGCATTTAGCTTCAATCATCTATGTGCACTAAAGGAAACGTCAAAGACCTGCTACTAAGATTTTAGAATCTCAACTCTTGTTAAGAAGTATGTTTTCAAAGTTGTTTAACGCATTTGCTAAAGAATTGGAGGAAAATAAAATCTATTAGCTTGGTCACCTTTTATCCATTTTTAAAGGATCAACAGGATAGCAGGACATGATGTCTACTGAGGTCTCAAGGCTTACATTAGTATTCAGCTCAGACACTGTGAAGCTATCGATATGCATTCTTTTTTTTATCCTGTTCCATATTAAAACAGAGTTGGAGCTGCAGAAAAGGGAACACAAAAAACACAATATATTCTATTTAGCTAATTACACTTGAAAGTGTTCCTCAGATTTCACCCCCTAAATGTGAGGCTATAACTGAGCCTTCTGTTACAGTTTTTGCCCACTGCTTGAACACATTTTGCAAAACCCCGCTCGCTGTGCCAAAACTGTACACACAAGTACACATGACACAACACTGGGAAATATACTATTCACATCTGTGCCAAATTGGAACTCTACTCCCAAAACCTAAACTCTGCTGTCAAAACCTAACATTCCTTTGTCAAAATGTAACTCTGTTGACAAAATGACACATACCTGCACCATATGCAAACACTCACAGATCAGGGGGAACACACTAGTCTGCTGTACATAAAACACTGCAGTCCTTGATTCCCATTGTTTATTCAGAAGGCACATTTACAGGAGACACATTTCCAAACAACCATAAACGCAAATAGACCTACTCAATACTGTACATTGCAGTACCATGAATACAGGTACAGCAAATAAAACAACAACAACACAATAGTACTGCAATAGAAAAAACACTATACTGTAAACACAAAAAACCATGACAATTGTGCATAAGTGGGCTCATGGATCCCGCCGTCTGTTGGGGTCTGGCCACAGGACCTCATCAACATCGCAAGCAATGTCCTCTCCCGCTAGGCACCGGGGTAAATATCCTCTTGCTCTCCCTCCATCCATGCTTGCAAAGTTCTTGGAATGGCTACGCTGAGGGCTTTTTGTGGTTGGCTAATTGGTGTTCGGTTTTGCAAGTAGGTGCCTTCAGGTGTGTATTTGAGTGGTTGCAATTACCCGATGTGTTTTGTATTTTGGATACATGTGTTTTCCGAATGGCACCCTGAGATTTCATTTTGTGAGCGAAGTGTCTTATGTATGAAATAGAGTGTAGCATGCAGGACCATGTGTGTTGCATGAGGGAGTAGGTGTGTTGCATAATTGGTACTGGGGTGCAAAGCAGCGCTTTTGTTTAAGGTAGGGGTACATGTGTTTGAGGTATGGTAACAACAGCTTCACTTTGTGTTACTTTAGTCTAAGCATGGGTTTATAGTGTTCAAGCAACGGGCAAAAACTGTAATAGACTCATCTTGAAATCCAAATCCTTTGCTGGACAAAAACAAGCAAAAACAACTTTTATTGACAGTTTCAGGTCTAAATGCAAGTGCAAAGTGCTTAATGTGCATGGATTAAGGCCTTCTGATACACAACACACCACAAATAAATCGTGCTAAAATTACCACAAAGCGTGTGTTTTCAGAAACTACTATGGCTTTTGCTTCAAAGTTGGCAGTGAGGAGACTAGCTGGGAACAAATACCATCATATAAGAGGCTTAATGAGCTTTAGAAAGGAGCAGCCAGATGTATTGACAGTATAGGCATATAATAAAGTGCTCTGTCATGTATGTTATGTAGCCATGTTGCCGTTGGTTAAGAAATAAGAATAAGAAATATTAGTCAAATATATGTGGTTAGGTTTTTTTATATGTTTGAATGGCATACAAATTATTACCAGGAAATCAGTCTTTAGTTTAAACGAGCCTTCAGAGGGATTGGATGGCTTTGAGCGCAGCATGTGTAGCATGTGGTGCTACCGTCTTTTGTTTTTACTTCTGCTTGGTAACTATAAAAACAGGCTGGCTATTAAAATGCTCAATAGACAGCGGAAACCCCTAATCATGCTCCTGCCGTCCTCATGCTCAGAAAGACTGACAGCCTGTCAGTAGGTTTATTTATTTTTTTCCTTGACACTGTCATGTGTTGTCAACTTTAACACATGACAGTATAATACTTTGGTACGAGCATCTGATTGATGACTTGTCATTACGATACATTTGAAGTGCAACAAATAGCCCAGTGTTTGTTTTAAAAGGCCTCTACTGCAGAGCCGAGATGGCTTAGATCTTAAAATGACTTAAATGCACTGTGTTATTGTGTATTTAAGAAATATATTCGTAAACACCATTATGAAAGCAGATAATTGGTCAGTTTGCTGGTCTGAAGCATTCAAGCGTGTGTAAACACAAAGCCACAGAGAAACGATATCAGCAATGATCTTCAGTTGTCATCAGTTATCATTAATCATTAGTTATTATTAATCTCTGGTGCTGTGAAGCCAGCCACCCCTCCCTGAGCCTGGTTCTGCCTGAGGTTTCTTCCTGTAAAAAGGGACTTCCCACTGTTGCCAAAACGCTTGCCAATAGGGGGTCGTGTGATTGTAATCAGAAGGTTGCCGGTCTGAGCCCCGGCTTGGACAGTCTCGGTCGTTGTGTCCTTGGGCAAGACACTTCACCCGTTGCCTACTGGTGGTGGTCAGAGGGCCCGGTGGCGCCAGTGTCCGGCAGCCTCGCCTCTGTCAGTGCGCCCCAGGGTGGCTGTGGCTCCATTATTTATGAAGCGCCTTGAGGCGACTTTTGTTGTGATTTGGCGCTATATAAATAAAATTGAATTGAATTGAATTGAATTGAATTCAATGTAGCTTGCCATCACCAGTGTGTGAATGTGTGTGTGAATGGGTGGATGACTGGATGTGTAAAGCGCTTTGGGGTCCCTAGGGACTAGTAAATCGCTATATAAATACAGGCCATTTACCATTTGTATAAATAAAACTTGGATTAAACTGAATCAATCTGGGAAGGATTCTGAGAACAATTTGAAGTCTGTCATTCTACAGTGAGAATGATTTTTCACAAATGGAAAACATTCAAGACCGTCACCAATCTTTCCAGGAGTTGACGTGCCAGCAAATTCACTCCAAGGTCAGAAAAAATCAAAGAGCTAGATCTCAGACTCTACAGGCCTCAGTTGGCTTGTTAAATGTTAAAATCCATCACATTAAAATTAGAAAAAGACTGAACGATGAGCTTCTTCGCTCTAAAAAGGCCATGGCAGCACGGCTTTGGTTTGCAAGGAGAGCAAAGTGCAAATGCACACCTGCACACCACAACTCCTCTGCACACTAAAGCTATTGCCACTAAAGGTGGTTTTAAAAGCTACTGAATCATGAGGGGTACTTAGTTTTTCTCACACTGCTTCTGCACTTTGGCTTAGTTTTTGTTAAATAAGTAATGAAATGTGATATGTCACTGAGCTTGTCTTAAAGTAATTTTAAATTTTGTAAGGACCAGATTATTGTTTTATGATGTCTTAACATGTTAAACCTTTGAACTGACAGAGTGTTCTTTCTCTCTACCATGACTGTATCTTTATATCCTTTTCCTTGTAAACCATGTATGTAGGTGGTGTTTTTAAAAAGTATTTATTCCTTTGAAGAATTTGAAATAACTTAAACAATTGTATTCTGTTAACATTTTAAGGCGTGATTGAGGAAACAATCAAAATTGCAGTGACTTATTTTTCCAGGCAGTTCACCTTAAAAGACCTTTGCAGCCAAGCATGTAAGAAGCAAAGCGTCTTCATTGTGGCTTAATAATAGAAGACAAGTGGATGCTGCCTACCTAGTGCCCATCTGCAGGCTACCCGCTGACATTCAGCCCAATTATTCACACTTGCTTAAATGGCACTACAGCCAACAGGAGAAGATGTCCTTTAAAAAGTAAAGACAGCAAGAGGAAAGTTATGTCACTTTGATGCTTCAGGCATTTTTATGTTTTCCCTCAGATACAGCAGTGCTGTCTGCTAGCATGTGTGTTTTTTGTGGCTAGCTCTTGGGAGAAATCATCTTCATTGTGAGCGCTGTTGTTTTTAATATATGTAGCTACATTAAGTGTTTGAGCCCACGAGCAATGCATTATGGGAAACATTCAAGATTTTGGCAGATTTTGTCCCCAGAAATGTTAAATATGAGTGTAACAGGTGAATTCAAGTGAGACGTATGCGTGTGTTCATTTTCTCAATTTATAGCTATTTTCTCAAAGTTTTGAATGAGTAAGTTTAAATGCTGAGATACCTAGCTTGAAATTTTGAGATAATAACCAGAAATATTGACTTACAGATGGCATAAAATAAAACCAGGGGCAGAAAGGATCTTCCAAAGATTTCAACTAACTTTTGTAGATTTTTGGATTTTTATCAACTAAATGCAGTTTGGTGCTGAGTAGATACACTACATTTCCAAAAATAGAGTTGATTTGATGAGTGTGAAACTTAACCCCACTGACTCTTTACTGACTATTTCTTGACTTTTCATTGACTTTCTGTGTCTCTGTTGCAGGGTGACCCCGGCAGATGGAGAGTTATCCCCCTCAGGTGCTCCTGGATGTTTAGATGAGCCTACAGGTGCTACTGGTGGCGCTGGTGCTATGGCTATGCCTGCCACATCCACTCTCTCGTTGCCTATGAGCCAAGGTAAACCTTCCCTGCGTCGCATCAAAGGCCGCATTCACCGCAGCAAGAGCCTGGACAGCCTCGATCTGCTTGACTCCAATGTAAGGCCCATGCACAGCTTCACTCTAACTTAACTTGTACAGAAATAGGAGGAGAACTGGTGATAGATAGTAACAGCCCGACAACTGACCACGTTTAGGAGTTTGAGTCTTATAGGAAATGTGCTGTGTGTATAGAATAAAAGTGCGAATGAGGGAATGTGACTTGCAATGTGCTTTGAGTGGTTAATAAGATGAGGAACTTGCTTTTAAGCAAACTCCATTTTAACAGAAACAGAGATGTTGAAGGGAAATGATTTATTGTAGTTTCAATGCAAACTAAAGGCCCAAGAGATATCCTAATGATTTCATTCAGATTGAAGCCACAGCGTTAATACACACACACACACACACACACACACACACACACACACACACACACACACACACACACACACACACACACACACACACAGAGGCTGACCTTCGGTTATGTAATATTTCTGTGGTTTTCAGATGAGCACAGTTTAACACTTTCCATATGTCTCTCTCTATGACTGGTTTATTCTCATGAAAAGTATTAATCTGATAAATGATTGGGTAAGCTGCTTGGACTTAAAAACCCTTCCTATCTCTGGGATTGTCTATTGAGCTGAGAATGGCGTTTGGCCCACTCTCACCGCTGGTTAACTCGAGTGTACTTGTGTGTGTTTGCTAGGGTGTGTGCGTGTGTGTGTAGGCAGTTTGGTATTTGGGAAAGAAACCAACGGTTTATGATGTTAACAAATGCCAACCTGCTACTAATGCATGCTGGGTAAGGCTGTGGTCACACAGATAAAGATCTCCTTCCCTGCACGGTGCTACTGTATGTCTTTCTTTTCCCTCTACTACTGTCTTTGTGTCTTGACCCTCTGTAGATGTCTCCCCTAATAAATGTTCGCAGCGTGATGTTTCCTCATCTGCACCCGACCTTCCTCTCCATGCTGACAGTCTGCAGTGTGTGTGTGTGTGTGTTTGTGTGTACACATGTGCATGCTTGCTTTACTTGTTCAGGGCATCAGCCGGCCTTAATTGAGAGTTGCCCGGTGTCTCTGTGCACAGAGCCTTTGTTCTTCACAACTGGGACTCATTAAGATTACGTTCAAGAGAGGCGGCATTTGCAGCTTGCACAAGTTAATCCATTTTTGATGTGAAGGTGGGTTGAAGGATGAGAGAAAAAGTCACAGGGTGGAGGTGACAGTCAGGAACATGCTCCGAGATGACACAGCACAGCATCGGTCTGAACGATGCAGCAAACGCACACAAACACACACTTACGACCGCTTTTGTCTGTTTGATTGACTGCTGGCATGAGGTCTCCTGTCAGTTTCTAATTTTGAGACAGAGGCGAAAATATCTCATAGATTTTTAAAGCAACCTTGAGTGCCCTGCTGCATAATACTTGGCAGTGAGCCGTCTGGTCTAACTCAGAGGATTTTTTTTTCCTACCTTGCAGACGTGATTGAAGTAAGACCAGAGGTGGGTTGCACTGGAGCTGTAGAGGCAGATGGTCAATGAAAGTTAGATGTGACTTTGCTGTTGTATCATCGAAGAAAACAAAAACGTGCAGCACTCACGGCAGAGCTTTGGTTGAGTGGGAAATGAGCAGTGCAACTACAGCAGTGCTGTTGCCAAGGATAAAAACAGGGCTGAAAGATTTAAGGAAAAAAGATATATAAGTAGGCATATATTAATTCTTTTATCGACAGTAATGTGCTTTCCTTGTCCTTCCTTTTTATTAAACCCTTTTGACTGGTTTCAGAAGGGCTTAGGGTGGAAAAGGTGATGCTTGGTCTATTGGTTGTTTTTGCTAGTGTGAAATACTGAAATACAAAAGCGCTTTTTCTTTGCTTGAATCAGAATTTTTTTTAAATAAGACTGCCACCAATCTCAAGGGTAGAAGTTGTTTATATACCAGCAAACCCAACTTCAGCAACCTTACAAATGTTGCTGCCGTTTAGTTTTTTGTTTTCTATTTTCTTTTATGTCCAAAGTAACGTATTTGTTTTGTAGAAATCCTTCTGCAAGAACTTGAGATGTCGCTAGTTTCCGGAAACTAGTGAGCTAACTTCCTGCTAATTTCCTGCTAACTTCTAACTCTTTTAAACTTTGTCTTTTACATTGATGCCTGGATGTTAAAATTTACTGTAACACCCACTGAACATTTTAATGTAGAGTAAGGGTAGTGTGGTTATATTAAATATAAGGCAAAGAGAGAACTTTAAGGAATTCTAAAGTGACCATCAAAACCATGAAAAAATATTGCTGTAAACAGTTTATTTTGCGACACAATGAAACAAATGATAGCGTAATATGAAACGATAGACGTTTTCATATCGTAACAAACTGTTTATCTGTCCTATAGGTAATATGTATAAATATTAGCAGCACTGGCATGAATGTACATTAAAAAAAGATTAGAATTTTGTGTCACATCAAATTGAAAAAGAAAAAAACATTGCTTCATTTTCACGAACTTTTCACTTTTGTTCTGGCACAAGTCCTGCACTTCCTAATCTGTCAGCTAGCGCTCAATTTGTAACATGCGCCGATGTGACTCCTGCAGGAAGTATTTTAGGCATCAGTGTAGGGAAGCCAGAGTTGCTCTGAGACTCAGAGTCAAAGCGATGCTTCACAGTCTTGTCTTTAAAGACCATCCATCAGCAAAGATAGTCTTCAAACACAGCCTTGAGAAAACCTGTGATTTAAAGCAAGCCTTCCTTTCTTTCTTTATTTGTGTTTATTTTTTCAAGCTTACGTTCTAACTGAAACATAATAAAAGTAAATCTCAATACTTTACATTTTGCATTAACCCTCCTGCCATCCTTTAAAAAACTCACACCCATCACCCTAGGGACCATTCTCAGCCACGCCATAAAAAGACCATATATCCATATTTTATTCCACTTTAAATTAGCCAACCTTGTAAAACTACTTCTCCCTGAAATATTCATGTAAAGTTTTAATTATATTTTCGTTGTTTTAACCCTTCAAATCCCAGTGTTATTACATGAGCGCCCTGTGTTATAAGCCCCAAAAACCAAAAAACGAAACTAAATATTTCCACAAAAAACCAGTTGAAGTAATATGTGATTGTCATTATAAGTAGGCCTTTAGATGGACCAAAGATTGGCACCAACATACATTTTGACCTGCCATTATTTTTTTTGCATTTTTTTTGCAATTTAAAAATTAAAACTTCAAGGCCCTGAGTCTTCATTGACATCCAAGAAAAGAAGAAAAAATAAAATCATATGATGATAATTTGGGGTTGAAAAATAGCGTTTATAATGGAAGTCAATGGGCAGAAAATGGTCCCCAGGGTGATGGGTGTGGGGATTTCTGCTGCTCAGCCATTTTAGGCTGATTTAAGGAATTCACACTGGAATATTAACATTGACAGGTAAAAACTATCCTGTGGCAAGTTTGGTTATATTCCACTGAACACAGTGGAAATGGCAGCCATTTAACACATAGCAGTGGCACAAAAAGGTCCCAAGAAGGCAGGAAGGTTAAATATATAGACGCTGCAGACTATCCATTTCATCTCACTTGCTCCTCGCTCCATGTATCAGAGCATGTTACACAAATACATTTTCTCCCGTTCGCTTGCCCTGCTGTGGACCTCCGCATGACGTCCATGAATGTAAATTCGTAGCATGAATAATAGATGGAAGAAATGATCCACGTCGTAATGTAGCGTTTTCTTTCTTTCAGTTGCAGCTATTTTTGCACATTAAAAAAATCAGCTCAGTGAGGACTACAGAGAGGAGAAGCTGAAAAAACTGTGGTTAAACTGGGTGAACTGATATGCAGAGACCTTGAGCTGAAAGTACACAATGTTTTAGTGAAATCTGTGGGGCACAATGCCTCGTCTGCTGCACTGTAGCGTTTATTTATCACTTAGTCTGTCCAAATAAGAAAACAAGAATTGCAGATTTTAAAAAAATAAGAAAAAAAGGTTCATAAGGTAAAGTTAATAGTACTTCCAACACCTAGTAGCTTCTGGACTTTTTGAGTGCGGTGTTAATATCTGGAAGGAACATATCCTGTGGACAGTGAATAGCCTTTGATGAGCAGTTGGCGATGAGGTAGGCTTGCCTGCTTTCTGTCAGGATAATGGCCAGACCAAAGATGGCAAACCCACAAACACAAACTGACAGACGGGTGTGAAAGAGAGATTACAAAATAGAGTCATAAATAAAAGGTTATGACATGAATGGCCGAGGGAGGGCTGAGCGAGTGGTTTGGCAGCGGGTGCAGCATGTACCTATTAGATGAATATATTTCCCCTGGACAGACAGAAGGCTCTGCAGACGCCTTACAACTCATTCTCCTCGTCCCTTGTTTTCAAGGCACAGTGGCACAAAATTGCACATCACATAAAGTCGTTTATTTCACCAGCGCTGAAACAGTCTGCAGCCTTTGTGGTTATGGAACGATATGCTGTGCCTAAAGAGTGTGTGTGTGTGTGTGTGTGTGTGTGTGTGTGTGTGTGTGTGTGTGTGTGTGTGTGTGTGTGTGTGTGTGTGTGTGTGTGTGTGTGTGTGGACTGAATATGGTATTACAGCAGCAACAGTGGTTATTTCTGAACAAATTATTAAATCTGCAGTAGCGCTAAGCTTCTGGTATCATCATCATCAGTGTGGGAAATTAACAACAAATAGGAGCCAAATGCTGGTGGGTTTTGTAAGTTGCATGGCTCAGCCAGCAATGGACTATGAAAAAAATACATGTCATCAAAATACATGTAAAAACTAAATCATAAAATGAAACAGATATACCTGAAGTTCACGACCTTAATAGAGAGGGAGTATGTATGCATGTGTCCTGTTGCCAGGTCAAACTCTTAAAGCTGTCCCGTTTCTTGGCTGTACAGTGTTACTGCTGTTCTGCACAAAAGCAGTCCTGATGACGTACACCAACACAATGAGATCGTTAGATGTGATGCAATCGTGAGAAATCTGCCACAAAAGTCAGCATGCAACATCTGTCAGAGACCACAGCTCTACTCGTTCTTTGCCCGCCTCAAGTGGAAGCACAAACGCATTTCATGTTGACACTGGCACATAAATCCAAAAGCAGGTATGGAATGTATGATAGTGTAAACCAAAAACTGGCAACATGAAGTCAGATGTGTTTTGGCACATTATTATTATTTTCTTGTCATGAAGAATAAAATGAAACACGAGAAAGTTAAACATAATGGGGAATTTAATTTTATTTAATTTTGTTGCGCAACAAATTGCATGTATGTACGGTGGCCCTGAGAGGCCAAACGGACTGCAACTTAAGAAAACACCAACATTAAGAAAAACGCTGCAAAAGCACACAATACACAATGAAAATAGGAAAAACGGAAATAGAAGAAAACAGATTTCCAAAAGCACAAGGGAAGTGTTTCCTGGGAGACAATAACCCAACGGACCAGTTTCAGCACTTGTGGTAGCTACCTGGGTAATGTGCCAGTAAAGTATCTATTGCTGTGTGATTTATTACTATTAATGAAGGCTACATTACAACCTGCTAGCTACAAACAAAATCATGTGCAGTTGTGATGTCCACCCTAATCTTACTCATTTTAGATTAAGATTTAAAAATGTAGTTGGCATTGCTTTCAGAACTGCACGTGATTATTTGCAGCTAGCAGGTTGTTAATGCATCAAGTCTAACAGTCTGTGGTCTATGAACCAACCTCAGCTAACACCAGCTAACAATGTTAGCTTGGTGACAAATAGCCTTTAGTAATAGTAACAGATCAGTACATTCATGTAGTTGTAAAATGCATGACAATATATCAAGTAATCCAAAGTATTCAGAATATGTTACTCACATTGAGTAACTTAACAGAATACATTACAAATTACATTTTGGACCATTTTGCATTCTTTAATCTGTAGTGGAATACATTTTAAAAGTAACCTTCTCAACACTGATTATATTGAAGTATATAAATAAAACTGATAAGACAAATAATGCTGTACGATTAATACTTTTTCTTTTGTCACTTACCAGGATTCTTGCTTGTGCTCCTTTTACTTGAATAAAGAGATCTTGATTGGCAAATGGGACATTCAGTGAAGCATTATCACTCCTCATTATTTGCATTAAGCAGCAGCACATCTATAGGCTGTAGCTTTCATGCTCCCTATGGCTTTCGTTTTGATTCCAGTGATTCATTAGCTTTTTAAAGACACAAAGCCCTCTGCATAATGACATGCTTTTTGCCTCTTGTGTTAGCTCGTGCTGCGGCCGCTGTGCATTAGTAATGTCAGGCAGGAAGGGCGTGCAGGATCAATGATGGTTCTATAGATAGATGAAGCTATGATCTATGCCAGCCACAGCATGAAAGTGAGAAAGATTTATATTTAACACAGGGTCATTTGGAACCATTCGCATTAAACTGGTTTAATCAATCCCTCTCAGTTTGCAGGGTCAGTTGGATGGGACATCAGTGGTGATGTAGCTAAAGGAATTCCCGGCCTCATTCGTTGAAGATAGCGTTCGTGTTGGTACGTCTGGCAGTCTGCTGTCCTCCGTGCAATATTGATTGGTCGCATTAGGGAGTCTGCAGGTCAGCGTTTCTCTAATGGGGGCAGAAAAAGATGGAGGAGAACAGAAAGTAGGGGATGAGTAGATAGAATGAGGTAAGAAAGGAGGGGAAAATTAAAGGCGATGAGACTGACGGGATGTCTGACTTAACGTGTAGCTGTACTGGTGTTGTTTTTCTCACGCGACCTCAAGCACAACCCCATCACCGCTCTGCCTCACAGTATTGATTAGATGTGCTATAGCTAGTTAAAGAGGACCTGTTGTTCTCACCTTCATGGTCTTTGTTTACAGCATATTAATACAAATGTTTGCCCACCTTCACCTGGGCAACTGTCAATATTAAATAAATAACACCAGCGAGCACTGTACTGTGCTACTTAATGGCTCAGAAGAATTAATTTTATTGATCAGGTCTGACTGGCTGACATCACAGTGGCATCCATGTGAGATGTTTTTGGACAGCAAACTACTCGTGGTGCTTGTGATAGGTAAGCTTTAATTTTGTCCTAATTCACATGCTATTCACTTGCTTGTTATTTAACAGCCTCAGTGAGTGGCAGCATTTCCTCAGTGACCTTCGGTAGCGCTGGTGTTTTCGTGTAACTTTAGATCTTGCTTTCACATCTATCCTTGTTTGAGTCTCTGGGCTGTTTTAGTAGCGCTGAAATGTCATCTTCTGAATAATTTATTATTCTTAAAAGCAACACCTTGAAGCCCCGGGTAAATTAAGCCAAATGGCACGACGGATTCCCCATTGTTTGTTTGTTTTTTGTTTTTTTTAATGTTTGGGTTGGTGATGTGTCCGCTGGAAGTAAACAACGGGTCCTGCATGAAACGTGTCGGATTATGAAAAGAGAAGATCGGGTTAATGTATGACTTCAACATTCATCCACGTGTCCACAGCAGCAGCAGCAGCAGCCGCGTCTAATTAGATGGGATGGAGTCTCAGCAGCTCCGCTGTTTCCATGGTAACACAATTACTGTGCCCTGGGTGGGAGGTTAGGGTGATAATGCGTGTAGGTTTACACAATGTCAGCGGACAGTTTTTTTTGTTTGTTTGTTTATGTAAAGAGGAAATATTATATTATGTTTAGCTTCTCGGATTTATTTTTCTGTTTGTGTGTGTAGAAGAAGGAAACGCTCACACAGTAATGGCGAACATAAAAATTCATATTTACCATCTGATGTCGAGGCTTCGTATATGATGTTGTTCATGAGTGTTAAGAGCTTCAAATATTTCATTGATTTGATATGACTAATGTGATGGTCTTCAGTCTGTTCTATGTTTTTAGAGAGATCCAAAGGAAAAGAAGAACTGATTGTAGCATTATGTTATGTGCTGTAAGATATTTGAAAAGCCAAAAAGCTACTTTATGCACAGGCTACTCCTGTTAATGCAGTCGAATCACTCACAAATAAAACAGTTCCCTTGATGAAATACGCAGAGAAAATTCAATTCAATTTGAAGCTGGCAGAAAAAGATGCAGACACTCGAAGGCATGGAAGTGGGAAAAACAGACAAGTGCTTCAAGGAAGTTGCAGGATCAACCGACCAGAAGTCCAATCAAGTCAATCGGAACTCAGAGGGCAATGTTGATCCAAGAAAACAGATGAAAGCCATAACTCTGGGAACAATGGTCCATAGTCTGATTATCATGTCATGCCCCTGTGGTATCATAAATAACCAATAGCATCACTGCTAGAAGATGAATGGTGCACCCGTTATGGTGGGACTAGCCACCCTCCATAATGCACGATGACTCTTTACCTCCAGGTAAAGTGGTGTAATGGGGGGTGGGGGGGGGGTGATGTTGCAGTGGAGAAGCCTCCACCTCTAGGGCAAGAAATCCTGAAAGTCTGAAGAAACCGATGCAATTATCTCCAAAGAGGAAGTTAGAAAAGATGCAACTTTCCACAATGCTTCCACAGTTAAAAAACAAAAAACAAACAAAGAAAAAAACAAAAACAAACAAAGTTTGGACATTAAATTTCATATTAAAGAAAAACTAAAAAGTAAACCTAATTCTCCAGCATCAGTGGGATGGCACCGTGAAAATATTCTGTACACACCTAGCAGTGACATGTTATTCTTGTACACACAATTTACACATGCCTACTGTTTCTAAATTATGGTCAGCGTGTGGCCCAAAAAATGGCAAATTACTTATTACTAAGTAGACGGATATCAGCTGAACAGCCAAAACAGTATTAAGTTTTAACATTTGCCAACTCTTTACTTCTCACCTTGGAAGTGCACGGTTCATAGTTTGCTTGTACTGTTTTCTACTGTGCACAATATGGTCTCTCCTTCCTGGGCCCTGCACTGCACCCTCACCACACACAGCCCAGTTTTTTACTGAAATACCTGAGACATGAAGAAAATAAAACACTAAGGACACATCTCCTGAAATGCAGTCACACTCCAATTTAAAAATGAGCCCAGCTGTCAGAAATATCCTCCGACTGGATCAGTGTAGCCACTCCACACACACACGCTTACGTGAAGATGCAACGTGAAACTGTAACGAGGCCTGCTCAACTTAGAATGGTCTGATAAAAAAAAAAAAAAGTGTATAAAATCTCCGACAGGACGTACACAGCGCGATTTGCTGGGTACTACACATTCTTCCACAGATATTTTTGACTTCTTTTTTGACTTTTTTTTTTTTGTTGGTTTACCTAAAACTTGATTGAAACAAAAAAAACAAGACTGTATTTGCAAACCAATTGTATTGTCTAGGCATTTTATGCAGATTGCAAATCTTGAAATATGAGTATTTATTATCTTCATAAACCCCTGGCTTATCTGATGTGTGCTGTAATATTAGTTAAAGCGAAGATGATCGCGTGTCGTTTGTCCCTTTTTATCATCTTTCTATGTTACGCTCTTTCAGCAATGTCAGCCTCTCTGATGCTGCTGTACACCGAAAGATCTCTCTAACCTTTCCTACCGTGCAGGCACCTTCGGGGGCTCTCATTACACGTTTGACTTTTATTTTCCCTCTCAACTAAATCGACCACCAGAAATGTGAAACTTTGTCAAGTGAGACACCTCCAGGGGGAAGTCACGATGGCAGCCTGCACCCTGGCTCTGTGGCATCTGTCTGCAGACTAAATCGACTGAGTCGAACAAACAGAGGACGGGAAAAACAAGGAGAAATGAACGGGTTAATCAGATCTGATGGATGGAAGGAGATACTATGTGTGTGTCTTTCTGCTTGTCACTGTATCCGTGTGCCTCAGGACGACTGTTTGCTTGGGGACAAAGGGGCTCTCAGGATGGATTCGTCAGAAGCCGGGGGCTGTGCTGTGCACCATTAGGATCAAGGATGCTATTTCAGGATGCTACCTGCTGAGGGATGTACTCTGCTCACAGTTTTGATGGCCCCCTCCGCTCAAGTCCATTAAACAGGGCAGAGATGGCCTCTGCGGCTGCTGAGTAACCGTGATAGCGCCTGTTTTCACAAGCTGACCACCTATTTTAGGTCTGATGTTTATATGTTTAATGCTTGCATTTTGTGAATGATTCTGGTCTTCTTCTATATTTAACCTCCTCACTAATATACAATCTAACTCCATCACTGGCGAGCGTTTGATTTCATCCCTATCTAAGATGCTTGTCCTTAAGGCATGACCTTTTGTGGGCTTGCATAACTGTCTCCACTTTAGGTGGGGTTATAAAAGCCATGCAGAGAGTCTTCTGCTGCTTTCCTAAAAATTAAAACAGGTACAGGTGAAAGATCTTTAAACAGTCACTTTGTACGTACTCAGCTTTTTTGGAATTTAAGTTTTTAAGTTTAAGACTTAATTAAAGGTTTAGGTGAAGAGCAAGCAACTAGTCTTTATGGTGGTATTGTTGTTAGGCACCTCACCGGGATATGAATATGCCTGTGTGTGTGTGTCTGTGTGCACGTCTGTTTATTTGAGGAAGATGAATCAGCGTTGTTTGCTGACTGACTGGTGCAGCACGGGGATGCAGAGTGACCTTGGTGGCCTTTGGGGTTAAAAGTCATGTCTAGTATGACATGTTGTTTACATTTTTGTTTTTGTTTTTTTCATTTTTTCCACGTAGAAGATGTGCGATTAAGTAAACTGAAAGGAATAGACTGGCAACCCTTCCGGGCTGTTCCCCACCTTTTCTCCAGGATCCAGCCCCCCTCCAACTCTTGGATAAGTGATTTTTTTTTTTACAATTAAGATGTGGTAACACTTAAATTTTTGTTTTTAGCACTTTGTTTCTATTTGATTAATCTTATTTTAAAAATATAGAGACTGTAGGGTGGCATCCTCTCCTTCCTCCTGTTGTCATAAGTGACTTGTTTAGTGTGGGCTGTAACAAGTTACTCCTTCTCCGACATTACTGTTCTGTAATTCACCTGTGTGGCCACTAAAAGTGCTTTTGCTGCACCAAAAGAATTAAAAAGGCTCCGAAGCTCTGCCCCCCCCCCCCCCCCAATCAACACGTCTGGAAAACAGTGAGGGCTTTAATCCTGCAGAGGGCAGAGTTTCACTACGAACCACCTTAACCCTGCTGCTGAGGGGACTACTGACCTGCTCAGCAGTGGTCTCCATTTTAAAGGACAGCATAATATACCCATAAGTGGATATATGTCATATGCTGCACACCAGTTTTAACTCTTACATAGATAATTATATCTCTGCCATATTTTTGAAATTCAGTTTGTGATGAATTGAAAAACAAAGATCAAGACGTCAGAAAAGCAAGTCATCAGCTTTCATGTTAGTCTAAAGACAATTAGAATCGAACAGCCTGCTTTACTGACATATGAACAGACATAATGAGAGTCTCCGCAGTGAATTTCTACTATCTCCAAATTCAACCGCACTAATATTACATTGGATAAATATGTACAGGGTGGGCCATTTATATGGATACACCATAACAACATGGGAATGGTTGGTGATATTAAAGTTGACATGTCAATGGCTATGGGTCCATTCTTCATCAATGGAAACCTCAAGGCCAGTGGAAATTTGAAATTGCTACATGATGATGTGTTTCCCTCTTTATGCACTGAAGCTGGCACGTTCCCTGAGTTTTTCCAGCAAGATGGTGCACCACCACATTATGGGTGCCAGGTCCGAGCATTCCTAGATGAACTGTTTCCTGGAAAGTGGATTGGTCGTCGTGGGCCAGTTGAAAGGTCTCCCGATCTGACCCCCTTAGACTTTTATCTTTGGGGTCATCTGGTGTGAGTCTATGGTGTGAAGATACGAGATGTGCAGCACCTGAAACTATGAATACTGGATGCCTGTGCTGGCATTTCTCCTGCGGTGTTGCTATCAGTGTGTGAAGAGTGGGAGAAGAGGGTTGCATTGACAATCCAACACAATGGGCAGCACACTGAACACATTTTATAAGTGGTCAAAAACTTGTAAATAACTCATGAAAGAATAACGTTACGTTGAAACCGAGCACACCATTGTTTTTCTTGTGACATTACCAATAAGTTTGATGTGTCACATGGCCCTCTTCCTATTGAAAAAACAAAAGTTATATCCAAGATGGCCACCATGGTCACCACCCATCTTGAGGAGTTTGCCCCCTCACATATACTAATGTGCCACAAACAGGACTTTTCACAAACGATTCCCATTTTATTATGGTGTATCCATATAAATGGCCCACCCTGTATATTTAATTTGCAATAAACCTCAGGCCTGTAGCTATTGTGCATCCCTCTGTGACTTCATGGGTTAGCCTTCGAAGCAGATGCCAGAAAACTTGATTAACTGAAATCGACATATCAGAAAAACCTACTGGGGATTGCGCTGCCAAGCAGAGAGAGAGAGATCTGTGTACCAACGGAGAAACAGAGGGGCACGGGCACAGATTCATCTGCAGATTAACCACATGCTTCTTGCTAAACATGCTATCTAGTAGTATTTGAAAAATGAACTCAGAATCTGGCTTTAGCATGAATATAATCAGCATTACATCTGCACTGAAGAGGAAGAATGTGTGAACAGTGAAATATAAAAGTTCCGATGTTCTGTTCTTGTTCTCGTTCATGAAACTGTAAGGGGCGACGTGAACTCCCTGGCAAGGCTGGTCACATTTATGAGGTGGTGTCGAGCCTTAGCTGGAGATATTTTATTAAAAATAAGAGAGGGGGCAGAAGGGAGAGCAGGAAGGGATGACTGATCAGTCAGCTGACAAGGATTTTATCATCCATGGGTCAGCGCCTTCACATTGAATGCAGTGTGCCTGGTGCCACTGGTAGCCTTGAAGTTCAGCTGGACTGTGCACAGTTTCAGAAACTCCGCATGGTCAGAGGAGCAGTGTTTAAAGAGGCGCCCTCCAACAGTATATATATCTCTGGCTCCTGTTCAGTGGACGCTCCCTCTGAGCCTCAGTGATGTTGCCAGTGGATTAGCTGTGCTCACATCCCTGTATCCTTTGTTATATCGTCTGCTTGTTTTCTTTTAATAAAGCTTGCTATCCTCCTTAGTCCCGGTGGAGGCTGGCAGACTGACAGGCATACGAGACACCGAGCAGGTGGACAGGAATGACAGGTAGGGAGGGTGTGATGGTGACAAACTGGGCGGAGGTGGAGAGGTGTTGCACGGGTGCTAGAAAAGGTCACAGCACCACAAACCCCTCTGTTTGTTTGGCGCAGTCACAGTTAGCGTCACACCCTGCGATGTTGTCGCTTTTGATTGTGTCTTCTTCTGTGACGAGCTACGTTCTTGTCAGTCGGAGTTGGAGCCAGATTTGCTTTCATGCATATGGGCACTTTTACAGTGGCACGAGCAAACCTGCTCGGAAGGGGGAACATCGCTTACCTTTGACACCCCCTCCCGTCAGTAGCAAGTCAAAAGGACGTGCTCTTGAAGATAAAGAGAAACTCGACAAGAGTTTTAAGCTGTGAAGAAATTTTGATCAGTAATCGTCCCAGTCTGATGACTAACAGCCTGCACCGGTTACAAATTTAGCGTGCAACATGAAATGTTGTTGCTCATTTGATTCTCCGGTGGAGGCAGATGGATGTATTGGTGACCCCTCATCCCCCCCCATCGACTGGATGAGCTCCACCTTCCTGCAACGGCAACTTAGTCATCATAGCCGCTGATGGTTTGTCCCTAATGGTGATCCATAAATAAAGGAGCAACCAATGAAGAGAATTGATTTCCACAAGCATGGAGGAGATTTATGCTCTGACTTGGACTCCTCTTCGCGGCTGTATATCACTCCTCCTGAGATGTTTTGCCCTTCATCTTTTTTTTCTTTCCTGTCTCTGACTTTAACATCCAAAACAGAGAGCTCCCTCTCTCTCCCTTTTTTTAGACAATAACATTTGCCAAATGTCTTTCTCTTTTGCCTTTGATCTTTTTTCACTTTCGACTCTATTTTATTAGTCCACATGCTCTTTTCACCTGGCCTGTAGCAGTTGGGTTTTTCTCCCTGCTCTGCGTCTGTCTGTTGTTTTCTTGTTTTCTCATTCGCTCGCACGCACACACACCTTCACCGTGTAAAAATTGGCCAGACTCTAACACACCAGCCTCTGACTTTTCTGGAATTTGCTCATTTTGCTGATTTTTCTGTTTGACTGACTCAGGTTAAGGATCTGAGAAGTGGACGTTCTTCAGCATTTTATTGACCTGATCTGTTGGGTCTGCATGCTTTAAAGGATCATACAGTTTCCTGTAATCCAGCCCTCTGATTCACTTACATAGTTAATCCACCAACGTAGCTACATATGCATTGGTTTGCTCCAGATTTGCATTTCATGTAGCAGATGTTCTCTGTGCTTCTGTGTGTTTGTGTGCATGCTTTTATGCTGGTCCACCCTGCCGTGGACATCCAGGTGCTTCTAACACCAGGAGCCATAACAGACCTGAGTTTATTAATGTTGTTCATTTCCTCTCGTCTGTTCGCCTCTGGCTGCCTCGCTGCTCAACTCTCCAGTCCAACATTCCACACACTCCACTGGAATTAAGGGAGAGGCCTGCGGCGAGGCAGGGAACGAGCTCAGGAATTTCTCTGTTATCACAGGGAGAGATGATGGAGGGAGGAAGGGAACAGGAGGTCAGGCTTGAGGGCCTCAGCGTTGTTAGACTGATTTCAGTCAGGACCGCTGGAGTCGTAGGAGTTCCCAGCATCAAAGCTTTGTGCACTACACACAGCTCTGCCCATAGGCTCATATTACCACAGAGGTGCGGGCCTCTGGCCCAATCAGAACACATAGGAATCTAATTTTAGAGCTGCGGCTTTTTAAATCAATATCTCCAGTCCTATCAGTGGCAGTGTCATGTAGATTATCTCACGGCTTTCATAGATGTCACACCAGGTTGGCTCTGCTCTCAGTCCACAGCGTGCGCTGTTGAGGATCACCCCACATTCACTCACGCAGGCAAATGCACTGGCTCGCAAACTGCACGTGCATACGGAGGGGCACATACGCGGGCAAAAGCATCCCTCTGGGTTAACCGTAGCTGGAGTCAGAGCGTGTGCAGACATATGCACATGTGTGTGGTGAGTGAACGTGAGAAACAAATTGATATGGTATGACGAGGACAGATTAAAATCAAATGCCATATTTTGGGAGGTTAGGCAGAGGCATCATGTTTTGCATGTGAGTGTTTGAATATCCGTATGATTAATTCAAGCGTTTGGTCTTCTGGAGAAAGAGGATGAGAGTGCAATTTTGAAGGTAAATGTTTCAGTGCTACGCAACATAAGGATATTTTCTTGTTTAACACTATATTTTGAACAAGAAATACAAAAAGGCGTGCAGTATAGTTTTAATGGGAGTGTTATTTTGTTGGTATTTTGTGCTCTGACTGATTTCAGTCATCTTTCAGCTCTTGTGTCTCTGTTGTGGGCTTTGGTGATGGTCGTAAATTAGAAATGAAGAGAAAGAAATAAAAAAAATACAGAGCTTTTGAACATTAATGACAGTGACATCAGAAATTCCGGATTAAACCAAAGTGTTTTCTGAGAGGTTCATAACAAAGCGAGAGCAGATATGACGATGGAGCACAGCAAGAAAATTTATGGATGTAATATTAAAATGTTTTGGTTTTTTTGTTTTTGACCAGCGAGGAGGCGTCGGTTTGTTTGGAACACAGAACGAGAAGATCTTGTTTCAAACATCTTGCCTTGGTTTCCTATAAATACTCTAGATTCCCTTTACCCCAAATCCATGCATATTAGGTGTAATATTACAGTGTAACAATTCCCTTCTGGTCTCTGCAGAGGAGTTGAAACCTGGGTTCTGCTCCTATAGTTTATGTGTAAATGCAGAGGGCACATTTCTCCATGGGACGTAAAAAAAAAAAAAGTTAGTAATGTTTACAGTGATGGTTTCATATTGAGCTTTAGCTGCTCTTCAGATTTTCTCCTTTGTCATGTGAGATAAATGAACTATTTATCACATTTTCCTTACAGGCAGTTCAGTCCTTTAAACAGTTCACTGTGTCAGTGTGAGCTTTCAGTGAATGGATTTCTGTGTGAAATCCACTCAATCTTAGGCATGCATAATGTTGAATAGTCTACCTATTAAAAATGATTGTTTTCATCCTTTTACTAGTTCTACTATTATAGATTTAAGACTAGGCTTACCATGCAACAAATCAGAGTTACATTAAATTCAAGTTAAATTCATTTGATGAATAAAGCTGAATGGAAGAGATGTTTCCTTTAAGTATTTAAAAAGTCAAGCTGTTTTTACAGTTTAACATTTATATATCTAAGCAAAGGTTAACTGCTGTGATCCAGATGCTTTCTGGTAGAAAATCCTGTTGTCCTGTAATGTGTCATGCAATCTGACCTTCCCACAGGACTGCTGCCCCTGCACATTACACACTGACTAACAGCATGACAACAGAACTAATCACAGCCTTGTAGCTGTGGTCTGCATAATGTTCCCTCACACACACACACACACACACACACACACACACACACACACACACACACACACACACACACACACACACACACACACCTATTAGACTAGTTTTTAAATCCTCCATCATTTTAAAAATATTCACTGGTGTATTTAAAGTGTCGTCTCACAGTAGAGAGATGTGATATGAATTTTGATTTTTTAATGAATTTTGATTTAGAGAATCTCTTCAAAATTCATGGAATTATGAGCCGAACTCTAATTTCTTTTTATTTTGTTTCGAAGGAGCCAGACTTTCTTTTCATTTTTTAAAGCAGTCTTGAGCAAAGTTCTCCAGGGTTTCTGAAGGTCCTTCAAAGTTTCCTTTGGACATTGGTTGCATTTTTCCAAGCAATTCTTGTACTGAACCATGATTTTTTATTTTTTATTTTTTTTTGGGGGGGTGTTTATAAAGCCTCCACTTAGCTTGTTGTGCAGTGTGGACAAGTGGAGATTAGAAGAAGTGGCAGCCCTAAAAATAAAGCTATGTACAACAGATAGACAGTATCTGAAAGTCATGTCCTTAAGATGCATCTGGACCCTCAGTTGATCCATATGCTGTTCACTGAAGCCTCATCAGAAATGGTGAGGGATGGCATCCCAGGTTCAGGCTGCATTTTAGCCAGGGGTGTTTGGGATCTTTTCAAAATTCATGGAATTATGAACTCAAAAATGTTTGGTCACATTTTGATCCACTATACAGTATTTGTTTGACGATGACAATGATCCCAAACACACTGTATTAATACAGTAAAAGCATACCTGGTTAGAAAAAACCCACAATAGAGCACAAAGAGAAGCTTTGAATGTCCTTCAAGAAGCCTGGAGAACTATTCCTGAAGACTGCTTAAAGGATTTACAAGAAAGTTTGCCTAAGAAAGCTCATGCTGTGTAGAAGGTGGTCATAGCAAATATTGACTTTCAAGAGTGGTAGAATTGCTGTTTATTTGCACCTATTTCAATAAATTGTGCCACCTGTTTCTCATTTTCCTGGTGCAATATAATGAAATGGGGTTGGCTCAAGACTTAATATAATGTGTAATAGGCAGGTAATTATAATACTATCTTTCAGATTTGTAAAACCTGTCAGATCTATGAAAGCAAAACTCAGCTGGCTTGTCTGCTCGGTAAAGTGAGGCTGTGGTGTTTTGTAGGTGTATTTTTTTTTTTTTAACTCAGTGATCCCTGGTGTTGTTATCCTGGCAGTGCTGCTTCCATATGCTGTTTACTGTACATGTCACATGGTTAGGCCAGTGGCACTAGTTCAGCTGAGGGAGGCCCCAGGTGATAAAGAGCTGTAAGCAAACAGAGGCAGATAACAACTCTACGCAAGCCTACATTCCCTGTTGGCGGTGCAGCAAACGCAACAACAATGTACTCACGCCGCCACTTTTAAAAAATTTCTTTCTTCTATTTTAGAATGTGGCACAAAAAAAACGTATTATATTCCAAAATTCTCTCATGTGACTCTTAAAAAAAGGGCAAGTTCATTTTGTGTATTTTGAGAGTTTAAGGGGGTCATACAACATTAGAAACAATGGGCTTCATTCACACAAATCTGTGCTTAGACCACGCCAACGAATGAGTCACGCACAAATCTGGGATGTTATGTGAAAAAATTTAGAAGTGCTTCAGAGAATCTTAAAACAGTTAAACACCCCCCCAATAATAATAAAAACAAGAATAAGAATAGGTTCATTATTTTCCAGTTTTACAACACATCAGCATAAACAAAATTAAGTAAAACTCAAAAATATGTGTTTTTCCTAGTCCAATAAAAGCTTTGGCATCATTTATGATGTCACAGTGTGTGTGCCAGGACATTCACTGTACTGCAACCCAAATGCAGTTATTGTAACACTTTGGAAATGTGTTCATTTTGTGGCTTCCTCCTCGGACATTTGGATTGTTTCGCGTTCTTCAGCTGTAAAGTTATCATGCTTTTTTGCTTTTAGCTGCCAGGCTTCTCTTGTACCACAGCTTCTCCACTTTCACCCCTCAAGCTTGTGGTAAATGCTCTAAAAATGGAGAAATGTGGGCCTGGCAGTATGCAGATTGAAAAGCACAAGCCTATCGATTTAGAAATGATTCAGATTCACTAACAGATTCATTCACCTACAGTTGGTGATCAGGGAAAAAATAGCTGGCGTGCACATTTTTATGAGGGCTAATGTATTCCCAGCTCATGCCACTAGTATGCTTCAATAGCTCAGTTTTAGAATTGTGGGCCACTGCTAATTAGTTACAAAATTCACTAAATTATAATCAGAGCTTTATTTTCATTGTAAAGGATTAATAAAATTGTGTGTGAACATTTTTCTGCTTCTGAAGGGGCGATATTTGAGGGAAAAACCAGAATGCTCCAGGTTGAGCTTGCACACTTTCACCTCTTAGACTATGACAGTTTCCACAGGTGTCATATGGATTGCAGGACGCGTCAAATGGTTCAGAACCACTAAGTTTGCTGTTACACTCCTGTTGTTTACAAAAATGTACATATCCGCTTTCCAGGTTGGCATCCATCCACGTGTCACTACAGACTTTAAAATCAAATATATGCAAATGCTCTGTTTGCCCGGTGGATCCGGATGTGTGCGTTCAATGAGCTCACAGGAACTGGCTATATACTGGAGGATAGGATATTGTAAATCCCTGCCCGCCACCCAACTCAGTCCTGACCCAGCTCAGGCCCCACAGTGTCCACCATCAGAAAGGTGGCTTAGAACAGCTTTTTTTGGTCAGCCCCCTTTGTGCTGAGTTCATCAGGCTCGTCCTCTAAACAGAGAGCCAGGGCCATTGCCTTGTGGCTCTTTCTTTCTTTTCAGGCAACAAATGTGCTAAAACAGCACTCCATAATCACTTGGCATTAGGGGCTGTTGTGTTGGGCATTAGAGGTTAGAATTGACCAGTGGGACGTTATAAAAATGAGTCTGACAAGGGAACACCAAAGCTGATGAGTCTGGATCCTGGCACTGGACGGCTAGAGGATTAGTCAGCTAACACACTGGCTGGGGCTTCTGCAGGGTCGGGTCCCATCGCATCTCATCACCACCAGGCTAGAAGCGGCCCCTGTGGCTGCCGTGTCTCCATCCGCCTCTCTGGCTGGCGTGCTAGCTTTGGTACCCATCCTCCACCGCTCTCCGTCCTCCGTTGGACCATCGTGTCTTCTTGTAGCATGGTCCTTTCACTGGA
Source organism: Rhamphochromis longiceps (assembly GCF_057381845.1). Lineage (NCBI taxonomy): Eukaryota > Metazoa > Chordata > Actinopteri > Cichliformes > Cichlidae > Rhamphochromis > Rhamphochromis longiceps. The sequence goes on from NC_140557.1 coordinate 22,940,480, forward strand.
GGAGCGGTATGATGTCATAAGCTTAGGATGGGAAGGGTTAAGTGGCAGTGGAGGGGCATGATTCAGTTGAGTTCAGAGAGATTTTGGTCATCACAGGTCAGAACACTTATCAAACACACACAGACTATATTTAGTCATTTTCAAGTCCAGCTGAATGCCCTTTGTCTCTGCTGAGACTCTCGCTGAAGTGATTTGTGTCGATAAGGAGAGCGAATACACAGCAAGCTGCTCAATTCGCTTCTCATTCTCCTAATCTACCGTATCACATTCGAAACGCTTAATCGACGCTAAAAAAAGGAGCACAAACGTTATTTTTTGCAAATGGAACTCAGATTTGATGTTCCCCTCGGTATTATCTGCCAGTCACAAGGAGAAACGCATTTACCTCGTTATCAGTGAACCATTAAATCACATTTACCGCGCAGCAACTAACCACTTATTTTGCTTTTGAAGTTAATTCAATGGGTTTTTTTTTTTTACTGAATTACAGCCGCTTTTGTCCGACAGGCACATCTCAGCCTCTCCTGCCTGTGCCTGTTTCTCTGGAAGCTCCTGCTGTTGCCGCTTCTTTGCCCAGTGTGAGCAGCTTCATACTGCTGGAATGTAACAGTAACAGGCAGTACCATGGGAAGAGTCACCGACTGGGGGTGAGCTGCACGCCCTTTATTCAGGCCATTGCCGAGCTCACTGGACTTGAGACATTTCCTCATTCATCTTCTTTTTTTTTTTCGCACTGTTGTGTAGCTTGGCCCAATCTTTGTTTGTGTTACCCCACCTACTGTTCTCTACTCATCAGCTCTTACTACTTTCCCTCTTTCTGCAATAAACTTAGTCTTCACTTTTAATTTCTTTCTTTTCCTGTTACTTTTTCCTGTTTTAGCTTTCCTCTGCTCTTTTTCACTTCATAGTCCTCCTAACAAATTATTTTTTCTCTCCTTTCAGTGTCTCGCCTTTCCTTTATCAGTTTCCTTCCTCTAGAACATGGGATCTCCTCATGATTTTGTCCTGTCAGCATAATAAAGGAAGACTTTTTCTCAGTTATGATACTCTGTAAAAATGTACAAATACTTTACTGACATAATTAGCTGGAAAGTAGTGATCACACCTCCTAGTATGAGGTCAGACCTGCTTTTGGCTTCAGAGCTTGTCTTATAGTAACTCTTCATGGTATTGACTCAATAAGTCGCTGAATTTTCTTCCATATTGACATGACAGATGGAAGCATCACACAGTTGCTGGCGATTTGTTAGCTGCACATCCATGATGTGAATCTCCTGTTAGGGATCCATGCTTTCATGTTGTTTATGCCAAATTCTGACCCTTCCATCTAAATGTCACAGCAGAAATCAACACTCATCAGACCATGCAACATTTTTCGACTCTTTTTCTGCCTTATTTTGGCGAGCCTGTGTGGATTACACCCTCAGCTTTCTGCCCTTAGCTGATAAAAGTGGCACCTGGTGTGGTCTTCTGTTGTTCCAGCCCATCGTCTTCAAGATTTGACTTGTGCATTCACTGATGCTCTTCTGCACACCCTGGTTGTAACTAGTGGATATTTGAGTTACTGTTGCCTTCCTATCAGCTCAAAGCAGTCTGGAACATTCCCCTCTGACCTCTGGCATAAACAAAGCATTTTTTGCCCAGAGGATTGCCACTTGCTGGATATTTTCGCTTTTTTAGACAATTCTCTGTAAATCCTAGAGATGGCTGGTTTGGATTTTCCCAGCAATTTCTGAAATACTTCTGAAATGTTAATAACAGCCCATCTGGCACCAACAACCACATTCAAAATAACTTAAATCACCTTGCTCGCTTTGAACTTCAGCAGGTCGTCTTGACACTGTGTACATGTCTAAATGCATTCAGATGTTGGCACGTGATTGGCTAGTTTGATATTTTTTTTGTTGTATGTGATAATGAACTAAAGATTTGGAGGGGGGGGGGGTCATGGTTAGTCAGACAAAGCAAATGTTAAAGACTTATTGTTCTGTGAGAAAATGAACTAGTCTCTTATCAGTTATGGCAGTTTCACGTTGCTCAGAAAGAAAGTAATTATCAAATACTGATGTTTCTCTAACTCTGTATCTGTTCCTGTGATTAAAAGTGACAATTTCAGAACAGATGCTCTCATAGCAGCTTGCTCCTTTTTCTAGATACTGTATCTTTGTAAGGTAACTTTATATGGATGCAACATGTTCTTGAGAAAAAACAACCCTGAATACAAACATGTTTGTGTTCAGGGTTGTAAGTTCCCTGTTGCCATTACAAAAAGTGGTGTAACTTGCATGGCAGCATATAGAATTTCTTTTCTTTTGGTCAGCCAGAAAAGTTAAACAGTTAGATGGAGTGAGTGGATCCATTCCTTTCAACTGTGTCTTATACACAAATACATAAGCACATAGAGACAAACAGTGAAATGACACTAAATGCCTAAAACCTGGTCCTTAAAAGCCTTTATTTACTTCTTTGTTTTAAAAATACTGACTTACTGACTTGTTTTTATGTTTTCTAAAGCATCGGTATTGAGTTTCAGGTTTACATGAGCGACTGTTGGATAGCAGCAAAGTAAATCTTCTTTCTAACAGAGGTTAGTTGTGTTCACACAGCCTGAAATGTGCAGTTGCCCCCTCTGTTAGCCTTGTAAGTCTTCACTCTTCCTTGAAAATCAATTACATGCCACTTAGAGTATGTGTCAAATGGCATTTTGGTGCCTGCTGCCCGCTGTCAACACAGTAACTTGAGCTGCAGCTGTTGGACTTACCAAGATATAATCCTGACTCTCAGTTTAAGTGGGGCAGATTTGGAGGTCTTGTCTCCAAAGATGCCTATTTATTAAGACGGAGATTCAACACATGCGTGGCCTCCGGCATATGTTGACACGCTGACATTTGCACGCGCGCAAAGTCACTGCCTTTTGGAGAGCAAGACATCCTTCGCTTGGCATCACTTCTGATCTGTAGCCAACGGTTATTGGCACGCTGAAAATGTTCGGAGAGTACTGCATTTTTCTTTAATTTGGCTGAATAGAAACACACTGGTTCTGGCATAAAAGTGCAAAGTCAAAGTAGTGACGCTGGCTGCACAGTGTTGAAGTCATGCTCCTGTTTAGACAGGCAATGGAGCGGTTCAGCTACATTATATATTCAAAGCAAACGCAGACCTTTTATGGCCACATGTAACAATTCTCAGCTGTTAGGTTTCAATACAGAAAACAATACATTTCTGAAAAAAACATAAAGTGAAGCTGACTTCAGGATGGAGAAGGTCACCAGGAAAGTAACCAGCTGTGTGTTGATGCCTGCTGACTGCAGACTCATATGTTGACATATGATGTTCTGCCCTGCTTCACCTAAAATTGTTAGGATGAATTACAGATATATTGTAATAATATAGCTGTTGTATTGTTTCATATCCAGCTTGGTAGAATAATGCACGAGCAAAGGAAAAAGTCTCATTATCCTAATTCTTCTTGATTTGAATGTATTTCTATTTGTGTTGTGATTTATGATGATAAAGAAAATAAACTTTGCACAGTACACATTTTGTTTCTGGACTGTTATTATAGCCTGAGGTGAGCCTTTATTGGAATTGATGGCGGAGAGTTTAACTGCTCCTTTTATTACACCCCTTAACCCTGTGGTGATATGCAGAAACAGTATGGGATAATTGCTGTATTTTTCTGCGAGGCTAAAATTGAACTAATAGCACGTCTCCGACACCAGTGCCACTGTTTGGCTGTTTTATTTTTGTAATTTAGACCCGGTAAAGCCTTAAAAGAGGAATTTACTACATTGACATAATGGTTTGCGGTGTAACCTCCAGCTGACAAGCACCTTCTGGAAGAACTCTGGCTGAAGGAAAGGTGAATGTCCTCTTGTCATGGTAACAAATTATGTGGGCTGAGGAAGCTAAGCGTGCAAAATATTGTGACACATTCATTCTGTGACCTTGAGCACAGGTAAACATCGGCCATACTTGACAACTTTATCAAACTGTTTGCGGGAATTGCTTCCAGAATTCCTGGACTAGTCAACAGTGGTTTTAGGGCTTGCAGTGGCAAATATTAAGGCCATTCACGGTTCCCAATGTGTATGTAATGTGAGGATTTTCAGTAGTTCACTGCACTAATGCACTGTTAACTCAGAGTTTTCCCTTTTTAAGCACTTTCTCTCTGCAGCTCCACTGTTATAAAAGATCACCGAAAGTTTCCATTTTACAGACTCGTGCATGTTTTCTTTGAATTTATGTATTTTTTCTGTACCTATTCTCACTCCCTTAACATATTTTTGAGTTTCTTTTATCTCCCGTAACAAAGGAGCTTGGAAAACTCTTATACCATGTCAGCAGATTTCATGCACCAAGCTGTAACCTAGTGCGCCTTAGTGTGTAAGTGGGTGATAAAAATCACATACAGCTGCAGCCAAGGTGAAAGTTATTTGACACGCTTCTGTGATTTTTTTTCTTACTTGCTCTTTTCCCTATTTTTTTTTCTTTTGTACAAGTTGCTTTATTTTATTATCAGCCTGCATGGATTGTGGTATGAAATTTTGGAAAAACACTCGGCACTTTGTATCTGCGTAATGATTTGGAGGCCACACTGGCTTGGCACAGGCGCACTGTAATCCATTTATCTTAACAAACAAATTGGACTGGGTAGCAACAAAGTGCTGCTTGAAGTTGCATTTGCATTGTATGCCAGAGCAACAATGAAAGGAAAAGCTTGAATTGTTGTTCATGAGGTATTTACCGGGAAATCACACACAGACACACACACACCGAGACACAAACACACACACTAGATTGAGCTGAGAGAATTGCAGCATGAGATTTGACATGTTTTCAATTTATTGTCTCATTCTGCAGCAAACAGTGGGGCTGTCACGTGGATGTAAAGCAAGACGTAATGGCTTAGTTTCAGTAACAGATTTGTAAAGCACGCGAGTGTTAACGGGTGTGGCCCACACACTACACAGAAATAGTGATCTGACAGTCTGTATTTAGGTTTTTGAGGGGAAGAAAATCTTATCACCCTGCTGAATGGTTATTTGATAGACCTGCAATGAGGCTTAACTTTGGCCGTCCCTTGCTGAGCTGCTGTACTGCAGGTATTTACTGAGAAGCAGAGTGAAGTTCAGCCAGGTTCACTGCAGCACCGCTTCTGCTCTCCAGCTATAAAAGGCACAGCAGCTCCTGTCTGATGAGAAGAGAGAAAGAGGAAAACTTTCTTGGTTGGTTGATCACAGGCTGCCTCTTGGAGTAAATGTTTTCAGAAGATTAAAAGGAGCCACTATCAGCCACTATCAGCCACTGACCCACCGTGGTAAATTTAGTACTCCAAAAGCTTCTTTTTTTTCTTCCCTTCATCACAAGAAGAAGTGGAACTAAGTGTCGCTCGAAATAACAGCACTTCAGACTGTTCTCGCGCACGCTAACTTCCACTGTGGTTGTGAATGATTTGGATAAAAAAAAATATATATAACTGACAATGGCAGGGACGACAAGCCAGCTGCTTTTAAAAATAATGCCATTCTTGTTTCGGTTTATCTGTGCAAAGCTCCTCCAAAATAATGTGTGCTGTATGTAATCGGGCTTGATTGATGACTCATGAAAGAAGGGCCGCATGACTGGTCGCGTCAACAGGTTTAGAGGCTATGAGCGTGAACTCCTCGGCACTGTGTGTCCTCTGCGAGAACCCTTTTCTGACATGTGGTGAGATATCAGCTCAGATAATGAAAGGCTCTGGGCAGTTTGTTATACTATTGTTTTTTTTACCCCGTGTTCTGAATTATCTGCACAGTGGAATGTCTGTTTTTGATTTTCATGGTTTTATGGATCAATAAATTTGACCTTGGAGATCAAACTATTTTTTATGACATGTTAAATCCATGTTTCTTGAATTCCTGAGCCCACATGTGTGAGCGTGTGCCCATGGGTTTGATGGACACACAGCATCATTAGGTTTTGACTACAATTGAAGGATAAGAATTTATTTAAAGTTCCTATCCTTAAATTTCCTAATTTCCTTTAGTTTAACTCTGTACTTCTAGATTCACAGTGTCTATTTGAGTGTGTGTGTGTTGCACTTCTTGCACTCAATGGCATGTGTACTTTGTCTTCTTGTCCTACTTGACTACACAAAGGCTACATTGCAGCACTTCATGTTGTTGCTACTGGCTGAAACCTTGAATGATGAGAGCAGTTAGTGCAAGAATAACGCCTCTCTCTTCCTCTCTCTGTCTCTCTCTCTCACATGCACACACACACACACACACACACACACACACACACACACACACACACACACACACACGCGCGAGGAGGGAAAGGTAGGAGGGAAACTGAGAGAACAGCAAATACTTTTATGTTATTTTCACCTAAAATTTCCTACGACATATGACACGCAATCTAAATGTGTAATCAACAGACACTTTGAACTTTTTTCTATATGAATGACAGAAATGAACCCAGGCCAAAGTATTTGGTTAAGAAGAGAATTCATTGAATAAGTTCTTGTTTCACTAAACACTGAAATCAAATCCCACAATCCTGAACTCCACACAAAGCTTAAGTCCTCACAAACCCTGAGCAATATTGATCTAGAAGGTCAGGAGTGCATTGGTGAGATGCCTACTAATCCTGTCATATGATACTAATCTGGTTAAAAACAATTGACCTCTTACCAGAAATGTGACATTATATGCTGATCATTACTGATTCATACCACACCCCTTCCCCTTGTACTTTTTTCTTCTTCTTTCATAAAATCCAGTTGAAAAGTATATTTAAAGTATAAAACTGCAACTGATTGGATTGTAAACTAATCTCACTGCAAAATCTCCCTGAAAAAGCAACACACACAGTTGTGTATAATAATTAAAAAAAATATGATACCTGCATATTGACAGTTTTATTATTGTCAAAGCTGTGGATTAGCTATACTTCACTTGTGTGACATAGAGAACTTCGGTTGCTCTTGTCTGTCCAGAAGGTTTCTATTAGCATAAAGAAACAAAGAAACCCGTGCTGGATCTGCAGAGCAGCCTTGAGTCAACAGAGAGCAGGAGGGATCAGATGGCCTCTCAGAGACTCCTAACTCAGGACAGATGAAAACAGGGAGTCAGCATCTGCTTAGGAGCTTTCTCCCGTGTTAAACAACTGGTATAGATCAAACATTGCATTCTTCTTTATTCATCATAGTGTAATTCAGTGCCTCGATGTTTGTAGGCGCATCTACATCCGGTTTTACATTTTTGGGGTGTGCGGTGCACATTAAGCGGTTTCACTCTACATTAGGCTTTTCGCTGCAGGAACGGCAGGGTTGAGTGAACCTTGTGATGTGCTCCAGCCGAATGCAGGTCTGCATGTTCGCTTTTGTTTTCCATGTGCCTGCTCTTCCATGAGCGCACCTGAGCTTTGAAGCTGCCTGTTGTCCAAAAAGAGCTACATCTCCTAGCTTGTGTGTGTGTGTGTGTGTATTTGTGAGAGTGAGAAAGAAAAAATAGAGATGGGATCAGGGATGCAAGCATAGAGGACAAAGATAGCTTTGATCACACGTGTCACTAATGTCCCGATCCTCTCTGTAAGAACATCTGAGGTACCATCACAGCTGCTGATGAGAGTGAGCTGCGAGCAGCAGAGGAATTACTTCTGGTTTTTTGTCATTTTAGTGCCATTTTTAAAGGCGGTTAGTTGTATTTTTTTTTTCAAATTGCCTATTTTGATTTTAAATTATTGTTAGTTGACACCTGAGTGACCATGTTAAACATCCTGCTGTCTGCCCTGATGGATCCTGACAGGCGTTTAAGGAGCTTCAGGAGGAGCGAGCGACTTGCATCCATACTAGTACGTATGCCCTGGTTTAAATGGGGGTTTTTTCTGCCTGTTTTGTGAATGCACTTTTGCAAGACTGTTGTGAAAACGTTACCAGGAATCTTTTCCTTTAATATACTTTAAAAGTGGTCATGTGTGTCCCTGTGTTAATTATGGCTGCAGGCTTTAGAGTTCTTTGTCTGTGTTGATCCTCTTCTCAACTTGACCTAGCCTTTTCCAGTGGTGACCATTGACTTGCAGTCTTCAATATATAACCTGACACTTCTGCTTGGTGGTATTTTTTTTCCTTGTTGGATTAGATCTGGTGGAATTAACTCCTTAGACCACCTACACTGTCTCCAAACCCTCCTCCACGTTTGAGGCACAGAGGAAGTGATCATTAGAGGAGCTAGATTGGGGGGGTGAGATTGCTCGGTTTGTTTGGAAAAAAACAGGGTGTGTCTTTGTGTTTATATCCTCCTCTTCACGTTCACCGTATGGCTGGACACTGAAAACTTAGTTGTGTGCCACTGCTTCGTCATCTCTTCTCCTCTAGCCTATTTTAATATTTCAAAGGCCATTGTTTGCTGGAAAGAGAAGTAAACTGTGAAACAGTGCAAACTGAGATTGTTGCATCCTGAGGGCGGGTTCTGGTTTAGGAAGTCATAGAAATTTCACTGCATTGGCTTTTGGGGTTTCCTGTGAGGTGACTTATCAACCGCAAACACCGGCTGTACCTACACGTGCTTTTAAATACGGTCTCCCTATTTAGTTTATCGACTCATTTTGTAATCTGCCAAGCTAACTGCCCCAATACGACCCACAAAAACACAAAGGACAGGGGATAGAGTCTCGATCATTCCTTATGCAACTAACTTTAGATATTCTGCTCACGTTGTTTTGCTCTAAGGGCAGGCATCCCGTGGCCTATTTTTTTTTTCCACGCCGATATGCGGTGAATTTCACTTCTCTAAAAAAAAAAAGGCCCAAAAGGTGTATTTATAAACAGAGTGCAAGCTGCGATTTCCCTCTCCCACAAAATTAAGATTTGGAAGGCTGCAGTAGTCCTTGTGTAATAAACCATTCCCTTCGTCACACAGGGAAAGTGAGCATTCAGCATCAGCAGGGACAGCGGCGTCGCTTCTCCCCATTGTATCCCGGACTGTTAATTCCAAGCGATAGTGGGGGTGTGCACTTTATCGGCAGCGGTAAAAGTAGATTCAGAACAAGAATAAAAACAAAAACACGATGAGGTAATAATATACGGATGAGTAAAGTTTAACAGGAAAATGATGATAGGATGGTCATAAATAAAGTAAATGCGTGATGCCTCTGTTTCCCCCCTGAACTCACACCCCTACTTAGGCGCAATGGTCCGCTCCGTACAGAGACGACACGGCCGTTGCTCAGTGAGCGGAGAGCAGGGAAAGGTTTACTCAGCCTGCCATTGCTGCACACCGTCCTGGTGATGCCTACTCTTTCCAACTTTTCATCCAGAGGTTAGTGACGGAAATACCAAAGTAAGGAGGTCTTGTTTGGGTCGTACTTCCCTTTTTTTCTCCATCCCCACAACCCACACTTCTTCCATGACTTTGTACCCGAGTGGACTAACGATTCTGGTGGCGAAGATAAGATAATGAACTTTAGACTTTCCACACGGCTATTCGTGGCGTTTCCCGTCGTCCTGGATCAAATAAAATAACAACGTAGCCCGGCGTGGCGGCAGCTGGGCGAAAAGTGAACTGGACTGGAGGGAAAATAGCGCACTCAGCCAAGTGATTATCAAAACAGAGACAGGGACAACTTTTAAGCTGCCACTTTTCAACCGGAATAGCGGGGGAAATGACCTCCAGAGCTTCAAATAAGGTGGGTACCTGACAGGGAAAAAAAAAAATCTTGTGTGGACATTATGCTGCTGGCTTATGTAACGCGAATGATATACTGGAAGACTAGCACGGGCCAAAATACAAACAAAGGTGAATTTTCCAGCCAATCAGCTGTTTATAAGTTTGTAGAATATCAGTAGGCTTGTGGTAGTGAAGGATGCTTAGTGGTGGTGGTGTTTTCATCTGTGTGTATGTGTGTGTGTGTGTGGCTCAGAGGGTGTTTTGAAATCCACACCTTGTAACACAGCCTGCAAGCAACTATGCAGTTTCTAGTGAGCTAGATTAAAATAATCTGTCTTTTATTGATTGTCCGTGTTAAATCGCCTGGTGGTTTTTATACCATGTCTCAGCTGAGCTACCTGTTGATTTTTAGTCCTCATTTTATTAAAAGGGTGGCAGGAAATCCCCATGGATATGAAAAGTAAGTGAGCCTCTGAGGCAGGAATTCTGCTACGGGATCTTCCTTTCTTTACATTTCAGAGACCCAAGAATGGATCAGACCACAAAGTACATTGAGTTTGTGGGGGATTTAACACTACACTTTTGATGAAAACACCACTTTCCATAAGTAAGAAGCAGTCTTATTGTAGGTGGTCTAACTCTAAATTAAGTTGATTGTACTGGGACGTCCCATAGCATGCCTCTCAGGTCCCTGCTGTGTGTAATTATCCATTCATCTGTCTAAATATCTGCTAAGCCTTGATAATTTCCTAGTTTATATAAAATGTAAGCTATGTACTGATGGTATGATGTATACCAGGCGTTTATTAGCAAAACAGTTACACACATGTGATTGTGCTGTTTTATAAACCACTTGTATTTTACTCATGTCTAAATAAAAAAAATTCTGGAAAGAGAATTTAAGTAGATTAGACCTCATGTTGGCTCTAAAACACCTCCCGACGATTATGTAGTCTTTTGTCTTTTAGGGTTTTACTGTTTATTAGTTTTTTCCTCACTTTGACGAGTTAGGAATGTGCTGTGTTTGTCTATCACAAGTAGTGAGATTCAGGTTTGGGCGGTTGTTCCAGTCAGACGAAACCTCCTCCCTCATGCGAGCTGATGACGACATGCTGTACTGTATCTTATGGTTGTAGTCACACCTTCTCATACAACTCACTACTGAGTGATACTTGAGGCTGGTAATGAGCCCGCTGTGGTTAATATGCTGATTGGTGTAAAATTAGCTCTTCAATCTTCAGTTGTTCTCTGTCTCTTGGGGAATCTGTGCTGAAACGCTGACTTTTACTACAGCAGGTAGGACTGTCTGTTTAAAGTGAAACTACCATCACGATGGCAGTTTCAGCTGGTTACTTTTAGCACCCTGCTAGATCACAAGCAGCCAGTTTTACTGATTAAACTCAGATAGACCAAAAAGGGAAGAAAATATCTTTTGTTTAGCTGTAACATGATTGCTAACTTAATTAAACTAGCTAACATTTTCTTTATATATTTGTGAATAAAAGCTTTTCTGTGCTGTCTGGAAAAAGTGTTAGCATTAGTAGTTAAGCAACAATAGCCCACATCCACTACTATTATGGAATGACTATAGGTTTAGTAACACTGATGAAGGCGGGAGTTGAAGAACCACAGTTGTCTGACCATTACACGTAGTAAGGGCAGGTTGGTTGATTATTTCACTAGATAGTCAAGCTTGTTACCTTTGATAGTTGGCACCAGTGGATAAAAGCTGGTGTGGCCAAACTGTCATGCCACGCCAGTATTATTCAAGTTGGAAAGTAGGATAGATGTTTTGTATTGTATTGTCATCTAGAAGATAAAAATGGGCTGTGGCAGAATGAAATGCAAGATAAACACAGATGCCCATTTTAAAGAAAGCGAGTGTGTAGACTTGCTAGCACTGCAAATGTTAGCCACACTTTTTTTGTGTTTTCTTATTTTCAGACTAGTCAGTTAGCCTCCTGTTTCATTATCTATGTAGTTGTTGGGACAGTTTCCAGTCGATGCTGTTGAACAATTCTCCAGTTCATGGCTCAGTTTGATGAATTGGTGTAATTTAACACTTTCTAGTTATGGGAAGCAGGGATGGGTATTTAAAACAAAAATACTGTTAGATTTTTACTGGAAACTGCTTGACTTTTCTTGGAAGATCACCCTCACGTAGTTTTGGTACAGTTGCGACATGCTTGTTTAACCTGACGTAGTTTGCAGGGGGCTCGTTACTGTTTATTATTTAAAGAGTTCTTTGTGGCTGTAGTCATCTTTGGCTTTGCATGTTTTTCCTGTTTGTTCAGTATTGTCTAATCGCAACAGCTAACACGTTTTATCAGTTTCATGCCTGGTACTTGAAAGTACATTCTTTTTAAAAGGTTGTTGTTCAACAAAAATCTTCTTAGGTGCCTTATCACCCATTACATCCTATCATGCGGAGGTAAAAAAAAAACAACAACACAAAAAAATATATTTTGGATAAAAAACAGCTTAAAAAAACAGGATACAATTTTGTAACATAATTAATATTTTTGTGTTCAAAACTCATGCCAGAAACAATCCCTAATGGGAAGGTTATGTTTCAGCTTTGGATAATCAGAATCAGAATCAGAAAGGGGTTTATTGCCAAATGTTGAGCAGGTTTACAACATTAGGAAATTGCTGCGGTGCTTCAGTGCAAACATAGTGTCATAAATAGCACTTAAATAGACATGAAAAAATAAAAGTAGGGATAAGAATTAAAAGTGCTACGTAGAAAGATATGTGCATGAGATATACATGAGATATATACATGAGAATAAGAATTAAGAGTGCTACGTTGAAAGATATATACATGAGTGCAGGTGGTGATCAGTGCCAATCATGGAATGATGCAGTGAACACAGCGTAGGGTCATGTGTTAGTAGCGGGAACAGTCATATGGTTATTGTTCATGTGTCCAACAGCAGAGGGGAAGAAACTGTTCTTATGGCGAGAGGTTCTGGTGCGAATGGACCGGAGCCTCCTGCCTGAGGGGAGCAGGTCAAACAGACTGTGTCCAGGGTGAGAAGGGTCAGCTGAGATCCGAGCTGCACGCCGCAATGTCCTGGAGGTGTACAGGTCCTGCAAAGATGGGAGTCTGCAGCCAATCACCTTCTCAGCAGAGCGCACAACACGCTGCAGTCTCTGTTTGTCCCTGATAGTAGCTCCAGCGTACCACACGGTGATGGAGGAGGTGAGGATGGACTCGATGATTGCAGTGTAGAACTGCATCATCGTCCGTGTTGGCAGGTTGAATTTCTTCAGCTGCCTCAGGAAGTACATCCTCTGCTGGGCTTTCTTAATGACGGAGGTGATGGTGGGCTCCCACTTCAGGTCCTGGGTGATGGTGGTACCCAGGAAGCGGAATGAGTCCACAGAGGTGATGGGGGTGTCAGTCAGGATGATGGGGGGGAGTGGGGCTGTGTGCTTCCTGAAGTCCACAATAATCTCCACTGTCTTCTGGGCATTCAGCACCAGGTTGTTGTGGCTGCACCAGGACACCAGACGTTCAACCTCCCTCCTGTAGGCAGACTGTTCACACTTCTCAAAACCAAGGGTCTTCTTTTCAAATTCAAGAAACAGAGCCAAAAAAAACGCCCAAATTTTTTTTTTTTTTTTTAAATTACATCTTCCACTGTCAATAATAAAACTTATACCTTCTGTTTGACCGTGCTAACATTCCTGTATTCCTGCTGTTAGCTGTGCTCTTAACGTTATTTGCAGTCCAGCATCAATAGCCACATGTTAACTCCCACTAATGAGTAGTGCTGGATTCCTATGCCGCACCGGTATTTGTCACAGTCCACAGAATTCCACAGTTGATGATCAACTGTAATAAAATGTTGTGGTGCATTGTTTCTGGAATAGAGTTACATATGTGGGTGTGTTGGCCTCATGTCTCAGAGGTCAGTGGTGTTATTGCACAATACTGTCCACTGCTAGTGTGCCATTGGGTTAGTGTGATTTATTATAAGCATTTAACTTCCACTCAGTTGTTATAAGGATATTAGAGTGAATAAGAGTAAAGCCTTTTATCTACCCTAATCTTAGTTCAAGCTGCTTTTCAGTTTGTTTTGGTAGATCTGCAGAATAAAATAACAGTTTGGGGAGAATATGTCTCTGTCATAAGACTGAAAGGGAAACTTCTTTCCATTGGGTGCCAAAGGTCATGTTGTGGCACTGGGAAGAGAAAAGAAACTATATCTGGCTGCGTTTGTTTCCAGAATTTAGTGAAAAGTGTTTAAGTAATGATTTTAAGACTAGACTTGTCATACCTAGCATTTATGGATTTTCATTAAATCACTATGTAATATAATCAGTCATTTAACTGATATCTAACTACTTGAAAATGAATACACGTTAATCCAGCGAGGAGTTGGCCTTAACTTTCCTTCACTACACTAAATGTTGGCCTCATTCTGTGTGTTTGGCCTTCAGTCATCCCTGCTCACTTCTTTGAATGTACCACAAGAAAAGAGATGCAGTTTAGAGAAACAGCCATCCCTCTGGCTTTTTAGACGGCTGTGTTTTGAGTAGACGGACTGAAATAAATGGAAATTACGTTTGGATGGAGGAGGTTGTATTAATTAGAGTTGCACAGCGGGCCAAGAACAGCCTCTGTTTTGCTTTGATGATTACACATCTCCATTTACATCACTGAAGGAGGGAAATGCAATTAGACAAGCAAGTGCTAAAGAGAGAAAAAGAGTCCTGATGATGTTTTTGTCATGTGTCTTAAGCTCTCCATCTTTTTGAAGAACTGGGGCTTATATGGCAAGTGATTAATATATCAGCCCTTGTGTCGTCTTGTGTCTTTGACACAGAGTTGCACCACGAGTTTATTCATTATTTATCCAGGTTTTTGCAGATACACTTCTATGAAGATTTCACACAGCTTTTGTTGTCCCCTAACAAGTGTGAACAAATAAAAACTCTCAAAATATTTTTAGGAATATCCATGAAGACTGGACATTGTTCAAAACAGATGTGGTCACATGATAGAATAGATATTTGTACATGCAGATGCGTTTACACATGTTTGTTATTGCGTACAGCCTGTTTTGCACAAATGCTGGGCGTTGTGGACGCCCACTCGCCCACTCTTGGTCTCACTGAAGGTCATTTTGAGATCTGCACATGGCAAAGAGTGATGAGTGGAGGGTGGGTCCTGCCTTTCTGCTGTCTGAGTACGCAGCAGCTCTGCGATCTTTTGAGAACCTCAAAGGAGACCAAAATCCCAAACACACCTACAGATGGGTCTTTGATTAGCTCTTGATTCAAAGTCCTGTCTCAGCCCTTTTAAGAGCAGGTCTAAGCTGTCTTTGTATAGGATGAGAGGGATGCCAGTTGAAGGCAGCAGCCGGGAGGTTGTTGGTGCAGCTGGACTTCAGTTATTTTGTGTTTTGTTTGTTTTTTGGCTAATTTGTCCCCGGCTGGGACCAATCTAAACATGCTATTTTGTCTGGGACAAATGTTTAGGCATTGATCCATGAAAAAAGACACAATGTAACTTTTAAAACACACTCAGCGTAAACTTACTTTAAGAGAGGTTATGTTGCAGAAGAGCCAGATAGTGAACTGTTATGCTGTAGGCATCACCTCGTGCCGTACTTTAAGTAAACGCACTGAAAGAAAGCAGCTGCTTGTGATGTTTCAACATCAGGGGACTCGAAAGTGTGGCAGTTATCAAGGATATCTGACCTGCTTATCCTTTCATCTCTGGAGGGAAATCCAGGGCAGATACACACAGCAGGGGGCAGGTGGATAGCAGAGAGAGAAAGAGAGAAGGAAAACAGAAAATGCCTTCTGAGGGAGGAGGGGTTATCGGAGGAGTGAAATGGAGAAAAGGAAGGAGCGGGAGGGAGAGATGCACCGGCTATAATCTGAGTCACATGGCAGATCTTAAAAGACTGCTTCTGTCTTCTATAATCGTGGCATTATAACTTTAGTCTAGCCCATTAATATCTGCTTTGATTGAATTCAAATGCAACATTAAAATAGAGGGAATAAATTGAATTTCCCAGTGTGGGCCAGAGGCTTTTGTGGCATAGCACTAGTAGTAGTTTTGCAAAACAGTCCACACATTTTGTTTAATGCCTTGCATTACAGTTGATGCTGTGCTCTGTCTTGAGATGGATATTGTGAAACTGTCGAACAACAGATTAATGATCAGTAATCCTATGTTGACTGGAATTACAAAAAACCTTAAATGTTAAATACCACTAACACTCCTTGTTAATTCTTAGTTTTTTCTCATGCAGTATGAATATAAGCATTTCTGTCTCTTTTCCATGGATGTGATTGCTTCACTGAGACATCAGTGGGAATCCTTGCAGTTTACTAAATGAGCGCACCACATCCTTGGATGTGATTGTTCCACATCTCTGATTTTGTGCAATAGCATTGGTGTGGTGTGAACTCTTGCTTTCTCCTGCCACCATAGTCAGTTTAAAACAGGATGCAACAACTTGATGAATTGCATTTCATTTTAGTAGCTGTAAGGGTTTGATGATGCGTTTGTTTTGTTGTGGCTCACTCTTGAAACTGATTGGGCTGAAAACTGAACATGTTGTGTGTCTGTGCGAGGTTGTACAAGCTCGTTGTTTCATGCAAAAAAGATCATAGCAGGGGTCTGCCCAGGAAGTTTAAACCTTGCTTCAGTTATGACGAGCTTTAATGTTAAGTTTAAATGTCATGTAGCTCCCTCTGGAAGATAGACTTGTTCATTCGCAGTTGTAATGTCATCTAGGGCTGTGGGAATAAAATAATTCACCACCTGTCTCGTACCTGCTAATACCAGTGATTGAGATTGAAATTTCTCTGTTGTTACTCTTTGATAGTTTCTTGTTCCTTACTATAAAGCCCATCCAGCCAAGCAAGGACCACTCCAAGCCAGCCCTACGTCCTTTCTGGCAGTGCAGTGCAGGACTCCGCAGGGATTTATCATTCCCGCTACAGGCATAAGGGATTTAAGTGTGTGTGTGTGTGTGTGTGTGTGTGTGTGTGTGTGTGTGTGTGTGTGTGTGTTTGAGAGAGAGACAGAGTGAGAGCAAGAGAGAGATGATGAGAGAGAGGAAGAGGGGAGGTACAAGAGAGAGTGCATGTGGCAGCCGTGGCTCAGCTGGTTAGGGGAGAGAGAAAGAGACTGGAACAGATTCATCCCAAGGCTTGTTGCCCTACATGCCTACACACACATACACACACACACACATACACACACAATCTCTCTCTCGCTCTCTCGCTCTCTCGCTCTCTCGCTCTCTCTCTCTCTCTCTCTCTCTCTCTCTCTCTCTCTCTCTCTCTCTCTCTCTCTCTCTCTCTCTCTCTCTCTCTCGCTCTTTTACTTTCTGTCTCTGCCTGCCGTGTGTTCATTTGCTTATCTTCCACAGTGTTGGGAGCACTGCACTGTCTTTTCATTTTGGCAGCCAGTCACCCGCCTATGGAAGACACTTTCTGCAGCTTAAGCTCAAATTTTGGAATAATCAGATGTCAGAATTGATCCTCATGAATTTGCTTTTTTAAAATTTAACAAACTGTTTGTATAAAAAAGGTTCTGCGTTCATACACTAGTCTAATATCAACACATATTCTGCCTGCTAGTGACATATTAGCTCAGAATTGGTATTATATATTCACCGAATCATCCTCAGCTGCCACTGCTGTTCTCCCTCAACTCTCCCATCAGTGTATTTGTTACGTGATAATCAAGCAATTTGATCCCAGCACCATGTTGTAGGCAAGAGCCCATCATTCATCATCATTAAGCATCATCAACAGCTTAAGCACTCTCTATAAACAACCCTTTGTCCATCCTTATCTTCTCTTGCTCTTAGTTTTGAATCCTTTATCTTCCTCTCTGTCTCTATATCTGTTCCTCAGCTTTAGTGTAAAATAGATGGGG
Organism: Rhamphochromis longiceps; assembly: GCF_057381845.1. Taxonomy (NCBI): domain Eukaryota; kingdom Metazoa; phylum Chordata; class Actinopteri; order Cichliformes; family Cichlidae; genus Rhamphochromis; species Rhamphochromis longiceps. The sequence continues at coordinate 22,958,048 of NC_140557.1, forward strand.
CCTGTAAACTGTATTGTTCAGTGTTTGGGGAACTGCTGTCATACTAGTAAATTTTTAAACCTGATATTTGTTGCTTTAAAAGATAGTTTGCTTAAGGTGGTAAGGTTAAAACATTGTGCATCCTCTGCTTTTTCTGTTAAATTGGCAGTCAACTGTGTTTAGGTAGCACAATTGAGCCTCCATTTTTCTGGGACACTTCAAACCTGGTGGCAGGCAGAATTACAGAGTAAACATGGGACATACACGGAACCTAAACATTGTTCTGTAGCCTTTGTAGCATGTCATTTTCATAACGGAAACAACTTGGTGAACCTGCAATCTCTAACTCACTCTCTAATGTCTCTAGGTTGTAGTTGTAATAGTGGGACTATAGTGTTTCCCTTGGTTAGGTTCTTGTACATGTGCACGTCCACATGCATGCTGTCCTGAATGAATGATTAAAAAAAGTTTTGACTCTTCAAATATTTGAATTCCCTAGTTCCCTTTTTGAGTTTAAACAAAGTAAAAAGGAGCCAATACATTCTGCTGCCTCTCTAGTGTGTCTCCTATGCTGCTGACAGACTCCACCAACTTGCAGCTGGCTAGTCAAGTTCTCGTTCTGCTCTGTAACCACAGCTCGCAATAGATCTCCAGTGCAGAATCAGTTCCACCATTGCCAGCTGAGTTAGTGAGTCTGATTGCAGAATGAGATCCTCTCTGAAGCAGCGAAGCAGGTGATTGCAAATGTAAAAAAATCAAAGAAAGAGATGCGTTAGAGGTAGCTGGTTTGCAGTGTTTGAAATTAAAAATAAGAGCAAGGGATTTGTTTGCTAGTAAACTGATTGCATATGGAAACGTATAAACAAAGATAAAAATAACAAATGCTTAGTGAGTCACCAGGTGTTTCTCCACCTTGGTAATCCATCAAAGTGTGAGAAGCATAATTTGTTTCCTCAGAAAGTCAATCAAGAACTAAAATATTCATTATTCTACAGGTTCTCCAAAAACATAATCCACCATTTTATTCATTGATCATCTTGTAATTGTCACATTCCTGCTGTATTATAACATTAATTATGTAAGATTCTTGGTCAAATTTAAAAAAAAGAAAGAAAAGCTTTTAAGGCTCTTGACTTAAAAACTCAAATGAAATGGATTCTTTTCATCACTGGAGTAATATGTACAGCTAAGCTCCCACACATTCTGCGTGCTGATAACCATGTATCATGCTTGGGTAGGACTGAAATTAAACAGGACTGTGCTTACTTGTTGTATTTGCCCTCTCAGATGCTTTAGCTTCATGTGCTCATGCATAGCAGTTGTACTGCTATGACAAGACATTTGCAGTGCTTACACACCAGATCATCGATGGTTATCTGCATGAATCGCTGTAACACAAGGGATAAGGACGCACTGATTATGACATTTTGGGGGGGGGGGGGGGGGGGGATTTTATCGCTGTCATTTTTTTCACCGCAGTTTATCAATATATATCGCAAGCTTCAAGGTTCATTTTTACTGCTGTTATGTGCAGAGAGGAGGTTAATTTTGGTTTAAGTATTCTTTATTTTTAGTCAGATGAAGATAAATACACTGTAGACAAAATACAATGTACAAACTTGTACATTTACTCAATTGTGGTCACCCTTTACTCCAAAGCAAAACAAAAATACATTTTTTAAAAAGATGCAAGAAGTGCAGTAGTGTCTCAGTGCTGTCTGACAGAAATGTTTATGGCCAGGTTGGTAATGAGGGCCAGTTACGTAAATCACAGAGTTAAATCTAATATTTTTGACTGTGCTTTTACAGTGAAGTTTTTGTCATAAGGTATGGTATGGAAGAAGAAAGAGTCTGAGACTGTATGGTTTTGCATTGTGTGTAATCTAAAGTATGGCGCTGCTTCACATGACTTGTGGTGTTACCTGCCTTCGACACAGTCCTGTCTGCTTCTATTTCGGACTTTAAATAGCCCAAATTTCTCCCTTTTATCTTGCTAACACCCCCAAACACTGGTGTGTATGGCTGCGGTAGTTCAAATGTTAGCATATGTGCTGCACAACACTTTGTGCTTTGTGTGTCAGCCTAACCTGACGTGGCTCATACTCTATTCCAGTCACACGATTGGTTCAGTGTGGCCTTTTCTCATTGTCATTGGCCGTTCGTGTTGTTTGTCGAAACACGGAAGGAATGAGTTCTGCCAACTTTATATTGACCAGCTGTGTTTATGGCTTTATTGCCAAAGCCCCAAATGATGCAATTTTGTTTCCCTTTGTTTTTATTTGTGTGTGTTGTTATTTCTTCCCTTTTTTGTGGGGGTCAGGAAAACAGTGAAATGATTCAATAAAATAAAATAATCAAATATATTGTAAGATAACAAAAAAAATCAATTGAAATCAATTGAAAAGTGAAAAAAAATCTTTTTTTGTACATGTGAATGTCTCATTTTTAGCAAGCAATACAAAGATTCATAGATTCAGATAATATTAATAATAGTTAAATGACCTACACCTTTTGGTTACTGCACGTTCTACATTACTGAATAGTGAGGTAAGCCTTTATTACTCATTTGCGTATTCTAATTAGATGAATTCCAAAGATAATCTTCCTTCAATATTTCTTCTTGTTGTCTTGGAGTAGTTTTGGGTGTTGTTGTCTTTCTGTAGTTGTACATCTTTGTAAAGAATGCTCTGACCCCTCCCGATCTACCATCACTTTGTGGAACGGTAATTGTGTTGCCAGTTTAGTTCTGGGAAAATTTGTGCTCAATGGTAACTCATTAATTCACTATAGATTCTGGCCCACAACATGCCTATTGTAGCAAAGTCCTCAGAAAGCTTGGGAATGCCATTGAGTGGGTTGGGCCTCTCGTTTTATGGCACCATGTGACAACTATGAGTTGTGGTTTCTGAGTTGCGTAGTTTGGGAATGTTGTGCAATGTGAAAGGCATCGTGTTTATACTTCTGTGGATTACTAAATTCTGCTCTTATCTTCGTAAGCTCACAAACTCTCTGTACAGTAGTTTTTGCTGCTTGGACTAATTTTGCCACTCCTGGAGTGACACGAGTACAGCGGAAAGAGGCATTGCTGAGTCACACCTGTGTTTAATGTGTGCATACGCATGTACAGTGACTTCCAGCCGCAGTGTGAAGCAGAAACCATAATTTACATAAATGAAGAATGCCAGTGTTTTGTCAATGTTTAGTGTGTAACACGGACACGCTTTGAACTCTGCTGCTTGGCTTTGCCATAAAACAACCTGCTGTGTGTCAAATGAAATGGTTAGGCTCTCCATGAATATGTTTCATATTGATACTTATTTTAACATAATCTTAGTGTTGATTTAAACGCCAGGAAAAGGCATACCACAAGCAGTGACAGCTTGGCTAACTACTTGTATAAATGCTCAGTTTACCCTTTGCACACAGTGTTTGCATAAAGTTCCACAAGCATAATAGTTAATATAGTAAAAAACATTTAAACGTTCATATCTATTTTTTTGAGCAATTTTAAATACAAAATGAAAATGTATAAATGGTTTGCCGTTGCCCTAACATTGCACCTGACATCCTGATGCTCCCACTATAATCTTCCTTCTTTGAACAGCTTTTTATTTCCTGACAATGTGTGTCTGTTTCCCATCATACCCGATGAGCTAATCAAAATCTTAACTTTAATATAAATCAATTGTCAGTGTCAATCCACTGCTTTCCATTTGACTCTCCCATCTCAACAGCTGAGAGTTGTAACTAAGCCTTGGGCTGAGTGCTTGTCAAATGGTTGTATTTCACTCCTTTGTCAGGCACAAACCGCACAACACAGCCGGGGAAGTTTCTGGCAAGCTAGCAAGACACAAACAAGCTGAGAGATGCACAACAGTGTTACCAAGATACACAGACTAGAGAAGGATGCCCTCCGTGCTAGTACATCAACTTAGCATTACAGTTATTTGCTGATCTCAAATTTGGGGAGGAGAAAATTTGGGATAACGGTGTAATTGCTATTCACTCTGTATTTGTTTTTCTGTTTTCGAAACCAGAATGACAGTCTTTGTTTAATCCGCTTATCAAGTTGCTAGTAGCACATTATAGACTGAGGGGATGTGGCTGCGCAGCCATACATGGTACATAAAGATGGACTGTGATCCCACCCACTGGTTTTTAAAGTCCTGTTTTGGAGCTGAGTTGAGCCTTTGCATGGTTGTCATCTTGGTGTTTTAAACCTGGATTTGACAAGTGAGGGGTGACTCTGACAGTGAAATTGCACATTCATTGACTAATTAAAATCACGTTCATGTCATCAGCCTGAAAAAAATCATTTTCTGAAACTTCATGTAACCATAACTTAAACGTACATCTGTTATACTGTCTATGCAACCAGGTCTGCACGCATTTGCACAGAAAAGTTGTTTCTCTGGGTGGGGGAGGGTGCGCTTTTTTTGTATCGCAATTGAAAAAAAAAAAAAGATGTGACACTCAGAGCAAGCTGCCAAACATTAAGTATATTCAAGATATTTCCCATGCTTACTTTGATGCCCAAAATGTAACTGAGATTCTTGTTTAAATTTGTATATATACATATTATAGGTCAATTCTCTTGTTGAACTTGCGGTTTCTTTTCATTGGTTATTAATTAAATTATTAAGAGTAATTTAGATTTTATTACCCCTGAAGTACTGAATTTATCACACCTCTGAGCTAACATGTATCACAGTAAATGGCAGCACATGTCTTCAGGTGAATAGACGATCACTTATATTGAAAGCCACTGTGGGTTATTGTCATTTTTCACCGAAATCTGAATCTGATGTATTTTGTTTCCCTCATATTAAGTCACCTCAGTCCCGTTCACATTACACTCACATTTTCACTTGTGCTGATCTGTGCCAGAGTTTTCATTTTGTGCTCACTGAGTGTTAAAAGGAAAAGGAAAAAGGAGCGAGAATGAAGCAGAGAGGGCGGTTATGGCAGAAAGCTGCAGAGCCTAATGTGAGGGAAACCATTTGGAATGAGAAATGAGCTGAGTGAGAGCCTCGTCTCCTTATCTGTGCATTCCTGTAATGTGTGCATGTGTGGGAAGGGAGGGGTAGGGTGGGAAAACTGATTGTTGTGTGTTCGGTTATTGGCTGAATTCAGAGTTTCAAGTGCTGGATCTGGTTATCATTCCAGTGCTTTGGCTGACAGTTTGTTTCCACCGACACAAAAATAAAGCACAGTAGTGGATGTTTGTGTTCTCTGGATACAGTTCACAGTGGCAAAACAAAGGTTTCACCTCCTGTATGTGTCCTTATGGCACTGAGGATACCATGCTTTATCTCCACTGAAAATATAGATACCTGCATATAGTTTAATGTGATAAACCAAAGACTTCTGATAAACTCACTGTTAAAAAGAAAGAGGTTGACTCGTGAAGCGATTTCCTCTCAAGATGTCAAAGAAATTTGAACCCTTTCTCATTGACGTTTAGTAGAATAGTTGAATACAGCCTCTAAAGCATGTTCATGCATTGGATTTATGTTCATTGGTACATTCCACGCCCATCTGCACACAGAAAAAGAGAACAAAAGAAACTAAAACTGCTCGTTTAAGCAAAACATTGCCCACTCCTTGGATAAAAATCACCAAAGTATAAACTGCTGTCAATGAGGCTGTTTGAAATTTTTAAATATCTAAGAAACTCGCAGCCTAAACTAAACTTAAAATGGAAAGTCAGAATCACAGCAGAAGTTACTGTTGTCCTCTATGACCTCAGCACTTCCTGTCTCCCTAGGCAGAGAACAATTAGTGTGGTTGGGCTGAGATGACTTTGCTGCTGGATAAGCTGCACATGAGATGTTAGCCTAGCCTAGCCTAGCCTAGCCTAGCTGTGTGTTTGGGTCAGTGGATAGCAGTGAACAGCCCACTGCACACCAGCTCTGTGGAGCTGCAGTGTGGTCAGTGACAATAAGAGGAGCCTGCACCTGACACAGAGCCTCTAATGAAGCAACAACATCACTGCATTCATTGCATTGAGATCTAGATACAAATATAAGCTGCAAATGGACATTATGCTTAAAAAAGATCAATGCAGTCACCAGTATAATCTGGTTAAACGCTAAGAGCTTCTGTATAAATGATCTAGATGAGCAATTTCTTTACAGAGGCTGTAACGCAATTAACTGACAAGATATTCTCTCAAAATCGAATTCAGAATCAGATTTAGTTCAAGCTTTGACTGGTCGTTTCCTAGTTGGCCGACATCCTCAGGGTTAAGACACGGTTGTTTGCATGTATGTTCTGCTTCTTTCATTTGAGTCTTAGCAGTTCTGCAGTTTACTGTAAGAGCCATTCTTGCTGACAAGAGGTGTTATCCATCCATCCATCCATCCATCCATCCTGTTCTGTCTGCTCTCATGAGACGGCAGCGGTAGACTTCATAGAGAAGCGTGGCTCAGATTAACGTTTTAATCCAAAAGCCTGGATTATAGGTTTTGTATTTTATTCCTACCCTCACCATTCTAGCACTGAGTCTGTCAGATCATTTTAGTCAGAGGTGTGTGCGTGTGTGTGCGTGAATGGTTTTATTTTTTGTGACTGTGTATCTTGAGTGTTGCTTTAAGGAGAGTCCTGATGGGGAGTTTTTCCCCTCTCTCTCCAAGGAGCTGTGTGACAGAGTAGAGCTGCTATTTGAAACTAATTATCTCAAGCATATTTGAACATGTCAGCACAACCGTACATCATTGCTGACTGAGGCTCTGCATCATTGTCATCGCCGTCATTGTCATCTGCCTATTGGCTACAAGCGCTCGTCCGCGCGCCCTCTCTCCTCCCATCATAGTAACGACCTGCCTTTAAATTTGCTGCTGCTGAATTCATCTGTTTACCGCTGAAGGTGACGGGAGTCATTTTCTTGCGGTTGTTGTTAAATGTGTTCTTCGTGGAGCTGCACAGTAGACATTAATCTGAAAGACAGGATGTAAAAGCATACCACTAAGGCTTACACATCGCATTTGTTTGCTGTTGAGTGCATGCCCTCCGGAAAGAGCGTGTGTGTCTCTAATTAAGTGTTGTTTGAGTGTACTGCTGCCTCACTCTTTCCTTTGGGTCTATTAAGACGGGAGATATGGTTTCCATGGATATAAATGCCCCAGTAAAGGACTGAGTTTTTTTTTTTAGTAAAGGGTAGTGATACTGTCAGAGTCACCAGTCTATTCATCTTAATATCATTCTCTATTGTACCTGATGCATTGATGAATTGGTTGAACATTGGTATCAGCCTATGATCAAATAAAGATGACAGATGGTAATTGCTAGCAGCTGATTTTTATCTGTTGTGTTGTATATTTAAAAAGAGACGTTAGGTGTTTTTAAAAAAAGGAATATTTATTGGCTTCCCTAGTCGAGAAAGAAAATTGAATGAGAACAAAATGAAACGTAGAAATGCTGCTGTTAGCCAACTTTGTACTTTCAACAGCAGTATCAGCTAAGAAGATCGCATCAGTGCATCCCATCTACTCCTCTTCAATCTACATATGCTTACATGAGTAACTTTTTCTTTCTGCAGTACAATTGAGCAGGTTGGCAACAGGGTCAGCTAGTAACAGCAATGTGACCCTGGTATATTTGACTAAGATCACATTGAGATAAATAGCCTCCTGGTCATCATGCGGTGGCCACTCCCCCTCTAACGTTCCCTCCCTGTGAGCTGTGAGGTTTCATGTTATGAGATAACGCTATGCACAGAATAGTTTTTAATAGTTTGCACAGAGATTTCTCTGGAAGCTGGAGCTATTTCCTGCAAACAGGAAATGGAGTGTTTTCCTGTGGGTGCTGTGGCTGTGCTTGCCTACATCCTGCCTCAGGCTATCAGAGAGGAGCAGGCACAGTGACCTAAACCTTTGCAGGAATTTGCTTCACACTTGTCGGCATCTCGACACTGGCTTTCGCTTGCCTGCAGTTCAGTATTTCTCTCTGTGCCGCTGAATAACTTAATGTGAATAATGAGTGGCTCTCACTCTGTGGCAGAAAGGTCAGTGCTGACCAAATCTTTCATCTTTTCTTCTTTACTCATCCCACATTTTCACCCCGTGGGTTGCTGTCAAAAACGGCACCTTGGACTTTGATACGCCTTCTTTATAAAGCATTCCTGTGCTTCAAATGAAGGGAGGTGGTGAGTAATGGGTTGCTGGAGAACAGTTTCATTGGTAAAAACTGATAAAGAGCTTGTGTTGTTCTCCTTGAAAACCTCCCCTTAGCCCATGGCATTACTCATAAGATGACCTCATGGTCACCTTCTGCTTTGTCAGGATCCTTTCATGCTAATAACTGGATTAAGTGAGTAAAGGTGATAGATAATTAAGCCTGTGTTGTATATGTTGTTGTTTTTTCTTACTATTTTGTAGTCAGTGCCACCACCTGGGGGTATGAGACCAAGTTTTTGCATTAGTGGATGTTTCCAGATGAATGCTTGAATTTGTTTGCACAGAATAGATGGGTGTGTAGTACACATATTTTTAATGCGCTGACATTGTGCACACAGTTTGTGTAGATTATCTGTAAACGTGCACACATTTGAAGACTACAGGAACTGAAATGCACATGATGAAAACTTCCACGCATGCTCTGGACACTATTTATCATTTCTCTCTGCAGCAGGTTATTATTGTCCTTTTCATCATTCATTTCATTCCAGTCGGTTCATCAGTATGACCCAAAGAACCGGATTAGTCTGTGTCTTTGAAGAGCCTGAGTGAGCTGTTATCATCTGTACTGGACTGCGTGTTGTGGTGAGCCAGGCAGGGCCAAGTAAGTCTGGCTGTAGCTTGAACAAAGAGGCCCTGTAGTGTTAGATCATGGCTGGTGGGTGTGTGTTTGTCCGTGTGTACGGACAAGTACACATGTGTGTAGTTTGATGGCTGCTCTTTGTTTCTCAGCCCTAGGCCTCACTGGCCAGGGCTCAAGCCTGACTAATATGGCTGTATAAATACACTAGGCTGCCGTCAGTTTGTGCAACATCAAGCGCGCCATTGTTTCACACAGCTCTGCGACTTCAGAGATAATCCTCATCGTTTGTTCCCGTGTGTATTTTTAATATTGTTTTGCTCCAGAAAACGAGACACACTTGTGTTCATATTTGTTTTGGCCCCACGTGTTCGCTGATCTTTTTTGCATGATCGAGAACATTACTGTAATAAAACATGAGCTCACCGAATTACCTTTTGACACTGAGCTTGGGTTTGATAAAATCTTTTCCACACAGAAAATTCCCGTCTGTGTTTATTTGTTCTACACAAAATGAGAGCACACTTGCCTCCTGTATCCAAAGACCAATTAATTAGCACTTTTGAGCCTGTGTTTGTTATTCTTTTGATGTCTCTTAATAGATCCTTTGTTTTAAATATGCTAGTTATTTTCCTCATGGAGTGCTTTCATTTACCCATATCCCAGTTTTCCTTAAGCTTCACTGCTGCCTGCTTTCCATCCTACTTATATCTCAGACTCAATCAGCAAGGCTGTTAATCGGGACTTCATATTACAGTGTTTAATTACCGCAGTAATCTCATCTGAGAGGCCTAGCTGTAGTTCCAATAGGGTAAAAGTTAGAAGTAGACTAAGAGGATGACACAGTCTCTCTTCTTGACCATCTTTAATGTAAACTTTGTGTTTATAATAAACACAGTATTTCTTATGTGGCATATGTCACTAGGGAACCTCCTTTTAGTCTTAGAAACATCAGTAAAGACAGTGTTGTTACGCTTAAATCCAAATTAAGTAGTACGGTCAATTAATTTTAAAAAACATTTTCAGGCGTTATGATGTGATTGGAGGTTCAGCTGACATCTTACACATGTGCAGTTCAATCGAAAAGCACGCTTTCTCTCATACCGCCTCCACTCAATAAGTTAATTAAATCCAGGCCATTATCTGTAAGTTTCCCATTTTTCTTATGAGTCTTGTAATTAACCTATTGCCCCTCATGGCTCATACACTCAGTACTAACTGTACGCCCTCCCTAGCACGGCTTGACATCATCGTGTGAGCGCTGTAGGTTTGGACGTGTGGGATGCTTCAATGTTCAAAGCACTTAGTTTTGATGGAGCAAAATGAGTTTCATCCCATTTCTTTTTGTTTTCTGAACACATTCAGCTCAGTGTTGTGCGCATGTGCGTGAGTGTGTGTGTGCGAGTGTGTGTGTGTGTGTGTGTGTGCGTGAGGAACAAACGGGAACTCTTCTCTCAGCAATCACATGCCTATGGTTTAATGTACAATATTATGACTGTCAATGCTAGGGCTGAACGATTATGGAAAATAATCTAATTGCGATTTTTTGCCCCAATATTGCGATTGCGATGCGATTATTTTTTAAGGTCTTTGTCTTCTGTATTATTAAACAAAGACAAGCAATACATCATATAGTATGGCCAATACTATATTACATTAATTTTAAACTGTTCTTTCCTGGAAGACAGACCTCTGTTATGATGACATGAGGTGATGCATGAATTGATGACTGACATTTTTATTTAACTTCTTCAATCACAACAGTATATTTGAACATACACAATAGTTTATTTTTAGCTTACAAACATCTGAGCATAAAGTGCTGACAAGGAACCCTGGTGTAAGCATTAAAATGAAAGTCAGTACAATGTGCAGATTGCAGAAATATACATAAAAAAAATCAGTGGCTTTACCACACTCAGTTTTTCGACATCTGTGAACTACTAGACAGTCATTCAATTAAAAAATAATATTAAATAAATAAAACTAATAAATAAAAAATACACACATCTTACTGATCTCTGCAGTCAGTAACATTACACATAAAGTGCAAACATAATAGCAATTGTATAAACACACACACAAACACGCCTTTAAAATTTAAAGGCGTGAAATTGGACGGTCTAGCCTTCTGATTAGCTAATCAGAAGGCTAGTTCTGATTAGCGTCACCGCTGTCTCGGTGGAGTTTAATAAACTCGGCCGTCTGCTTCTTGCTATCTAAAATATAACCAGACACTGGTGTAAATTCTCGACTGTCTCATACTTCTGTTTAATAAGTTTTCTGTTTGACGTTTAGTCAGCTGTGTGAAAACCAAGGAGGAACCCACCCGGGGGATTAATAAAGTTTTATTTTATCTAATCTAATAACTTTAATCTCAGCCAAACCGATTTACTCACGAACAAACAAAACACTGAAAAAAGCCCAACAATAACATTTTTAGGTTGTCTAAGTGACTTATATATTACGTTTAACCCGAGCAGCGAAACTCCGCGGTGATCTGAAAATGATGTGCCGGGAGTTGTGCCGTTCTCGGCCGCATCAGTAACCCTCGAGCTCCCGGCTAGCTGTCGAGCTGGTGGGTAGCAGACGCCTCTGAAAACGTCGAAGCACTTTTGCAAATATGGGATATCTTGATAAACCGAGCAGATATTTGATGTTTACACAACTACTTTCTCGCCTGAAAATATGTTAAAAGTTTATTTTGTGACCCAGAAAGATTAGTATGAGTAATTTTAAAACTTAGTAGCGGCCGCCATTGTTGGAAACTGGAGTTTGGCTGGGCCGCGCTATGAATTCTGGGATATGGTAGTAATTTGGACAGCCTTCGGCGCGTCGCTGTGACGTAATCGGTCTACAAATGCGGCCTCAGGAGGATGCAGCCCATGAATTTGGACATGTCCAGAGTATAATCGCAGCCTTTGCGGTTAGAAAATTGCACTTGATCATGTCGCGATATTATCGCAAATGCGATATATCGTTCAGCCCTAGTCAATGCCATATATTGAATCTATATGCAGCCAGCAGTCACACCCTCCTGCTGCTCCTCTCTCTCCCTGCCTATCAGTGCAACCCACAGTTAAAAAAACAAGGCTGCCTGACCGCCTGGTCATATGACCCCAGCACATTGTTGTTTTTTTATAGTGTAGCCCCACTCTGCCTGTCTGCCTGGACGGTTGGCTGAATGAATGGATGAACGGATGGACGGATATGTCACAAAAAACTTTACAGGAATGGATGTGTTTAGGAATGTCATTGGGGGTGCTTTAGTTAAATGGGTCAGGTCCCCACACACTATAGAAGTGTTTCTGTGGGAATCATACTGGCTGACAGGAGGGGAAGGAGGGATTTTGGGGGGTGGTAATAGGGGGATGCCCAAGCCCTCTGCTCCAATTATGGACATAAATAACATACACACAGAGCTTCAATGGAAATTGGGATCAAGGGGTTAACTGTATTCTAAAGATTCAAGCCAAGTAATTCATTGGCATCGAGTTCAGAGGAGTAAATGGAAATGACTGACCACAAACCCAGTAATAGCAGCAGAGGCTAGTGATTACAGAAACACCCTGCTATTATTTTAAGTACTTAAACATGCAATTTTTACACATTTAGTTGGAGTTGTTTATCAGTAAGATTAATCAGCAAATATTCTGCACGCGTAAAAATGTTCAGGCTTGCTAGAAGCCTGAGCCCAAATATAACTTTTGGTTATTTGAAAGGCTCTTCTGGTCTCCTCCTTTTACCAGGTTGATTCTTTTCATTTGATTTCAGCAAATGAAGGTATCTAGGATCTTGCATCCATCTTCTGGTTTCTTCGTGTTTAGCTACACTATTATGTGAGACATGTCAGCAAACACCAGACACTGACTGTTGGTCACATGCAGTTGGCACCTCCTGTAAGCTGTATATTTAGGATAAGGGACGGTGATGACAGTAATGACCATGATGATGTCGAAGATGATGGGTGAGATGGTTTGAGGATTAGGTGATAATGAAGGGGTGCTGCAGTGGGATTATCACGATGACAGGGTGGACAGATGACATGGTGTGTTGTTTTTTTTTTTGGTTTTGTTTTTTTGAGGAAGATTAAAGGTGTAGTAAATAAGCACCCTTCAACATGCAGTGGTGTGGGTTGAGTGGTTTTTTTTGCTGTTTACTTTCACAGTGGACTGTACTGAGCACTCTGCCACAGACAGCTGTACCATCACTCCCTGCAGGCAGGCAGACATGACAGCAGTGTTGCTTCATCAGCTGGAGGAAGGCTGTAATTTAAAACTAGATCCATAGCATTGTGGGAGTTTAAATAAACAGTGATGTTTGATAAACAAACTGAAGACTATCTGTTTGACCCAATAATAGCAGGAATGTTGCAAGCTAATATTTTATTAGTTCAAAGGCATTATTTATCCCATTATTCGTGTGGATATTTCATATGAAACATTGTAAAAGTAAAAGAAAAGCCTGTATTTAAAGGGGGAAAAGAGGGGGAAAATGATGATATAACTTTCTAAGTAAAGGCAGAATGTGCCTGCCTGGAATCAGTTTAATCCAACACAGCAGCACAAATGAGCAGCTAAATATCTTGGTTGTTTTGGCTCTCCGAGTTAACCCAGCCAGGAATAATATAGGAATGCTCACTCAATCTTTGAGGCCTCAGTTAGTCTCTGCCAGCGCTTTACTCATGCTACTGTCATTCATAATCTTTTCACATGCAGACTTTTGGTACTCCAGGACGTAGTCATGCAAATAAGCAAGAGAGGTTACCTTGCTGGTAACCAAACAACCACGCCGTCTACTGAAAGGGAACAGAATATGGAAATGTTATTTGTAGCTGCAGTTTAGCCCTGTATAGTTGTATATTTAAAATCCATTAGATGTTGTCATTAGTTTATCTGAGTGAGATAATGTCAGAAATCTAAAGGAAGCCACATAGATGATGATGTGCATACTTAAGACTGATCACTTTTTTGTGTGTTGAACTGAAGTAATAAAAGGTCTTTTTGTTTGGCATTGTGCGTGTTTGCTGATCAGTCAAAGGGCTTTTACACTATAGGCCACATTCACCCATTTGCACACATTTTCATGCAGTTTTTATCTGTTTTGCACAAACTCGTGCATTGATGGATGCGTCAGGGTCAGTTTGAGGTTTCCTTCCCCCCCCCCCAAAGATGCTTTCACAGTAGCTAGCGATTTATAGAAATATGTTTTTTTTTTTTAATTTATCAATTTGCATTTGAGTGTACACATGTAACTCACTAAAAAACTGCAGGACTGATCCTTTCTCTCTCATCTCTTGCTTTGCAGAGTGCGGCGATGGAGGAAACCGTCATATGGGAACAGCACACAGTTACCCTTCACAGGGTAAGTGTTTACAGTTCTTTAATCCACTCTTCCCTTTCTCCTCTTTTGTCATTCTCCCTCTCTGCCTGTCTCTGACACCCAGATCCTGTAGTATGTCTTCTGTGTTTTTCACTTTTCCCTCCCTGCTGCTTTCTGTCCTCTGCCTGTCCATGTCTGTTTCTCTCTGCTGAGTCGCCCAGCTGTAGCTGCAGGATGTGCGGTAGTGAAACAATAGTCAAGGAATCCAGATGGCAGGAAACAAAGCAAAGGAAGACAAAAATCAGCATCCACTTCCTTGCTACTTCATTTCACTTCCTTCCTGCTGGCGATATGCTCTTCTCTTTAACACAGCACTAGAGAGCCTTTTTGTATGTGCTTTTTGTCCTGTAATTATGCTCAATTGCACCACCTAACCTCTGCAGCTATTGTCAGATTGATGAATCACTGACTCGCCACTCTGGTGCAATTCACATCGTCAGGCTAACTGTCAAGCTATCAAAGAGATAGAAGAGTGTACTCTCTGTAGGCTTAATGTCTGAATGTACTTTGCTTTGAGACCTGAAACTCTTGTTAGTTGATACTGTTGTGTCGTGAGATTGTCTTGAGCACCTGTCTAGACTGCCCTGCTTGCTGTAATCTAATTAGTGGTGGCTTTATTGAGACTGAAGGAGTGGCCCAGTGCAATCTGTGGTTCTCAGCTTTGCAGTTCTCCTGTATTGTTGTGGTTGTAAGATTAGCTGTTTGCATCACATATCAAGATCTGTTGATGTGAAGGCAGGAACAGAGCTCTATGCTTTTTGCAGATAATTGTCTGAAGATCGGCTGTTAGCAGATCAGAACAATACTAACCCAGCTTTTCTCCTTTGCCAGTTTGATCAACATCGCACAAGCTTACCTAAGTTGTCAGATGTTTACAGCATTACAGTTACAATGCATTTACCATTTGTCTTATTAGTCAGCTGTGGTTTATATTTGTCTTTGTATAGGCCCCAGGATTTGGGTTTGGCATTGCAATCTCGGGTGGGCGAGACAACCCTCATTTCCAGAGTGGTGAAACATCTATTGTAATATCGGATGTGCTGAAAGGAGGTCCTGCAGAGGGTCTGCTACAGTAAGTGTTGACTGTATTTCCTTTATTTCATTGGGAGTAATATTTTAAGCAGCATTACACGTAAGCTGCCCTAATATACGTAATGCCGACTCATTTTTCTGCACTGTTAATTATTTTCTATTTATTTATTTTTTCAGAGAAAATGATCGAGTAGTAATGGTCAATGCAGTCTCTATGGACAATGTAGAGCATGCCTATGCTGTTCAACAACTTCGAAAGAGTGGCAAAAATGCAAAGATAGTAAGTACAACGCTATAAATATATAGCATGAGTCAGGGCTAAGTACTTCATGGTCAGAGAGCTAGGGACTAACAGGCTTTTAACATTGTAAATGTTCTCTCTTTCAAGACTATTCGCAGAAAAAGGAAAGTACAAATCCCAGCGTCACGGCATGGGGACAGGGAGACTATGTCTGAGCACGAGGAGGAGGACAGCGATGAGGCCGATGCTTACGATCACCGCAGTGGACGCGGTGGACAAAGTGCCTATGCAGGTGCAAGCGGAGGCACGGGCACTGGCAGGCGTCACGATCGGGAGCGTAGCAGCAGCGGGAGGCGGGATGCCTCACGGGAGAGAAGCATCTCACCACGCTCCGATCGCCGATCACAAGCCTCTTCTGCTCCACCCAGGCCCTCCAAGGTCACTCTTGTCAAGTCCCGCAAAAACGAAGGTGGGTAATGTGTCACCAATCAAAAAGAGTGACTGCTTGTTTTGTGAATTCATCCAATTTACATAAAAGTCAAATTATTGAATGCGCACGTTTCTCATTTACTGATATTCACAGTAAGGTCGATCACATTTTTAATTACCTGCTAACTTTATTTGAACCAAGTGATCGGTAACTGTCTTGTAGTGTAACTTTGTTATGCTTAATCACCCTTGAAACCAGAATATGGACTGCGGCTGGCCAGCCATATCTTTGTGAAGGACATCTCTCCGGAGAGCCTTGCAGCCAGAGATGGAAACATTCAGGAGGGAGATGTTGTACTGAAGGTGAGAGGAAAGACGAGCAGATTTGTTTTCAAAGTGGTTAAAGCACAATAACTGGGAAATCAACTGGTCAAAAAATGTAATCTCATTTAACAGTAGTAGAGTAGAGCGTTTATCAGACGCCCTTTTTACTTGAAGTTCTTACAATTGTGCCCTTGTAGTTGGCGATCTGCTGAAAGTGGCTTTCAGAATGAGGTCACAGTTCATTACTATTCAGACTCACCAGCAGAAATACAAGACATTGCATTATTCCTTTAATTTTTTTCCCTATTCATTCAGACTTTGAATAGATAAATCCCCCTTCTTCCCAAACAAATGCCTGTTGAAATCCAGTTTAATGTTTCAGTTTTACTGAAGAGAAGTTGAATCGTTTTCTAGTTGAAACCTGATCACAGGACAAAGTATTACATAAAATAATGTGTGTATATATAGAATAGTTTTGTTTTAATATGTGTAGTCTTGGCTTATTTTCACTCTCTGTGCTTGTGACCGCACCCTCTGTGTATTATAAACACATTAAATATGTTTATAGCTTCCTCTTCTTATAGGCTGTGCTCCTAACTTTTACAAGTAATTTCCCCATGGGGATCAATAAAGTATCCATTATTATTATTATTATTATTATTATTATTATTATTATTATTATTATTATTATTATTATTATTACTCTCATTAGTTTGTTATCACAGCACACTGTAGGCTCCACAGAAAAACTGCAAAGAGGATATTATGTACGTTTACCTCTTGTGCTGACTTGTTCCTCTTCCTCTGGCAGATTAACGGCACAGTTACAGAGAACCTATCACTGATAGATGCCAAGAAGCTGATTGAGAGGTCAAAGGGCAAGCTGAAGATGGTAGTGCAGAGAGACGAGCGGGCCACGCTGCTCAATATTCCTGACCTTGACGACAGCATCCCATCAGCCAATAACTCAGACAGAGATGGTGAGACAACAAACGCGTACTCGTGGATTGCAGCTAACATTTGATTACACAACTTGTGTGACGGTGTTTTTTCCAAGAGATGTGATTTATTTTAATGACTGCGATGTCAAGAAGACGGGTTTATTTATAGAGCGCATTTCAAAACATCTCTAAAACTACAATGAGAAACAGAGAACTGATCCTCGCAGATCATTCCACTCTTAACTAAAATAACGTGTTTTTATTGTTGTTCCAAATCTCAAATGTCGATTTCTTTCTTTTTTTTGTTGTTACCGATAAAACCGTAATACATACTTCAACTCATCTTTCACAGACATTTCAGAGATACATTCACTGACATCCGATCATTCCAATCGATCCCATGGGAGAGGAACTCGATCCCGTTCGCCTGACAGGGTTGAAACATCCGAGCATCTCCGCCACTCACCACGGCAGATCAGCAATGGCAGGTAGGACACACACACGGACACACACACACACCTCTGACAACTATTCTGGTTACAAGGCACACTGTCACCCACCCTCTTCGACCTCATATATCTTGCTCAAGACATAACATACATAAACCATCACAGTCCCTCTGAAACCATCAATAATTTCCAGTAATGGATTTCTCTGGGAAAGAGCTGAGGAAGGAAGTAGGGATTGATCTGCTGGCAGATTAATGCCTTGCTTTTAAAGTATACTAGACTGTTTAATATTAAACACAAACCTGATTTTGAACCTTGCTGGAATAACTCTTTTAAGTAGCCTCACCACTGAACCTTTAAAGTGGAGTATATATGAATAATAACGCACGCTTTTAATGATTATAGTCCAATTAATAAAAATGATTTGCACACATTATGTGTTGTTCTTTTTTTATCACTTTACTGTCTGTTTGTCTTACTTTCTCTTACTGCCTGTTGCATCTTTCAATATGTTGTCAGTCTTTACTGTCATTTAGATTGCATAGGTTTTTGCAGCTGGTTTATAGATGGATAAAGATGGCTAACACATGACGCTCTCAGTGGGTGTGGAACTTGGGCATTGAGTGGAATGAGGTAATTAGCTTTTCAAGACTTTAATCCAGTTAATTAAACAGGAATGGGTGGTGAAACAGGAATGGTAATGTTAAGAAAGAGACCCATTTTGCAATGAGAACACGTTACTGGTTTGTTAATGTGGTCCACAGTAAAAGTCTAACTGTGAAGTAGGGGTGTTGAATCAGGGCCCTCCAGCACTTGTTCCAGACTGAACTACTGTTTCATATCAAAACTCCTTTGGTTGCAGATACAGTGGGCTGAGATACAAACTAAAAATGCTACAGAGACCGTATTTGTAGCTAGATAGACAAGAGGTTAGGGCTGCTCGATTATGGCAAAAATGATAATCACGATTATTTTCACTGAAATTGAGATCTCGATTATTTGACAATATTTATTTAACAATAACAATGTATTGAATAATGACTTTAAAGATTGTCAAAAAATAATATAAAATAGTGCGAAAATACTGATAACAGTGCAAATGTTTGCAATATAAGAAATAAATGAAAAATGTGAACTTTGCAGTGTTGCTCTGTGGTGCAGCTACTACACCATAGCAAAGTTTACACACTGTGTCTACTTGATCCACGTCTGACTCCGCGAACCCATGATGTTTCCACACCACTGAAGTTTTTTTTTTTTTACCTCTCTTTTCAACCAACAGCAGTCACTCTCCTCTCCAAATAACTTCTGCTTAGCTTTCCGAGCTTCCCTCGGATCCTGTTAATTGTTGTGACAGGTGTTCGAAATGCAGAGAGGTGCGCTCGATTTGCCACACGGAGCAGCGCGAGAGTAAAGCACGAGGGCGGGGCTAATAATCGGCTCAGTCATATTTAATGATCGTTGAAAGCCCAGATCGTAAACGAGATTAAAATTCGATTAATTGAGCAGCCCTACTAGAGGTTCTTGTCATTGTTACATTCGATGCTAATTAACTTCATCTTTTGATGTTTGTGTTTTTTGAGATTTTTGAGAGGCAAATAAAAAAGGGTAAATTCCTCAAATCTCAATGGGGTAAAAAAACAAAAGGCCAATAAAAACTTGCCTTATTGAGATGGTTGTTGAGAGGTTCGCAAGGTGTTCCTGATGCTCTTGCTTGTGTAACTGTCTGGTGTATCACGCTGTGCCAGACTGAGTGACCCTGCATCAGGATGAGTGCAGGTTCGCCTTTGCTTTGACCACACTCGTCCACATGTTGTGTTTTGAACTCTTATCCCTCTGTGATCAGAGTATATACGCACAAAATGTTGTATGTCAAAGTCAAAGACACACATTATATTTTTCATGCATCCGTTTGTGTAACGGGTGAATCTGATAAGCATGGAGATAAGGAGGAGTTTCACCTGCTTCTCATGTGGCTGGGATTTATCAAGTGAGTGAGTCTGACTGTCACCGCATGGTGATGTAAGGGAATGTTTTTAGGTGCGGTGAAAGGAATTTGACATACTTCCCACAGTGCTTTGGCCCAGACGAGATGGTTTGTTGAATCTGATTGGCGTGCAGCGCAGGCATTGTTTTCTCTAGGACGCAACGCTGGTCCAGGCTTTGTGTGTCCAACAGATCATCAAAAAACAGCCCTTCATTAAGCGTCTCTCTGTGAGCTCGAGTAAAAGTTGTGCACAGGCAAAGGGCTCCCAGTGTTGACTGTCAAGGAATTAAGATCAAATCCCTTAATTGATAATGGTTGAACTTGCAGATGCACATATGTGAGTAATTATTGTTTTCTTCTTAAAATATTGTTGTGCATGATTATTTGATTTCTAAATACTTTGTTTTTCTGAAATGCATCTAGTCAGTGTTTCTGAGTGAATTTCTTTTTCTTTCTGCAAATATTCTGAGGCTTGTTAGTTATAGATAAAGGGATTGTTGTTCAGTCTGCCTGTGCAGCCACTTCTCTCCTGTTTCTTCACTTTTTCTGCATCTGCCTTCCTTGCTGTTATTTTGCCTGTACCCATACTATAAAATGTGTAAGTGAGGGGGTTGAACAGAGGGTTCTGTCAAATGGTGTTTGTCAGTGTGACGCCTTTTTTAGCACCATTCTGCGGCAAGGAGCAGCAGAGATTTAGGCCACTCCACTCTCTCTCCCTCTCTGTCCCTTGCTCTTGCTCAGTTTGTCTCTTTTCTTTTCCTCCTCCTTCTCACACTCTTCATTCATCCATTCATTAAATGCACTCCGCGTTTCTCTTTCTCCAATTACAGTTATGTTATTTATCCTCGGGGAGATTTAATTGCACTGAAGGAGTACATTTGTGATACTGAATTGTCGTGACAACTGCTGGGCAAATTTGTGGGACCAGAAAAGGCCAAACTGTGGTGGAAACTATTGCAAATAAGTGCCGCATGCTGCACTTACTTTATGCATCAGTCATTTGTGTGTGTATGGATGTGCATGCCTCATTGTTGTATGCGCATTAATGACTGCAGTGTGCATTTTATTTTATTGTTTTGTGGGGGGTTTGTACTATGAGTGCTAAACTGAAAGGGCAGGAATCAGCAGAGCTGTGTAGTCTGAGCTGCCGGTGCAGCCTGCACCTTCATGTTCTTGTACAAAAGCTTCTGAATACAGCTCAAGTACTGAGCCAGCAGTCAGTCATGTGATCAGATTGGAATTCAACCATTGTTTTTAAGCAGCAGAGGCCTTTCTACCCTCTTGGACATGACTTGCTAGACTTGCACACACACACAGTTTTCCCTTATTTATTTTACCCAGGTTAAACAGGAACCGGGACTGAAACGTATCCCAACTAAAGAGTTTACACTGGGAGATTCAGTCGGTTCTCTCTTCGTGCCTGCCTGTGTAGTCTATAAAGTGTGAATTTATATTCTTGGAATCTGGTTTGCCACCTACGTACTGCACAGACCATGTGAAAAAGGAAGAAAGAAAATGCTTCACTGCAAAGAACACACAACTTTGAATCACTAGCAGATGTGCGGGATCTTTTTGACAGAGCCACACATCCTTGTTTTAATTGCTTATTGTCTATTCATTAAATACTTTTGTCCACGTGCCCTTATGACGTAATCTACTGTTCATGCTATTTCCTTCTAGGTTCATTTAGAGTGTGTGTGTGTGTGTGTGTGTGTGTGTGTGTGTGTCTGTCTGTCTTCCTGGTAATCTCAGCACAGGATGAAACTACCACCAGTCAAAACATGAAGTCATTCTTAAACACACTAGTATAAAAGAAAAACAACAAACAATGTTACTGTAATTTAAGAAATTCATTAACATGTCAAAACTGCTGCCTTTAAATTCTCCTGCTTATAGTTTTAATTGTCCATGAGTACTAAATTCACATTTTTATTATAATTATTTATTTATTCTTTTTTTTTCATTTCAGTCATCGAAGTCGAGATGAGGATCGCATATCCAAACCGGGGTCCATGTCCACACCAGTCAAAAACTCTGATGATGTCCTGTCACAGGCCAGTGACCAAGCCAGCTCCAGAGATGACAAACAGTTACCCCCACTGCCTGGTAAAAAAGCCTGACATCGTCATCATTATCACCACCATCATTATCGTTAGCGTTAGTAGTGTGTTCTCTCGTGTTTGTGTCTTTCACCACCTTATATAGTTCTCTCTGTTGGAACCTTTAACGCAGTGAAGTACAGTTTAAGTCTTAAGGCAGACAGATATTAACTGAAGCTGAAAACAGACTGCTGCCATGGCACATCATATGAAACATGTCAAGTGCCGCCCTTAGCGTAAATAGGAGGGGTTGTTCTGCAGAACGTCAACACGAAGGGCACACACAGCATTATATGTCTACTTTGTTCCTCTCTTTCCCATCACAGCAGATAGAACCAGGTTCGGGCGTCTGTCTGAGATTTCTTCCTTCCTGTTAAAAGGGAGGTTTTCCCTCCCTCTGTCATCACCATGTGGTTGCTCATAGGGGGGTCATCAAATTAAATACAAGTACTGTTCAACGTATTAAAGTAACCGTGACAGTTTGGGCAAAAAGTAACATGTAATATATAAAACATCAGATGCTTTAATTTTTAAGGGTGGTTTCACTTTATCTCCCACTTGGCCGTCTCATTCATACAGTGTGTTTGTGTTTATGCCAGAACCAAAGCCAGTTTATGCACAGCCTGGTCAGCCTGACGTGGACCTGCCTGTCAGCCCATCTGATGCCCCTGTACCCAGTGCTGCACATGATGACAGCATTCTCAGGTAAATATTCTTGATGTGGTGTCTTCCAAATTGAGTGCAGTGTATATACTCTGTAGATAAAATATTACGAGTGTGTGAGAGTCCTTTTTTAAAAAAAATTTTTATTAAAAAAACAAAACACGAATAAAGCTTCGTGCCACTTGTTCAAATTGTAGTTCTGATTCAGGCAGAAACTCTGCTTTGGCTCTGTTGTTATAACCTGTCATATTTGCTTGAATAACTGGCCGTGTTTTTTTGTGTGTCTCTTAGAATGATTGCTAATCTTTTTACTTAACTCTGTGTGTCCACCTGTGTTTTCCCGCAGACCAAGTATGAAGCTGGTCAAGTTCAAGAAGGGAGAGAGTGTCGGTCTGAGGTTAGCAGGCGGAAACGATGTGGGAATTTTTGTGGCAGGAGTTTTGGAAGACAGCCCCGCAGCCAAGGAGGGGCTGGAAGAGGGAGACCAGATTCTCAGGGTAAGATGTGTTGATAAATTAGGAGAACCCTATTTTTTTTGCTTAAGAAACCTGACATTTTGTCTATGCACTGTACCAGATTTCGGATGCGAGAACGTGTTGCTGCAGTTGACTGGTTCAAAAGAAAAAAAAGATAAAGATTAGACAGATCTCTTCATTTCATGCCATGTAACTGCCCTGTACGGTCTTGGTATTACGTAGCTTGTAAGATGATTATAAAATATTCTTTTCATTTATGTTTTTGTCCTAACTGTCGCTATTTTTGTCACGTCACATGTTCGAGAGTGAAAAGAACATCTGGTGTTGTTAAAATAGGCGAGCCATAGCGGCTAACACTAACTTAGATAATATGTAGCAAAACTATGTAATCCGTGGCCACAATAGATTTGCTTTTGCACAGAGACCTTGGGAATACAGTACAATGTACCCATCAGTCAGTGAGTCATTCTTAGGCCCTGCTTCATATCAAAACTCCCCTTGTTTCCAATGTGAAGACACAATAGGGGTCGTTCTCGCATTCTGACCTCGGAACAGTCGACTGCCTGTTTCACTGAACACTAGAGTAACATTGTGGATGAGATGATGGAAACCCTCTTGATGTCAGAGTTGGATTTATTCTGACATGTTTATACAGCAGCAAGACACCTGCTGTGAAGCCACACAGTTTAACTTGTCAATTTAGCACAAGCTGGGGGGAATTGAGACTAACATTTAGAAACTGTTTACCTATTAAACCATTTTGGTATCTTCTTCTCTTAATGAACAAACGGTGTCTTCTATTCCTCCCACTCTACACTGTAGACCTCTTTTGTGCCTGTGTTCTCCCTGCTGTACAAACAGATCTTAGAGACTTCCAGGACATTGTTTCCAATCTTTGGTGGTTTCCCCTCGGTCATGGTGTGCTAGCTGGAGATAAAGACGTCAAGCCCTTCTGTTTCTGAGAAGAATAAAGGTGTCTTTCTGTGGTTCAGTGACTCAGTCCATGTGTTTCTGGTTCCCCTGCTGCCCCTCAAGCAGAGTCAATAAACAGTAGCTATTGTTTTAAGGGCAGCAGCAGGAGAAGAGGGGGTGGCTGCTCGGTTAAAAGGGGAATGCTTTCCTTTCTTCTGTTCCTTTTTATCCCCTAAGAAATCAGATGAGTTGTAGTCAACAAATAAAGTTGCTGAGGCAACTGTGTAACCAAGTAAACTTAAATCCAGTAGCTTTCAGCAGCTCTTATAAGCGTTTAACAGCCATTATTAAAAATAATATTAGCCTTGAGTTGGCTTGTGCTGTTTGTTGTTCATTTCTTCTGCCTCTGCAGGTGAACAATGTGGACTTTGCTAACATCATCCGGGAAGAGGCTGTGCTTTTTCTGCTCGATCTTCCAAAAGGAGATGACGTTACTATTCTGGCTCAGAAGAAAAAGGATGGTAAGGGATGATGGCGTCGAGTAGCGTTTTGTATTGTAAACATGAAAGATTGTACGTCAAAACTAATCCTCTGTGTTATTATCTGCTTTGGCTTCAGTGTATCGAAGGATAGTGGAATCTGATGTGGGCGACTCCTTCTACATTCGAACGCATTTTGAATATGAAAAAGAGTCACCATATGGGCTGAGCTTTAACAAGGGAGAGGTTTTCCGTGTGGTAGACACACTCTATAACGGCAAATTAGGCTCCTGGCTCGCTATCCGTATCGGCAAGAACCACCAGGAAGTGGAAAGAGGCATAATCCCCAACAAGAATAGGTAAAAGATGTTTCATGGCACACATACAGTTGGTTCTGGCATTTGATGAGTGGGCTAACAATGCAGGTAGAGGAATTAAAGCAATATAAATCTGAAGAATTAATTTTATGATCTACTGTATTTCACACATTTATCACAATTTATGATTAAATTATCATATCAGCCCCACCAATGATGACCTGGGCCTGCTGACTTGCTCAGCTTAACTCAGATGGTTGGTTAGCTGTACAAACAGGGCTTTTAATGACGCAGACACCGGTCAGCTTAACTTCTAATGTGATGGCAAATCCATAAAGACCATCATAACTGGATAACCAGTTAGCATTCAGTGCTCTACATTATTGTTGCAGTTACAGTAGGAGTATGTTACCGTGACTTGTCTCTCTGGTCAGTGTAAAGTTTTACACTTTTACACCTTTTCTTCCCTTTCCAGAGCCGAGCAGCTATCCAGTGTGCAGTACACCCTTCCTAAAACGCCTGGGGGCGACAGAGCTGACTTCTGGAGGTTCAGAGGGCTGCGGAGTTCCAAGAGGAATTTGCGGAAAAGCAGGGAGGACCTGTCAGCCCAGCCTGTTCAGACCAAGTTCCCTGCCTACGAGAGGGTGGTGCTGAGGGAAGGTAAGAGTACAGAAGCCAAAGGCAGTTATAGCAATAAAATGGGAGGCTTTCATCCTTATTATGCTTTCTTCTTTACTGTAGGACTAAGAAATTTTTAGGTTTGTGAGGTAGCGCTAACTAGGATTTGCTTTGTAAACACTGAAAAATACATGTACACAAAACAAAGGTAGGCTTTTTGTATAAGCAAAGCTTGGATAGTTTGGCGTGTACCAGTTATGTCAGTGCACTAACGGTGTAGCTTCACTTTTCTCCTCTGGCCATGTAAGGTCTTGAATCTGTGTGGTTTTACACCAAATGTATTGAACACGTCTACAAGAACTGACTGTGATGTGATATGTGTAACACACACGTGATGTTGTTGTGATACAGCTGGGTTCCTGAGACCTGTGGTTATCTTTGGGCCGATCGCAGACGTGGCCCGAGAGAAACTGGCCAGGGAGGCGCCCGAAGTGTTTGAGCTAGCCAGTAAGTAACAAAGTACCCTCATGTCTAATATCTCATGTTTCTCTGTCCATTTTATCGAGACCGTAATCACCCATCACACACGCCAAAGCTGAAAGCTGCTTAAATCTCAGCATGCAGTTCTCACAGGAATGATTAGTAGCGAGTAGATGTTAAAGTCACTGTTGTGTTCTTATTATGTATGCGACATCTTTAAAAATCCACACTGATTATTTAGATAAATAAGGTCCTTATTAAGGATATATAAAAATGTTGTTTTAATTTAATTAATTTTACATAATTATCAGAAGTTGGGGATTAAAATAGTCGTTATTCACAGGGCGCAGTTTGGATTTCTTTACAAAACATTTGCCTAGTGAATTTGTTTTTTACTAGATGACCTCCTCCTCCTATTACTACCTACTTCCTGTTCTTTTAATAGGCCTGTTAGTCAGGTTTGTCAAGCTGTGTTTATTTCCCCTGTCACTCTTTCAGTCTTCCATTTCCTCTGTTTATCTTTCACTCTTTGATACTCCAAGCAGAGCTAAACACTCGTCATCCACCTCCTCTCACTTGTAGAAATTTCGAGCATCTTTTAATGTGCGGTTTTCATTTTAATACTCGGTGTTGAAATTCAATTACCTGAAGTGCAGAGCCGCACATGCACCAATGTACCCAAACACATGTTCAGCAGACACATCCACACAACTGTTTCCAGTCGTTGATGTTCATTTGCACAACTCAGTGATGTTTGTGTAACTGTATTTTCTTTTCAGAAACACATCAGCAACAAGGAGGGGAAAGTATGTGACTTGGTGCATCAAGTTTTGTTTCTTTTATTTAATTGAGTGAATGGCAGATAATCTATAAACTAGTGTTTGGTGGCTAGTTCCCTATTCTGTAGATGTTTAAAGAGCTATTGCCTGGTTTATGCATATTAGGGAATAGCACTTTATTTAATTTTCTTTTGTCATCACATTTGGGAGTAACTCTATTATTACATTTCGGCCAGTGACGCACAATCTTGCAAAACTTGACACATGAGACTCGAGACAAAAGAAATATTATGTTGTACTGACTCGCAGCTTTGTAGTGCATGTCTCTGTTTAATTCAAACGTGGAGAATAAACTTTTTGCTGTTATAGAGTCTGCACAATTGACGTCTCTGATCCTGTGTGTCATCGTGATAGCTTCTCTTGTCCTAAGTTGCAGAAGAGATTAGCATGTGCAAGTGAATGACAAAAAGCGTGCTTCCTGCACACAACAACATTTTTTTGTTCGAATTAAATCGAGTGCTATTCTCCGTCTAAATGCAGGTTTCATGTTGAATGACAACAGCAAGGCTGCATGACGAGCCGTGCAGTTTAACATGCAGTGGAGACTGAGCTGGTATTTGAAAAACACATTGACAACCTCATGTGCAAATACTGATAATAATCATAGTAACGATAACCATAACAGTATTGATGATCGTAAAAGGTATGACTGAAGATCAGGATTTACTTGACTAAGCATATTTGTACTTTCATCACCCACTTTTTGCCCATTAATTACACCACAGTGACTGTTTAAAGGGAGGCTCATAAACACAAAATCAAAGTGGACCTACTATGCTTGTTTCCAGCTACATATTTCTTTTTCTTGGACTCCAACAAAGTAGCTCTGCATGATTCACAGTTCCTTCTTTATTACACGGCGTGTCTTGGTGGAGCCCCTCAGTTCATCATCAGCCAGAGCTGTGTGCCTGAAATGGCCATGTCAGTGAGAGGATATCCTCTCTCACTGACATACAGAAACAAGAGTATTAAAAAAAAAAAGAACTGGAGTATTTAGAGCAGTCTAAAGTCTGAGCTTTTTTTTTTTCAGGTACAAACACTCTTGTTGAATATGGGCGAAAAGCTTTTAAATGGAAGTGCCAATTAGGAAAACTGCTCAAGTTTTAAGGTTTATTTTTAGGCCGTTTTGCTTTATTATTGGATTCAAGTAAGTGGACGATCGAAAGCAGGAAAATGTAAAATACTGTCATAATTTACTGGTGGTGCAAAGAAGGTTTTCAATACATTTGTGGTTCTTTTGACAGCTAGTGTCAGTGTCTTGTTTCTCTGCATGCGCCCATTGCAGATTTAATAACAGATTTATTTAGTGACTGAAAATGAATAGATGTCTCACTTACTGGCCTTTTTAGAATGGCAGAAAAAGAACTATTGATTTTAGCATTTACTTTTAACATCGCTGCATATGCTTGAACCTGTGCATGAATGGCTATGTTTATTTGCCCTTTAATAAAACCCTTTTGATAGTTACAGCCAATGATTGCAGAGCTTAGATGCTACTAGATGGGGCTCTATGATGTATTTGAGGCCTTGCTATCTATTAAGCCTCCTGTGGTGAGCTGACTGCCCTCTTCTGAGCCTTTCTATGCATTTCTAGGCAGGAAGCAATTGCTTGTCTTTGTTTAAATTATAAACCTCTCTTCACATCCTTGCTTAAATCCTCTAGGCTTACAATGGCACCTCAGTCTCATTAATCCCAAATGACCCTCCTGCTATTGTATGTGCTTATTTAATGTCAGTGTTCCTCACGTAACACATTTCCTGCACCATGTTTTAAACTGCTACATGCACTTGCACACACACATTTTAACGCTGGATTTCATTCCCCGAACCTCCCCAAAAATCCGTAATGACCGTTGCATGAGTTGGCTGCTGTCCTCATTTTGTGTTTTATTACGTAGCTGTTTGTATAAACGTACACTTGTCCTCTCCTGTACGAAGATCGTCATTCCCTATTTAACTGCTCTATTTATGGGAGTCGACAACTGCACGCTACAAAGATGTCTAATTGGGGCACAGCCTGTGTTTCTTGGTATCGTTCTCTTTTGTTGATGTGATGCAGTGACTCTGTCCGTTTGTCTTCCAAAGAGAGTGAACCCAGGGATGCAGGAACAGACCAGAAGAGCTCTGGCATCATCCGCCTGCACACAATTAAGCAGATCATTGATCGAGTGAGTTGAAATGAAATATACACTTGTACTGATTTGAAATTATGGAGGATTGTGGATAGAAAATGTCTTTGTTGCCCATTTGTTTTGGTGATTTTTAAAAACATTGAAAGGAAAGCCAATAACATGCTCAGCTCACTGCTGCCATCTGGTGTTCACTCAAGGAAATTATACATTACCCAAAGTAATGTGCTAAACTCAAGATTGCCTGTTTGTGAATAGTGGAAAAGATGGTTCACAAAATTCTACTTTATGGAGACTCAGTCCTTAAATGGCAAATAATCACATTTATAAAGCGTGTTTTTTGTTTTTATTTTTTGTCTGTACCTGAAGGACAAGCATGCGGTGCTGGATATAACCCCGAATGCAGTGGACCGACTGAACTACGCTCAGTGGTATCCAATTGTGGTGTTTCTCAACCCGGACACAAAGCAGGGCATCAAGAACATGAGGACACGGCTCTGCCCCGAGTCTAGGAAGAGCGCAAGAAAGCTTTATGATCGAGCCCTCAAGTTAAGAAAGAACAACCACCACCTCTTCACCAGTGAGTCCAGTGGAAGGAATAAAAGGGTTCATCCACGGGGCGGGAGGGGTGGAGGGTTTAAGTGGGAGATTTCACAGGGAGCAAAGACGAATTTCACACAGTTGACAAGTGAGAGCTGCAGTGCCGGCTGCTGTCGCAACAGCGCACTTGTTGTGCCTGACCCTGTTCTGTTAAAGTCCTCACAAGTGTGCCCCCAGGCCTCTTTCTCAGCGTGCAGTCTCCCTGTCAAAGGATGTGCTCTAACCGTGTTTGAGGAGCATCTGTTGAAGATAAACCGAGCGGGCCGAGAGAGCGTTGCCATCAGCTTCCATTCAGGCTTAAGCACACATTCTTCTCATAAATCATCTTTCTTAACATTATTGTGCAACTGTGCCTCTTTTTAAAATCAGGATGTTTATCTGGTTATTGATCTGTAACAGCATACATACCGGGTCACCAGTGGAGAAAATGACTGTCGTTTAGTTTCTAGTCCAGAGTCATATTGCTCCAGCGTGCAAAACTTAATTTCTAGGAATAAGTGATACAAATGTTGTTGTTTTTTTTGTTTTTTTTAATAATTGTGTGAGTGGATAGAGTTTCATTTTTGCCCCTCCCTCTTTCTGCCTTCAGCAACCATTAACTTGAACAACATGAACGATGGTTGGTTTGGAGCACTGAAAGAAATAATCCAGCAGCAGCAGAACCAGCTGGTGTGGGTTTCAGAGGGCAAGGTAAGACATGCGCACACGTACACGATATTGATGAGATTTCTCTTATCTCAGTCCCCTTCTCATTGTATTCTTTATTTCACAGGCTGATGGAATTGGCGACGATGACCTGGACATCCATGACGACCGCCTTTCCTACCTGTCGGCGCCAGGCAGTGAGTATTCCATGTACAGCACCGACAGCCGCCACACCTCCGATTATGAGGACACAGACACAGAGGGAGGAGCCTACACCGACCAGGAGCTGGATGAAACGCTGAACGATGACGTGGGTCCACCCACGGAGCCTGCCATCACGCGGTCCTCCGAGCCTGTCCGTGAGGACCCGCCTGTCATCCAAGAGCCCCCTGGCTATGTCAGCTACCCGCACACAGTGCAGCCGGACCCCCTGAACCGCATCGACCCGGCCGGTTTCAAGGCACCAGCGCCGCAGCAGGTAGCGTTTCTGAGACCTGTACGTCTCCCCTGTTGTCTGGAGGACGCGGTGTGCGTTAGAAGGGTTTTCTGGAGGCGCTATTGAAGTCACTTTTTTGTATTTGCAGTTAATCTATTAACTGTTATAAAACAATATCAACGGGAAAGTGAAAACTTTTGTGGTCAGGTATTTATCATAATATATATATATATATATATATATATATATATATATATATGCGCAACTATAAAGAAATATATATCTTTATTATTATAGTATTTATTTGCCTCTGTGTGTGTTTGACTGATATTTGTGGGCGTGTGTTTTTTTTTTTTTTGTTTGTTTGTTTTTTTAATTTTGAAGAGGAGAAGACTTCATACCTTTACTATTACTCTTGCACTCTGTATTACCACAAGCTGTCTTATTAGTGTGACTATTACTAATGTCACTGAGTGAGGGGAAAAGAAGAGCCAAAAAATCCCACTTCTGTCTGTCTAAGTGTCTGTATCAGTATTCACCTATGTGCACTTCCTGCCTTTGTTCTACCTATGATTGGGACTGTGACAATATGACACCAGAAAGTATTATGTGCATGTTGGAAATGCCAGTGTTAATCCAGTGTACCTGTGAAATGTATTTATCACTACTCTATTGGTAGTTGTGATATTACAGTCTAAGCATTTGTCGTCTCATGATGTGTTAATGAACATGAAAAGGGAGAAAACGACTTACTGTATTGTAACCATAGAATTAAACTCGAGTTAGTATCACCTAACCTTGAAAACTTGTCCTGCTGCTAATTCCTAACCCTCACTTGCTATTGGTTGATCTGTAGCTACTGTTAAATACGGCGGCGAGTGATAGGCTGTTTGTATCAATGTAAACTGTAGGGGTAAACAAAGAGCAGACCACTGTAGGGGGGGGGGGGGCTGAGAAGGTAGAAACACTTGTACTTCACCACAGTGTGTCAGCGCATGTTATTAAACATTTTTGAACCACTTCACAGAAAGCAGAGGCCGCTGCTGTCCCTAGCATCTCCCAGCAGCCTGAGCCCAAGGCTGAGACAATGCCCCCTGCTGTCGACGTTACTGTAAAAACTGTAGGGGCTCTGAGCTCTGAGTCTCCTGCACCTCCCTACAGCCAGTCAAGCCCCATCCCAGAGGCTGGCTCACTTAGAAGGCCCACACCTGAGGTAGCACCTCAGAGCATCTCGCCAGAACCTCTACAGTCTGGACTGGGCAGTTCAGAACCAAAGGTATCCATCTGATCGTCACTGGATGCTCCGTGACCCGGCCCGGCTCGGCTCGGCTCAGCTCGGTCTGACCTGGCTGAACTTCTGTGCTGCTGCTACTGCTGCCTGTCCTCCTATCTTCCTCTTGCTGCCACGCTTCCCTCTCTTTTCTTCTGCCCTGCATGTCTGCTGACCACAGTGCTGCCCAGAAGAGACAGATGTGTGTGTGTGTGTGTGTGTGTGTGTGGTGTGGGGGTGCAAATGTGTGTGTGCAGATGCTGGTAAACAACAGTGGGCTTGAAGGGTGATGGCTGCGCTGATAGGCCTACGTGTAGAAGAGCAGTGGATATCCTGCAGCTCTGACTGTTGCTTATATTCTTTGCATGGCTACATTGCGTTTGCCTCTGTTAACCAATAGCAGCAGATCTCTTTGGGCTGTGTTTATCAGTGCCGACTGAATGGATTGTTTCTTTGTAAAAGTAGCCATTCATTTTCCTGAAACTTTATTTTCCTCCTGTCCCGCATGTATCTATGAGGACAAAACATTTGGCCATGATAACCTTTAACAGAAACTGTGTTTAGCTGTTGATGGAGAATTAATGGTTACTTCTTAAATGTCAGGGTTTTTAAATGTGCTTCTGTAAAAGGAGTTTGTGCTTCGGTCCTTAAATACTGTTTGTTGTTTTGCGACTGCACCAAGACAGTGGGTGACATTTTTTTCGTTCCCGTTTGTTTACTACAGATCGGCACGTCATGCCTGAAGCAACCAGAAATAATTTTTCTAATTAGTGAAAGGAGTTTTAATTAAGCGTTATACGCGCTTAATTTTGTAATTTTATTTTCATTTTTTTAGTGAAGGTGAGAAAAATGAACCCCATTGTTTTGTTGCGTATTTCAAAAACTTTATTCTTTCTTTATTTAAACTCTGTTAATGTTTCTGTGGTACATTGCGATTTTTTTTTTTTTAATTATTTTTTTAAGCTGGAGTATTTGGCTGTGCTGCAATTTCTGTTAAATCTAATATATTATCTGACTAGTAACTCCTCCCTCTCAGTTTCTCTATTTCAGGTCTTTCCCTTCTCGTTTCGTCTTCTGCAATTCATTTTGCAGATTTGTTTTTTCTTTAGTCTGCGTGTGTCCAGTTTTCCATTTCACATAATTCACATCTTTGCAGTATATGTTGGAACCTGTGACGTTGTTAACCTCCTTTTTTTGTTGTGTATTTCTTCGGTAGATGTTTCAGAAGGATCCGTACAGCACAGACAACATAGGCAGAGGTGGTCACGGCATGAAGCCTGTGACGTACAACCCTCAGCAGGGTTATCACCCTGACGAGCAGCCGTACAGAGATTACGACCACCCACCCAGTCGGTATGACATCAGCAGCAGTGGTGTCGGCGCTGGCTACCAGGAACCAAAGTACCGTAACT
Source organism: Rhamphochromis longiceps (assembly GCF_057381845.1). Taxonomy (NCBI): domain Eukaryota; kingdom Metazoa; phylum Chordata; class Actinopteri; order Cichliformes; family Cichlidae; genus Rhamphochromis; species Rhamphochromis longiceps. The sequence continues at coordinate 22,990,944 of NC_140557.1, forward strand.
ATGAGAGCTATGACAACAGCGTGCCTCACTATGACCAGCAACCGTGGAACCCCTACAACCAGCCGTTCTCTACTGCCAACACCCAGGCCTACGATCCCCGTCCTCCTTACGGCGAGGGCCCCGACTCTCATTACACCCCTCCACTGCGCTACGACGAGCCGCCACCTCAGCAGGGATTTGACGGACGACCTCGCTACGGCAAACCGACAGTTTCAGCACCTGTCCGTTACGATGATCTTCCGCCTCCTCCTCAGCCGTCTGAATTGCACTATGACCCAAATTCTCACCTGAGCACATACCCCTCAGCTGCCCGCTCACCAGAACCCGCTGCCCAGCGGCCGGCCTATAACCAGGGACCAGCATCGCAGCAGAAAGGCTACAAACCTCAGCAGTATGATCCTGCTCCAGTGAACTTCGAATCTAGCCCCACCCTTCATAAAGTCGAGACTCCCTCACCTTCACCTGCTGATGTTCCAAAAGCTGCACCTGCAAGAGATGAGCAGCAGGAGGAAGATCCAGCCATGCGGCCTCAGTCAGTACTGACGAGGGTCAAAATGTTTGAGAACAAACGCTCTGTGTCCGTGGACCGAGCCAGAGATGTCGGGGATTCATTTGGGAATAAGGTAAACTGGCATGATATGAATTTCCAATTCTTCAAGTTACTTTCAACTTTTAGGAAATTAGCAGCTTAGAAGAAGAAAACATTTGTTTTATCCCTCTGATAAATTTCATTGCTTTTCCTGCTTCAGGCTGCAGATTTGCCCTTGAAAGCTGGTGGAGTAATCCCTAAAGCAAATTCTCTGAGCAACCTGGATCAAGAGAAGACCTTTAGGTAAGCCTATAGTTGCTGTTCAAAATGTCTCAGTTTCATTTTGGCTCTGTATTGTAAACTCCTTTTCATCTGCTTTGCTCTAACTTCTGCCATGTGTTTTACCTTCTGGACTGTGTTGTTACACCAGCAGAGGGCCAGAGCCTCAGAAGCCTCAGTCCAAGGGATCCGATGACATCGTGCGCTCCAACCATTATGACCCTGATGAGGATGAGGACTACTACAGGAAACAGTTGTCTTACTTTGACAGACTGCAGGTTGGCTCCAATAAACCCCAACCACAAGCACAGTCCAGCCACAGCTTCCCCAGGTGATTCTCACTTTCCCTATTATTTCCATATTTTTGTCTTTTTCTTTTCTTTTCCTTAATGTTTTTTATATTTCTATCTAACTTATGCTTTTCATTTTGTGATGTAGGATGGACTCAGTGGAGAAACCAAGTCCACTGGAGAAAAATTATGAACCAGTTCCCCAAGTGACACCAGCTGTGCCACCGGCCATACTGCCCAAGCCCTCACCTGATGGTAAAATTGACAGTAGTCAGGATTTTTATCTCATATAAGATCGCGATCAAAGGGGAAATACACTTGTGTTCTGTACTGTAGAGCTTTTTTTTGGCTGATGTGCGTTGCTCTTCTACAGCCAAGCCTCCTGCTCGAGAGGACACGGTCCAGACCAACTTTCTTCCTCACAAGAGTTTCCCTGAGAAGTCTCCAGTCAATGGCACCAGTGAACAGCCTCCAAAGACGGTCACTAGCACTGGGGGTTTGCCCACATCCACCTACAACCGCTTTGCGCCCAAGCCCTACACCACCTCTGCCAAGCCTTTTTCGCGCAAGTTCGACAGTCCTAAATTCAACCACAACCTCCTGTCCAATGACAAGCCTGAGAGTGCTCCCAAGGTAAACCGATTTTGGCCCGAGGTCTCACAGAGTCAAATATATGATGGTGCAGGGGAGGTTGCAAGCTTTAAAATCAATGTGTGTTTGAATCAAAGTCAAATGGCGCTCTTAATGTGACCTCGGCTGTCAGCCTTCGTGTCACATTAAAATCATGAACAGGGTAATACAGTTTTTTAAAACGTAAAGAAAAGTTTCCAGTGTTTTTTCAAATTTAATGACCAACAGGTTTTTCTGAAATGTTGGTGGCATATGCTAAAATTTCTAAAATGTTTAAATGAATAAAGTGTCCCATTTAAACCTCTTGCATCTGTAACAGAGCTCGAGCCCGGTAAAGCCTCAGGTACCCCCACAGCCCCATAACACAGACCAAGACAGTGGCCTGGACACTTTCACACGCACAACGGACCCCCGATCCAAATACCAGCAGAACAACGTAAACGCCATGCCCAAGGCCATCCCTGTGAGGTAGGAAGCTATGTCTGAGTAAATTTAAAGGTAAAGGTTTATTATTAAATATAACAGTGTGACACTAAAGCCGTTTGTCTCCCAGCCCCAGTGCCCTAGAGGATGATGAAGATGAAGACGAAGGTCACACTGTGGTGGCAACAGCTCGTGGTATCTTCAACTCTAACGGTGGCGTTCTGAGCTCCATCGAGACAGGTGTCAGCATCATTATCCCGCAGGGTGCCATCCCCGACGGCGTGGAGCAAGAGATTTACTTCAAGGTCTGTCGAGACAACAGCATTCTGCCGCCACTCGACAAGGAGAAAGGTAAGATGTTAAAAAAAATGGAGGAAGAAAGAAAACAAAATGTATTTTTGTTTTTGTTTTGGAGGCTTTTTGTTCTTCTGCTGTCCATAAGTGCTGTCCACATGTACCGCCATATATCCATCTTACTGATCAACGCCCTAACAAAAGGAATGATTCTGAGTATCCTCTGAAAGAACAGTCTGTTCTGTCTCTCCTTGATGAGGCTGTTATGAGTCCAGTCCAGTTTTTTTTTTTTTTTTTTTTTTTTATTGAATTGAATGGTAGGGTAGTTTCTTTATTGCCCTCCCCATTGACGAAAAAAATGAAGAGGTGAAGCTTTCATTCCTGTGGAGTATGTCACTGCTTTTTGAGTTTAAGAAGATCCCATTCCACCATGTAATGAAGCTTTAGATCAGTCCTTGTAACACAGTAATCCACTGTAACCACACAAATCAATAGATACCTTAGTTTTATGAAATTGTCTCAAGGTCTTAACTCCATTATTTATATGATTCTGGACAGAAATGGATGTAAGCTCTGCAGGTTGACTGGATGGTAGAGGCAGACTTTATATTCTTAGATCAGTGTGACCAGTGATTATGTGGAAATATGTGACAGCGTAGAATGGTTCACGTTTTAGTGATGCACATTCAGAGAATCTGAAACTGCAGCTGCTTTTAGCTTTACAGTGAGACTTCACTCAGCAGGCAGCTGTTTTTAGTGAACCATCTCTAAAAACCCATTGCACGCTACCTGCTCAGCCTCAAACTGCTGGCAGACGGTGACTTAGTGGTGAACATGGAGAAGAATTCAGCAGCTAAGCAGACAGATAATTCCCTCAGGAGCTGGTAGAGAATAATCAGAGCCAAATATTGTAATCAGTTTTGTTTTAAAAGGCAGTGATGCTGGTGCTGTTTCAGTAGCAAATGAAGAAGTTGGAGTAAAATATGTTATTAGAACTAGTATAACATAAAAGCCACAATTTTCTGCCGATGCTACGTGTGAAAAAGGAAGACTGCTGAAAATGTCTACAGCTGGTTCTCCTGCTGTCACAAAGATTTTTATCCCTTTGTTGCAGCCATTATCATCCACGTTAGAGTCTCACCAATTTATTGGCAGGTCGATATTATTGGTGACTATTTTGTCGATCTGTCAGTATTGGCATTTAGTTAAAGTAAAGAAGAGACGGGAGAAACCCCCTTCAACCATGTTATGAGTGCTGATTGTGCACAGTTTGTCCACCAGATGGCACTCTGCAGCTTTCCTGTTTGAATCGCCACAAACGCAGCATTCAGCTGATTGGCCAGGATCATTAAAAGATTCTGATCCCTTATTTGATGCTATTGCTTGGGTGTTGCATTGATTGCTTGGGTGTTGCATTGATTGCTTGGGTTTTGCATTGATTGAATGGCTGTTGGGTGGATGAAATACGTAAATGAGCATTTATTAGTTCAGTTTCATCTCAAAACAAAATGATGATTCAATAAATTGTTTTATTATATAGATTGTCATGAAACCCAATCCAAATAATCTCATATGCCTAGAAGCAAAAAGCCAACAAAAGCTTCAGGCTAAAAGGACATTTTATACCTGTGTGGGTTTGTGACAGAATGTTTAACCCCGCTGTGTGTTTGTATTTGCAGGAGAGACTCTGCTCAGCCCTCTGGTGATGTGTGGACCTCACGGCCTAAAGTTCCTGAAGCCTGTGGAGCTACGCTTACCTCACTGTGCGTCAATGACCCCTGATGGTTGGTCTTTTGCTCTAAAATCCTCCGACTCCTCGTCGGGTATGCTGTGCTCTCTCTGTTCTTCTGGGGTCGTTTGGGCTGGCTGTGTGACAAACTGAGGGTTTTGGGGTCACTGTTTTTAATCAGCTTTTACCCCTAGTTTTGATTCTTCTCTTTATCAAACATCCAACTCTCAAAGAGAATCAACCAGATGATGTATGACACGATGTTTGAGAATCAATGTAGGGGGGAAAATCCACCTTATTTCATAATTCTGGCTTCAAGTCTATTCATTTCCTGTATTTTTACTGACTAACCCACAGTCTCTTACACTGTACCACTGGTTTATTCATTTCACATGCTGAAACTTCAGCATTTCCCTCTTGCTTCCTCTCAATCATCTTAACAAGCTCCTCTCATTTTTTCTTTTCCATTTAACATGCATGCACTGGATTCTTGGCTGCACTATAATTGAACTTCATCAGGTGTAATTACTCTGAGCACAGAAGCATGCATTACAGATTCATATTTTTCACATAGCCGCCCAATCCCGACCTGAAGAACAAACAGCTTTCACAGATCTTCTGGAAACTGGGACGCTGTCATAAACGATAACTTATGTCATTATCCTGCATAAAAATTAAAAAAACACAGACATGTTGCTATGATGTCAGGCTGTAGCTTTCTAAATTTAGCTCTCATTTTTCAAAGTGTTCCTATTTGAAGGCAGCTTTCAGGTGGTGAGAAATTGAATTTTCATGCTAAGAACTCTTCCAGACTTACTGGAAGAGTTCGGCACTCTTATCAGTTTATAGCTAGTGTCACTCTGCTACATAGCTCCAATAAATTTAGCTACAATTACAAGTTAAACATACGCAGACTGCAGAATTAGAGGGCCTGCAGTGTGACGCAGGACTTAGTTTAGTTCAAATGTGTCGCTGCAGGTCCTTATCTTTTCATATTTGAGTTGTATAAAGCAGGATATACACTACAGTGTCAAAGTACAAGTAAAACCACAAAGGAGATTATTTCTGAATGCTAAATTCTATATTTGTACTGTACTGTAGACAAAACAAACCTCTTCGAACTGGTTTTCATTTAATCTATAACGTAACTGAGCAAACCAAGAAAGACCCAGAATTCGAACCCGGGTTAAACATCTGTATACAAAGAAAAGTGAGAGCTGAACACATATGAGGGAAGCAGCTAAATTAGCCTTTTCTTCAAACTGTCCTTCCCATATCCCATCTTCAAAAACAGTGGTCATTTTGGCAGTGGTCAGGATTAGCTGTTAATTAGCCTCATTTTAAGGATGAGACATGGAAGGCTGAATGAGATGTCAGCTCACTCTGTTGTCCTGCTGAATTGTGGGCGGATTATCGGGCTGCGTCGTAATCCTCTTATTGTAAAGCAAGGCCACTCTCCGGCCTCCTCCTGTACCCTTCTGTGGTTTTCTTCGCACTTTGCTTTGTGCTTCTCTCCTTTTTTCTTTTTCATTTTTTTCACCCGTTTGCAAGTCTCTGCTTCTTGTTGCGCCCTTTATCTCTGCTGTGTTTAAATACTTACGTTACAGCCAGTGTGATGCAGTTTTGCTCTGTAGAAGAATTTGTTTGTTGTTTCTAATAAAAAGCAGAAGTTTGGCATCGTAGTATATTTGAAGGGTTGATCCCATCAGTGACCAGAGAGTGAGATGAAGCTACGATGCTGTACTTTGATAAGCGACTGTTTTGTTTGTAGTTCTTGCTCATTACAAACAAAACGGGGACCTCCTTTCACACATTTTAGGATACACCTGTAATGTATTTGTTAATATATGTTTATTAAGGATACAGTGAGGGTGAAATGAGTGATTAACAGAAACTTAATTGACTGTTTTGACAGGGATTCTTTTGTCATCTGTAAGTAAAATGTCAGATTTCTGCTCTCAGGTGTCACTTTCGGTTGATATTTTCTATTCTATGCAATTTAAAGCAGATTTTTTTTTAACTGCTTTATCATACATACGCCGCCACAAAATAGTTTCTGACAAATGGATATGAGATTTGTGACTTCCACATTGGAAGAAAGTTGGCAGCTATTCTTGTAAGGTCACATACTGGCATCAAAGGAAGGAGGCGAAAGCCCGGAACTCATAACTCAAATGCAGTTTTTTATTTGAAGTTTTAAAGGTAGGCATTTTGGCTCTCTGCCTTCCGTAGGATAAAATTTAATGTATTGCAATTATCATGAACATCAAGAATTACTTGCAGACAGACTTTATTAGTGTCTAAGCTACAGGCGCTCTGTGAAGCGCGTGTGAAAGAACATGGCGATGACTGAAGGACAGAATTGAAAGCTTGTTTTGTGCTTATGTCGAGCACATAAGCAGTCAGCTCGAGTGCAGAGCCGACAAGCGGCCAATGAGTTCATCGAAATGAACGTTTTTGTGTTCTGTTTGGACTAAAAAGGAAAGATAAATGTTGGTGAGGCGCGTTAACAGCTCTCAGAAAAAAGGCAAACAGGTGTCGACTCTGCACATATAAGCTCTACACCTGCGCCTCAGTCGGTGCTGTTAATCAGAGCACTTTACACACAGCCGCTTGAACTATAGCTCGCACGTCTGTGACAGTGAGCGGCCATGTAAGTGCTGGTCTGACCACTGGGAATTAGTTGCATCGTGCTATACCTTCAGAGCCACAGCCTGCCCACAGTAAACAAACTTTCAATTAAGGCTTTCATCTGAGTTATAAGTGGTGCTTTTAATTTACCTGAGCAGAAGACGTGGTTATCTTCGCTTTAATCTCTTCCCTGGCGCTGAGTCTTTAGATTAAGCCCTCCCCTTCTTCTATACAAAATATGTGTTTTTACTCATTTCTGCTTCTTTTGGATGTAAGAACATCCCTATGGAGATTAATGTGCAGTTTGACACTAGAAAGCTGTTTTCACATCATCCTGGAAAGCTTCACGGTGCTCACCTGACATCTCATTTCTACTGTGTGACATGACAGCTAAACGTGGCACAAAAAGTACGGAAATTTGCGTTTGATCGATTGTTTCTTTGTTGTAACGATGCTTCTTGGCATTGAATTTTATACCGTTGGAAAGCCTGTTTATTTTCTCTTGATTAGTGCCACATTTGAAAGAAAAATGTGGGTTGAGCAGCAGAGTTGAGTGTCTGCGTTGCCAGATCTTCTCTGCCAATGCCAAACAGCTTATTCTGTGACCAACACAACCACAACTTGGTGACCAGCATGAGGAGGAGGAGCCAAGCTGTCATGGCTATTTAAGGTTCTTCCACATGCTGCCGAGGTCCCTGTTTGTTAATTGACAACATGTCTTGTTTCTTCAGAATACAGTAAACGACAACACTGCACCACTCAACTCTGCTGCTCAACCAACAAAAGCATTTTCCTTATAAACGAGTCAACATTTAAGGGGAAATAAAACAGCTTTCCAATGGTGTAAGAGTTTAACGCCAAGAAGCATCGTTACAACAAAGAAATTATCAACCAAACAAATGTTCCTACTTTTTTGGGCTAAGTTTAGTTCAGCCAGCAGCAAGTCCACGTATGCACCAGGGGATGGAGAGAGATGTCCACCAGTTAGTATTTTCATGTCAGACACAGACTGTCTGACACAGATCTAAAGTGGAGCGTTTCTCTTTTAAGAAGAAGCTTTTAAAGTATGGCTGTATCAGTGAAGAGGCTGCACACACACTGTGACATGCACTGTGGTCAGTCCTGTATTGATGGACCTCTGCTGAGCTCGCTCTGCCTCCTTTGATTCCTCTTGGCACAGATACGCATGTTTATAATTGCAATTACACTCAGACCTCACAGTGACCAAGGTTTAATTTGCAGTCAACAAGAGGCTGGGGACATTCAATAAAAACACCAAAGAGGTTTTACTAGTCTCTCGCGCTCCTCCGCCTCGGATACGGGCTTTAAACATTCACATAACGTGGCTCACAAACCATGAATATCATTAACTTGTGCAGGCAGGGCTCTTTTAAAATGAAAGCCCGAGTTCACGACTTTTAAAGAGAGGTTTGGGTGTGAATTTTTACATTAAAAAAAAAGCAGCTAATATCAACCCCCCATCTGTCTGTCCTCAGGTGATCCAAAAAGCTGGCAGAACAAGTCTCTCACCGGAGACCCCAACTACCTGGTGGGAGCCAACTGTGTCTCTGTGCTCATTGACCACTTTTAAAGAAGAGACAGCAGGTGTGATGTTACCGAATGTGGAAGAATGGCGGATGAAATGAAGACGATGGGCACGCACGCAAACACACACGTATACCACTACACACACACTGACAGACGCACTCCAAGCAAACAAAACACACGGGATAATAGAGCATGAAGAAGACCCAGACAGTGCTGGACGAAGGAGAGACACCAATGATCGCTACGAGCTGTTCTTTAAACTCAATTTCAAAGTTTTGATGTAAAATGATGCATGACCCACGTCACTGACGATTGACACTTATATATAAAGCAATGTTTAATGTAATTTTTCTTTTTTTTTTTCTTTTTTTTTTTACAAAAGTACAGATGGATGTATGGCTTTTGAGGCAGCATACATGCTTGAAAAAATCTGTGTCAGTGTATTTATGCTATATATGCCTACAGTATATATATATATATATTTACTTCAAATTGGACTCAAATTCGATTGCCAGTCGACATCTTGTTGTTTTTCAGTGCAGGGGACTGAATTATTTGTTTGTTTTTTCCCCCCTTCCACATTGAAGGAATCTTACTGAAGGTTTGATACAGTTGGTTTAAGGAGGTGGCAAGACATGAACCCAAGAAGCAGCAGCACATTTTTAGAGACGTTCTTCCTACACTTCTCACTCTGTTCTTCCTTTTCTTACCTTTTGTAACTTCCTCTCTTACTGAGCACCACCTCTCTCCTTCCAGCCTGAGGGAGATCTATGCATGTTCTTTACTCAGGTCCAGTAGCCTCCTCGGTTCCTTCCTCACATCTACTTAATATCTTTCCTTTCTCTGTGCACTCTTTGCACTCACACAAATAAGCAGTGATGCCTTATCTGCAGATTATTCACTTTTCATTAAGAAAAAAAAAAAAACTAAGTTATGATAAATTATGGTATAATGTCATTTGTTTTGCCATTTTTTGTGAACCCTCTGTATAAATAAACTTGGGTTTAGCACACGCAGAAACGGTTGATAAAAGATAACAAAGGTATGCTCTTCTTTTATCTGCTATGCATTGCTTAAAAACAAAAAACCATCTGAGAAGAAGTGGCTGTAAATAAAGCTAGCATATTGCCTTGTTTCTCTTTTGTTGTAAATGAACTTTTTGTATGTCTTTCTTTTTTGTATAAAACTTAGAGAAAACATGTTTTAAAAAAGCAGAAGGAAGTGAAAGTGGTTATCTTTGTATTATGGGCATACCTTCAAGCCTTTGAATTGTAACCTAACAATAATACATCACACCTTTTCTACCGATATGTTGCCACCGCTATTTTACGGTCTCAAAAAGGTCGTCTTTTTTTTTAATTTTATTTCTATTTTTATTACTTTGTCCACGTAGGGTTAAGGAAAGTCTTTGTGGCTCAGATGCATTTAAAACATCTTCATTTGGAAGGGTGTGCTCTCAAAGTGTCCCTCTCACTGATTTCTGATACTGGATGCTATATTGTGTGCCCTTAAATGTATTTTTGTACTAATAGACAATATATTACGTATGGCACACCAGTACTGTTTTACTTTTAGATATAACACGGCTTTATTGGATATTAGCTCTTCACTTGTGGCTGACTTTTTTTTTTTTCTCCTCTGCAACACAATTTTAAGTATACCACTGTATTAATAAATAAAATCATTTTTAAATTAAAGAGTGGATAAGGATTTAGTTATTTTTTTAACCTACAGGGTTTTGTATTTCCGCCGCTGCTTTCTGAGTGGAAATGGGCTCCCTCCGAAAGGTGCCTGGCCTCTCCCTTAGAGATGGGGGAAGGAGTTCAGCCATCCAGGAGGGGCTCAGAGTAGAGCCGCTGCTCCTCCACATCGAAAGGAGCCAGTTGAGGTGGTTCGGGCATCTGATAAGGACACCTCCTGGGTGAGGGGTTCTGGGCATGTCCCACCGGGAGGAGGCCCCGGGGCAGACCCAGGACATGCTGCAGAGATTATATCTCTAGACTGGCCTGGGAATGCCTTGGTGCTCCCCCAGACAAGCTGGAGGAGGTTGCTTGGGAGAGCTGGGCTTCTCTGCTTAGGTCTGCTGCCCCCAGATAAGCGGAAGAAGATGGATGGATGGGTATTGTATTTATATATAATATGCAGTATAGTGCAAAAGGTTTTAAGAAACCGCCCATTTCTATATTCTTTTCAGATAATTGGTCATAACAATGACCTCGAACACACTGCTAATGCAGTAAAAGCATACCTGGATATAAAAACACAAGGTCCATAAGACCCACTGCAACAAGTTTTATGGAAAATTGAATCCAAATTGGAAATTTGTGGTTAGAATTATGGTCAACATATACAGAGGAGTTCAGGAGAGAAGTGCAACACTCAATGTCTACATTGGATTTGTCAGAGGTCAGATTTTGGCCCACCATGCAATTCCATCGGAAAAGTGTCTGATTGATGACAACGATACCAAACACTCTGCCAGTGCAGTGAAAGACAGAAAAACGACACCATGACACTGTCAGTCATGGATTGGCCTCCCCAGAGCGGGACCTCAGCATTATTGAAGCAGTGTGAGATCATTTTAACAGGAAACAGAACAAAACACTGCCAACATCCAAAGAAGAGCTTTGAGTGTCCTTCATGAAGCCTGACGAACTATTCCTGAAGACTACTTAAAGAAATTAAAAGAAAGCTGCCTGACAGAGTTCAGACTGTGTTGAGGACATCTTTCAAATAACCAGTTTAATAAACTGTAGCTTTGTTTGAACTATCCACATGAATGCTTGGCTATATTTTATTTCAGCAGCTGATACATAAAATATGATTTCATCGTTTTATCATGGACTTACAGTCATGAATGGATTATAAAATATATTTACACTATTTAAAGGTTTCAGGGTTAATAAAAAATAAATGTAGCACTTAGTAATCAGAAAGCAGTAAGCAGCATCTATGACACTAAAAAGGAAAAAAACAGATTAGAGTATATTGTGATTTAAATAAAAAACAAAAATCACCGCTGCTCACCGCTTGGTGGCGCTGGTGAGCTGTGAATGGGTCTTTTCCGCAGGACGGAGCTAATCTTTCAGCTGTGGAAGTAACGTTTATTATTATTATTTTTCCATGTATTGACGCGCCTTTAATGGTTTTTGCTTGGTTTCTTTGAAATATCTTTCATAAAATGCGTGAAGAAAACCAGGCAGCACCTGAAAAACCGGTTTAATACAACATCTGCAGAGCTGGAGCCTTGCAGGATGCAGGTTGCTATCAATCCCTATGAACCGTGAGGTCCCAGCACAAGTTGAGAAATCTTGTTTGGATATGTTAGTGATCACAATTAATATGTATTCGTATCGGACTTTGTTTTGCATGGCAAACTCAGACCTGTGACATATTTTACTGATGATAATTGGAAGGTCTAACTCCTCGGAGCTCCCCTGTAGTGAAGCTTTACTTGCGTGATGAAGGACAGGACAAAGTCAATGTTAGATGCCCCGATGGAGCTGCTGGAGCTAAGGTTAATCCGCACTCACTTTAAGCCATGAAATCCAGACACACGTGGACTTAAAATGTCAGTTTCTTTCATTTATTTTAATGAACCAATTACACATCAGGAGGGGTAACAAATAACGGGCAGATTTTCTTTATTATTTCTAATATTTTTAGTCTTTATTGTTTCCTGATAGCGCAGGAGTCCTCCTCCCCTCCTTCACCATCAAGAGTAAAACACACTCCGTGTAGCCCGCCGCCATGTACACGCACAGAGTGGCACATCTCCAATACGCAGTGTGCATCTCCTGTCCTGGCTGTTAGATTTGCTGTCGTCTGTGAAAAGCACGGCTGGTGCCTCTCACACCGAAGAAGAGAAAAGCCGCTCGCTCAGACCTGAGAGGGGGGTGTTCAAACACTTAAAGACCCAGAAAAAAAAGAAACCCATCAACGTGGGCTCAAACGTTTAGGCGTTTTAGTGCGTTTAGGAGGAGTGTGGGTTCATTGTGTGTGTGTGTGTGTGTGTGTGTGTGTGTGTGTGTTTTTTGTCCACGCGCGTCTTTATCCAGGCTTCAGCCCTCGCTTTTGAGTTGTTGGAGAGCCTGCAGAGGCGAGCATGACAGCCTGACAATGGTGCAAGGCTGGCTGACAGCACGATGAAGCGTTTGGGGCTTTTTTCCTCTCTTTGCGTCTTGACTTTTCAGGAATGGGCTCTTGTTGGAGCAGTCAGTGAGGAACTCCGGAGGTTTATTGTCCGTGTTTCGACTTGAAGACGTCCAGAACATCTGTGCGTATTTTGGTAAACATCCGGTGGCTCGTCCAGCCCGCTCCTTGCTCACCTTTCTCCTCCCATCAGCCGCAGAGCATCTCTAATTGGAGGGACTCCGAGCATCTTAAGTGATGGAGAAAATCTTCCACATCGGACTCTGACTTCGACTCACGCCGTTTGCCAGATCACTGCGGGCCAAATACGCGAGGCTTCTGTTTCTGATCGGATGTTGTTACCTTTATTTGCTACACCTGCATTTGTGTAACCCGGTTCGGTCGCATCGTTTCGTCACAATGCCGGTGAACGCGCTGCCCCGCGGCGGCAGCAGTGGCTTAGGCGGCCCGGGGTCTCTGAGCCCGGCGTCGCTGTCCCGCAGTCTGTCCCGGCTGAGGGAGTACCGTACCCGGACGAGGATCATGCTGGCTCTGGGAGTCTCTCAAATGGTCCTCGGGAGTCTCATCCTGGCTGTGAGCTTCGCGGCTCTGGCTCTCACCACATCACCCAGAGTCCGGCACTCCTGTCCGTTCTGGGCAGGCTTCTCAGTGAGTAAAACACTCGCACAATACACGCATTAGGAATCAGTCTGGATCTGAATTATCTTCAGGTGTTGCAGTCTAATTGGAGACGAACATCATCGGCTTTATTTTATTTTCCAAAGCATGTGGAGGAAATTGGCTATTTGGGGAACACTAAGTTGATTTTTTGTAACATAAGGATTTTAGAGGGCTCTAGCTGGTTTGTCTCAAGGAGAGAGCTAAATCACTTGGCCATGACAGAAAGAAATTAGCTTCTAAATGAATTTTTGGAGGACAGAGCCAATCTTATGCAATTAGCTTTGAGGATACAGAGCCTCTGTGGTAACCAGTGATACCACACACACACACATAGAAAGATGAGGATATTTTAAAGCCTTCAGCACAGTAAGATACAGTAAGATACTTTGGGATAATCTTTTTTTTTTTCTTTCTGTGTGAAATTTTCATGCTGTTTTCTGTAAATATTCATGAACACACACTTCCTTGTTTTGTTTTGTTTTTATCCTACCAGAGACCTCGAGCAGGGCTTGCTCCATTAATTATAGAGGCGGTGGGACACAGTACAAGGGTGAGGGGAGGTGTGCAGCATGAGGGCCATCTGCCTGTGTGTGTGTGTGTGTTTGAGAAATAGCATGCGTCAGAGCCTGTGTGTGGGAGTGTATGGGGAATAGTAAGCAACCGCAGGGATCAGAGTTCAAAGGTCAGCGCACTTTCTTGATCAGTGCCTTGGGCAACTTTTCTGCAGAACGTGTTACAGGTCTACCAGCCTGTTGTGGTGCACGTTGAAAATCTGAAACCTGCATCTTTTGTGCCTTGATTCAGCTGTGCATAAGTTTTCCAGCCCACGTGCCTCAAGTTTGCAGAAAAAAAACCAGTCCTTAAAATTTAATATAATGAAATAAATCATGAAAATGAGTCTAAGCAAAAGCAGATGAGAAACAAGTATTTCCGTCTTCAGGAAAACCACAAAACCTGCCTAGTAACCGATGGCTCCAAACTCGAGCATGTTCTCAAGAGTGCTTCACTGTTTGTCTTTTACACGAAAGTAGGTTTGCAATTAACATCAGTGAAAGCTGTAACATAATCTCAGGGGGAAATGAAATAAACGAATCACACAGAAGAAAGATTTTGCCTTTCTAATCCTAAGATATCCTTGTAAAATGTCCCAGTTAGCTACCTTGTGGCTTGAAATCAATCCTCTGTCAGGTCATTTCAGAAGAAGGATGGTGTGTAACGTTTGGAGAAAATGCTTTGGTTGAGAAAGGTGCTGGAAACAAATAGCTCACCAGCAGAAAGAGACCATCGGACACTGTGGCGCCAAAACCGGAGATAATGCGGTTGAGTTGAGCTGCCTATCTGGAGACAAATGATGGCAGTGATTTGCCCACAGGCAATGAGACACTGAAAGTCACTCTTTGAAATATCGAGAGCTATAAAATGCTCCGAATGACTAAAACATTTCCACAAGGCTTTTTTCTTTTCTTCTTTTTGGTCATGATAAATGTTGCAAAAAAGAAAGCAGTTTTTCAGCACACTGATGCCTCGCATCAAATTGGTCTTAAAGGAACATGTTGCAGCTATTTCAGCTTCAAAATCATTTTGATGTTTCAGTGATGTGTAATTTGTCACCTGATGCCTTTAACACCTGTTCCTGTGCTCTGTATCTTGGGTCAAGTGGGTATGATCTCCCAGAAGCGTGTAACACGTTAAGCCACAATGCCACACACTATGAACTATTAGTCCTCAGCTGGCTATAAGTTTTCATTGTTTCTTTGTTCTCGCTTGCTGGTTTGTCATAAATGAGACACTCTGTTGTGTACATGTGCAGAGCAGCCTGTGTGTGGCTTTTTGCTAGAAGTACTTTTGATAAACTAAAGCTTTCTCTCATTTGTTTTTATGATAGCTTTTATATCAGATGTTTGGTTAAATTACATTTTACACCAGTCATTTCTGTGCAATATCCTATATTCCTCTACCTTGTGAGTCAACGTGGTTTCTTGGCTTCTGATGGAGCCTTCGCCACTTCCAGAGTGAAAACAGGTGCAGCAAAGCATCACTTTGTGCATAATAGGACTTGAAATGTCAAATTATAATATCAGCAAGAAAAATGAGCGAGTTCAATTTAAAGAAACTACATTTGCATTTTGCAAGGAGATGATGAATCTGCAGCGTCTTGATCGGGTAGAACAAGAAGCTTTTTGCAGCTCTGTTCTGTCAATTGACTCAATAATAAGATGAGTGTATTTGTACACAAAAGCCCACCATGTATAGTTTTAAAGACTTTGTAGAGCGAATCTGATTTTTGATACAGAACGTGTCTGTCTCCATCACTCGATGTGAGTGAATGTTGTTTTTGAGCAGCTAGCAGTCCTCATGGTGTGAAGACAAATATGTATCCCGGTCAAAGCGACTACACGAGCCTCGCCTGCTGCTGACACACGTCCCGGACGCCGGGGGTAAAATGATAACGCTGTGCTTCTTAACGGCAAGGTAATTTACTTAGTATTGAACCTTGAAGCCACTGAGCTAATGATGAAGGTGGCAACAAATAGTCAGCCTATGTACTTATATGTGTGTGTGTGTGTGTGTGTGTGTGTGTGTGCGTGTGTTTGTACTCTGGGAGTGTCTGCGTGCAGTAACTGTGGGACATCATTACAGATCTCTGTGTGATGACTTGTGTTGTGCGATCTCATCACGGTTGCATCGAGAAGAAAAGGCACAATCTTTACTTCCTACACAGGCC
Organism: Rhamphochromis longiceps; assembly: GCF_057381845.1. NCBI lineage: Eukaryota > Metazoa > Chordata > Actinopteri > Cichliformes > Cichlidae > Rhamphochromis > Rhamphochromis longiceps. The sequence continues at coordinate 23,006,834 of NC_140557.1, forward strand.
AATCAGTGCTCTGCTGAGGCCGCTCCTCCTCTTCCCACACACACACACACACACACACACACACACACACACACACACACACACACACACACACACACACACACACACACTTGTTTTCATATCTTAGTGATGACATCTCATTGACATAATGCTTTCCTTGCCTGCTTACCCTAACCATCAAAAATGAATGCCTAACACTTAGCCTAAATCTAACCATAACCTAATTGTAACTCTGACACTAAAACCACATTTTGAGTCTCAAAAGTGCCTTCAAACTCATGGAGACAGGCATTTTGTTCCCATAAGTGACTGTTGGTCCCCACAAGTATAATAGCATGCCAATTTTCTGTCCTCACAAAGATGTCTAAAGATGAAGACGCACACACAGAAACATTAACACGCTTATCCCACCTCAATGTTTTGCATACCTCCCTCAGACCCTCCTGATTTTCCGCACTCTGGAAAAAATATTCTTTTTGCAGCTTTGATGTTCAGAGTTTACACACACGCACACGCGCGCACGCACGCACGCACGCACGCACGCACACACACACACACACACACACACACACACACACACACACACACACACACTTGCCTGGTCTACAAAGATAAATCCTTCGAATATCTTGCACTTTCTCACAGCCAACCACAGCCCAACCAAAAAGAGGACTCTCGGCCGCAGCGTCGAGCACCGCAGCGTCGAGCACCGCAGCGTCGAGCACCGCAGCGTCGAGCACCGCAGCGTCGAGCACCGCAGCGTCGAGCACCGCAGCGTCGAGCACCGCAGGCTCTGCGCGAGGCCAGAAATCCCAGCGCGTTTACCTGTTGGCTGCGACTCACACCACCCTGCCAGGTTTGGTTAATGAATGAGACGACATGGCCGAGCGAGCCAGAGAGCGAGCCGCAGCTGTCAGCAGCTGAGATGCAGAACAAATTCCCGTCCATCTCGCATCTCCTCGAGTTAAACCTGGAACTTATCCAAGCACCCGGACACATAATACACAAACACAAACTGCTTGTCTCTTTTTTTTTTTTCAAGAAGAAAGGCAGTTACGTGAATATTGAAATCCATCACGGCGAGTTATTGCAGGCATCATTTACAAATTCAGACTCTCTCGGTCTGAATATTCCTTCTCCTCATCTCTTGAGCTCTGGAAACGGATTTTACTCCTTTTATTTTCCCCTCCCCCGCTTTCCTGGTTGTGTTAAAGGAGAGGGATGTTGCTTCTGTGTACAGCTAGAGCCTTTTTAAAAGTAACAGTCCAACATACCAGATCTACAGACTGGGCCTTAACAAAGGCAGCTTTAAATGGTATTCTTGGTGTTTGTTGTGCGGCAGCTCTTTCTGCTGCATTTTCAGCACCGACCGTCAGCAAATTCTGCGCTAATCTGCTCAAGTGTGTTAATGTGTGGCACTGTTTGTTGAGTGTTCTTGTTGTGTTGCAGGCACTTTCTTTCTTTGTACGTGTGGAAAGAGAAAGCCTATGTTGAATGAAATATGGCAACACAAAAGTTGTCCTGTCTTTCTTTCTCTTTGGTTCTCTGAGGTGTGTTTGATATCCCCGTGTTGGTGTTGTTCCCAGATTATCTGTATGTTGGTCCAGGTCTAACATTGCAAGTGACCAATCACATTTTTATGATGCCATAGTTTTGGGACGTGGATAAAAACCTGAGGAAACGATCCAACAAAAGAGGGCGATTAGAGTTGGGTTTGGGGATTAGGATGTAATTGTGGTTAGGGTTATGGGGCTGTTGTTAAAGTTATACCTATAGCTTTGGGGTTAGGGTTAGTGTTTGGCGTGTAGTGTGATGGTATTTCTGCATCTCAAAACTATTACATGACAACAATGAGATTTGCCACCTGAAATTTTGAATCTGGACCAGCTTTAGTTGTGGTGGTCCAGAAACAACACCAACACAGGTTTGTGTGTTCTCTAACTTGTATTGCATAGAGGATAGTTCCTTGTCCTGTGAAATATCCCTAAGCTTAATAAAGTATGGTGGCAAACAGTCAAATAAACAGGAGAGTATGTCTGTGAGTTATTTTTTATTCTTTCGGCATTTAGCTCAAAGCATAACTGTGTCTAAGTACACCTACTATACATCTGTAGTATAGCTGTAGGCTCCAATTAGTATTCACTTGAGACTCAAGCAGTGAGTCAGTCCCAGTAGATTCCCATATTAAAATACCCAGTTTTAACTGGTAGGTGGGTGGTAGCATCAAGCGGCATCCTCCAGTGGCTACTTGAAGCTGGCTCTAAAAGTGGTCAGTTGAAGTTTTGCAGACACATGACCACTAACCATTTGAGGTTAACTTATTCACCATTTTGGATGTGTGACAATCCCAATGACAATGTAGGATCAAATGAATGAGGTCCCAATCACACATGCCTAGAAACTGGTCTGCAACCATCTTACAACCATTATTTGCAAAGGAAAAATAAGTTCATGAGAGGTTTCTGGAAGTTGATAGCATTCGCTGGGAAACTTAAGAGCTACACGCCGGCTTACAGACTAATCAGAAGCTGTGATGTGTGCCACAAACTGGAAATGGATAAGGTTCATTTTCAAGGCAATGTTGTAGACAACTTGTTTCATAAGTCAAAACTTCTGCATTTCCAGTGTGTGTGGCATTTGTTTCAAGTTTTTCTACTGCTGGTGTAGTAGAGAGCAAGTATTTGCAAAAAAATATGAAAAACTACTGACAACCGTGCCAGCAACCAGAGCAGAGGAGGTTTTTGGTCCAGCACCTTCTTTGCAACTGATTCATCCAGAGGCAGCCAGTCATCTACGGAAAACCACTGTCAACCAGCTGGGGAATCTAAATTTTTTTCCCTAGCAACCAGTGGTTGCATCGTGTTAAATATGGCAGAAAACTCTGGAGAAATATGTGTGTGGCAACATGTGATAAACCAGTCATCATAGATACCAATGTTCATTAAATGGCAAATGTTTGGAGCGTAGTACACAAAACCACAGATGGTTTCACCCTTTCATAACAGCTATAGTGGGATTGATAGGCTTAGGGCCTGCCATGATTGACAGGTGTGCCGACACAGGGAGCTGTTGCAGATAGCTTGTTTGCCCAGGTTCACTTCGACTAATTGGAGTCAATGAGCTGAACCCTGTCCAGCCTGTTTGTGCTGTCTGGAGCATTTTGAATGGAGTGATCTGACTAATAGTGTGGCTCAGTTTGTGCTACACACCATCCAGGAAGTGAAGTACTTCTGTTACTGAGCACATATGCTACTTAAGCTAGCAAACTTGCTAACCAAGCTCGCTAGCCTTAGCTTATAAATTCAGCCGGCACTTCAACCTCTCATCTGGATGTAGTACTTTGTTCTTCCAAAAAAACAAAAGACGTGGATAATACATAAACTCTACTGTGAAATGCTCAAAAGCTGTGACAGGAGCTTCAGAGCATGGGTTTCATTAGCCAAGGACCTCTTGTAGCTTCTTTGGTCTATATAGCACATCTGTCTGAGCACTTCCATGGCCAAAATGCTTTCACTTCATCGAAAAGAGACATCTTCAATGCAGAGTATGATTCAAATATACTTTAATTTGGAAACAGACAGACTAGTGTATATATATATATAATAGAGTACTTCTATACCTTTACTTGGAAATAATATTATTTGAATGGTTTTTGATCGAGACATATTTAATCATAATCGGCTGTAGCTGTCTATGGTTTGTTTCTTATGAAGGAGACCAGTGGGTTCTAGTAGTAAATGAAGGCAAATGTGCAAAAATTGTTTTGATTTCTTCACTTATTTCTTTTCTTTTTCTTTTTTTTACTACACACAAGTGTGAATCAACATCAATTAAGTGGCGTTTTAAGCTTAAGCAGTATCCTGGCAACAGGTTTCATGACACAAACACACGTGCACAAACACAAACACAGGTCTGTAGTATTGTTGCTGTGGAAATCGTGATGATTTTGACAAAAAGCCTTTCTGTCTGATGCAAACTCATGGCTGTTGTCAGGAATACTGATGACATATTTAATAATGCTTTGCTTTTGGCTCATGACTCATATCATGAAAGCAGACAGAGAAGAGAAGTATAAATGTTACACTCAGTAAGCCTTTCTCTGCCTTTAAAGTGAATATCAGTACTTTCACCTCAGTGTCAAGTGAGTCTGGTGCGTTTCTAAGGTTTCTTTGTGCGTGTGTTTAGAAAAGGGTTTGCATGAGTCATAGTTTCAGGTCCAATAAAACTCCAAAATATATAAATCGGCACGTGAATAGCTCACACTTACATGAGTGATTGGTCTTTAGAATTTGTGAATGGGCGTGTAACTACAGTCAGGCGTTTTTCAGCAAAGTAACTTACGTCCTATTGGTGCTACTCTTTGCACTTTGCCTTTCATCAGAGTAACTTCCTTCTTGTTTGAATCTGTGTTTTGGGTGCTACTAAATATGAATATAAAATGGAATATTTTTGTTCAGCACTATAAAGAGAAGATTTGTTTTCTGTTATTTAGTTGCTTTTTTGTGCATCAACTGCTTCCCCAATCAAGTTTTGTGTCACGATACACAATGATGCCTGATTCACATTCCCTGGATTCATCAGCGTACAGGGAGATATTAATGCGTCACTTCACTCAGTGTAGTAAAACACATTTTCCCACTTTAAAAATAAAAAATAAAATGTACATATTTGAAATACTCATCTCTAGCAGTTTTATTTGCGATGGTTTGAACTCGGATGTTTTTGGAGCGTCTCCAGGAATTGTGTAAATGGAGTAAAAGAGGACTGTGATCCTGCAATTTTCAGTGCCGCAAATGCAATAGTCACAAAAAAAGAGGACACAACCGCAGGGCACCAAACACAAGCAAAATCTCAGACTGCAGTCATAAACAGGCAGTTGGACAGGAGAAGCCAAGGATAGCAGGTAAGCGGCATAAAACGGATGAAAACTCAACACTAGGATGATGATCGGAAACCAGAAAGTAGGAAATAAGAAGAAATTACAGGAAAACATTATTCCTGGGAGTTCAAAGACAGTCTGATAAGAGGAAAGTAAACAACAGGTGGTATACGTAGCAGAATGACTGATTGGATAATTAGCAGCAGCTGGTGTATAAAACTGGAGGGACCCTGAACAAAGACCAGAAGTAAAACTACCTGAAATGTGAGGAGCTGAGCGATTTCAAAGTAAAACTGGAACTAGTAAAACACAACCTCCAAACTTTAAAAAATGAATTACATTCTGGATGAAATGACTCTTAAAAGGATCACAGGTTGTAGAGCAGGTTTACAGATAATTTGCCTAAACCCACTCAAAGTCTTTTTTTCTCTTTCTCTGATACTTAGGGCTGTGATCAGAAGTTTTCGTAATTTGGGGTTTTTAAGATTTCTTTGTGTAATTTTGAATGATTTTACAGGAGAGGTGGGAATCACCAGACACCCCAGGATACGATATTATTGTGGTTTTTAAAATTTTGTGTTGAGTGCCGAATATTTGTGCTAATTTATCACCTTTTTCAACTGCAAATTATGTCCTCAAAGTTAAACTGTCAATATCTGTTTTATCTAATAAGATAAAGGTATCTCACTTCAGCAAGCATGCCGGCACTGTTGCTAAAACCTGCGATAAATGTTGTCATAAGACAGAGTCAGTCTGCTATCAGTCTGCAATTTAATGGGGTCAAGTTAAGATAAGATAAGATAAGATAAGATAAGATAGAACTTTATTAATCCCTCGGGTGGGTTCCTCTGGGAAATTCGATTTCCAAAAAAGCACAGCACCGACAGAAGTTACAGAGTTATACACACACACATATATATAAATACAGAGACAATATAAATAAAATATACGAAGGGGATAAATAGAATAAATAGGAATAAAAATAAAAAATACAAGTGAATTGCACATTTCAAGTATTGAGTCTATTGCACCGTTGACTATTTACAAAAGTATTGCACAAAAGGTATTGCACAGTGAGGTGAAGAGGCACTACAGCTTAGTTGTTCCCTCCTTTGTCCTCCTGTTTCCCCTCCCTCTCCCCTCCAGAGAGGAGTTAAACAGTCTGATGGCGTGTGGGACAAAGGAGTTTTTAAGTCTGTTAGTTCTTGTCTTTGGGAGAAGCAACCTGTCACTGAACAGACTCTTCTGGTTGTTAATGGCCGTGTGCAGAAGTTGGCAATTACATGCAATCTGTTTCTAATAAGACAGCAATTAACTGTGACAAATTGTTGAAAATCACATATCAGTTGCTGTCTGCATAGACAGAAGTCACATTTAACTATTACATTTGTGCTCAGCAGCCTTCCTATTCCATAAAAATCTAACCAGAATACAAACAGCCAGTTGGGTTGAGACCCCTCGAGTTGTGCTCATTGACAAAGACTCATTCAGAATGATGGCAACATGTTGGAAATCTGTCTGCATGTATAAATTAGACAGAAATGATCCAAAAAATCTCTGAGAGCTGCCATTTAGTCACCAAAAGTTGCAGCTGGTTGCAGACTTATAAAAATTAGATGCAATCTCTAGGCAACCGATTAAAAAAACAACAACATTTATTTGATTTTAGATAAAAGGAAATTCCTTTGCTAGCTTTGCTCATGTGACTGATCCATTAGCTTGCTCTGATTTAGGAGGTAACGTTGTCAAGCTAAATTTGTCCAGTGTTGGACGGTTTTTCAGAAATACTATGCTTGATCACTCCCCCCCCCCCCCCCCCCCATTGTACAGCACTGTACAGTGATTTAAATGACTAAAAAACAAGAACTGAGTCCTTTTATTTTTATTTTAGATTTCATTTTGGATTTTTTCCAATACGTAGTCAAAAGTATCCATACCGGCTCAAATATATACAGACAATCACACAATCAGTGTATGCATTGTATAATAGTGCGTTGAGTTGACCATAAAGCTCTGTTTTGCTGTTCTCATGCAGCCATTAGTTCCAGCCTGTCGACAGACAACGTGGCTACTCATGCACACGTTTGATTGATTGAATTGTATTTTCAATCGCAATTTCATCTTCCAGCAACTGGGAAATCAAATTCATTAAGATTTAAAAATAAATGTCTCAATGTTTTATTCATTGCTTTTTTTAAAAAAAAAAAAAGATACTGTGATCTCAGTATTTTTTATTTTTTTATATATTATTTGCAGGGTCTGAGTTGCTCCTAGCTCCTCAGCCACTCCACTCATCGTGTCAGCTCAGATTAAATGGAGGCTGTGGTCAGCACACATGCTCTGACTCAGACCAGACCACTCGTGGCTGATCCGCCTCGTCTTAAATCTCATATTGATCAGCTAACAAGATGGGCCCTGATCAATCATATGATTTGTGCTTACTTTCATTTTCACTCTGGCCGTCGGTGGTTTTCTAACATCTCTGCGGTGATCTCACTCGCGTGTTTAATGCATGCGTGTGGTGTGATGATGTCATGTAGTTTTACAGTCCATCCCGAGGTGTTGCTGAACCGCTGTAATTCACTTTCCTTCCAGACTTTTCCATATTAAGTAAGTAGGCACTCAGCCTCGTGCTACTTATTACTCTGAGGACCCTCCAGTGCCTTCTCCCCCCTACTCCAGTGCTACCAGTGAGCACCATAATGGTGAAGAGAACAGTGTGTCCTTGCCACCATTTCACACACACACACACACACACACACACACACACACACACACACACACACACACACACACTGTAATATTTCAAGTTGTCAGCTTCATCTAATTCCTTTGCGGTTACTCGCCCGGGCGCGTCCGTGCTTTCTGCCTCACCTCGCTCCTCCATTAGCTCGCATCGCTGATATTTTTGGGTTTCTCTGTTTTCAGCACCATGAACAGGACGATCTGAGCTTCTTCAGGTCTCTTTGTTACATGTTGTCCCAAAAAAAGCACACAATTAACCAAGCTGGAAAAAACTGGCATGGTCCTACGCCTGGCTGACAAAGCAGTCATCTGTGAAGTGGAAAGAAAAAAAAGATAAATGTTGGGGTTGTATTTCAGTGGGAGATCTGACAGTATTAATTGTATCCACTGCGGCCTCTTGTTGTGTTCTTTGAGGAGACTAGATCAAGGGAATTTTCTTTACAACATTTTGAACAAATAGTCTCCAACAAAGCCTGTGCCAAAATGATTGACAGCATTGATTAATCCAAAAAAAAAAAACTCAAAACAAAAACAAAACAAAAAAAACACCCACCACCATAGTCCTTTGCTGCTGGGAGATAAAATGTGGTTCAATAAATTAATTAAAAAGCAAATCATGGTATTGGCTTGTCAGATTGGTGCAACCATACACACCAGTTTGAACATTGTAGGTCTGATACGCTGTAAAACTTAAGAAAGACGACCGAAATTGTGAAATTCGCTCTAAGAGGCTCAATCCAAAAAAAAATACGATATCAACTGTAACTGTAACCTGTAACCTGGGAACCTCACATGTTTTTAAACCATGTGAGCCAAAGAGTACTTTTCTTTCTGTCTACACGTCCCGTATCTCATGATCTCATCACTTCCCGAACCAACACGTGCACGCCAACACAGCGCGGGCTTTTCATGCTATTTTGGTCCTGTACAGTATGCGTCACGTTTTCAGAGGTGTTGAATCAGATGGTGATATAAACGTGTTTCATAATTTTATCACTAATCAAAAATGAAGCTTGAGGGCTATTAGGAACATTTGTTGGGATATGCCTGCAGCTTTGCAGCATTTCAGATTTAGTTACACAGAAAAATATTTGGAGGTGCCGGCCTGCCCAAATTTTATTTATTTATTAATTTTTTTGTATTTTGTTAAACAAGTTTTAATGGAATGCCCAGCGATGTACTGGTAATCTGTCCATGGTGTACCCACGCTCCTGAGTTCACACAGAGGGAGCGCCTATCCTGCCTCCTCGCACTGTCTGCTCAGGCAGCTCTCTCAGGTAAACCAAGCAGTGAGATTGCTTCTGACACTGACTGTCTCCTGCATTGTGCTACATGTGGGAGAGGACAACTCTGGACATGTCCCAATGTGATTCTTCAAGAAGACTCCAAAATACAGGTGAAAACTGCCTCACATTTAGAAGGAAGTGTGATGATGCATTAGCCCTATGACAGACTGTTGACCTGTCATACTAAGGCTACTAGTGAATGAAAACTGGGATATGCTGTAGGACCCCGTGTCCTACATCATATGGATGGATGGATGGTGTGGAGACATGAATCCAAGTCCACTGAGAAAAGTCCTCACAGGGAAAAAAGAATGATCTTCTACCCATTTAGTGTCTTGAAATATTATTTTCAGAGAGGGAGAGGATGTAGATTTCTTTTAAGAATATTTAACAAGTCAATTAAAAGTTAAGACTTTCTGTGAAAAACATATTATCATAACTGGAGGGGATCCTTAAATTCCTCACATTGATTAAACACATATCTTTACTCGCACATTTTATCTCTGCATACAGTCTTTTATATTCAAAGACAATTTTATGCACACCCAAATACAAAAAACCCAGCAAAAAGCCCACATTATGCATGGCTTTGATCTCCGAAGAGTGGAGCTTGTTGACGTGCGATGAAAGCTGTAGGTTTTCCCTTCTTTTGGATGTTTTCAGACCCGAGCTGACCCCTATAAATATGTCCAGGAGGACAGAGAGAAGAGAAAGCGGGTTCACGTGTTTAGGGAAATAGTTTCATGTGTGGAATGCTTGATGTATTTCTGTGTGCAGAGATCACAGATTCCCTTCATAAATCCTCCGTTTTCTCTCCTCCTCTGGCTCTTGTTTTGCGGTGTGGCTGGGCGTTAGTCTGACCCACAGCCTGGGACGTGTCAGACAGAATGCTTGATGCTGCACTTCTTTACAAACAGCTCTGACCCGGCCGCCAGCAGGTCTGCCTGCAGACTGTGGAGTAGAAAAGGCCAGCAGGGTTGAACTGAGCTGAGAGGAGAGAGGGAGGCTGAAAATGACCAGAGGCAAATGTCTAACGTGATACTTTTTTATTCTGTTGTCGGTTTAGAAGATGGAGGTGTCACACTAAGAGAAACACTCGCAGGTGGTTCAGCTATTCGACACCGGGGCTTACGTTTTATCTTGCAACTGTATTCATGTCAAATGTTACAGAAAGGAGGGGCTTCATGAAGCAGACCTGTGCTTTATATCGTCTGAAAGGCTAGTTTTCAGTGGAGAGACGTTTACTACTTTCTTGTGGCTGCGACCTGAGAAAAGATGTTTACTGAGGTTTCTTTTTTTATTAAAACTAAAACAAAAAAAAAGCTTTTTCCGTCGGCATGCTGCAACAAGCCATGAATAGCATGGGGGTCTAATAACAGACAGCCAGCCAGACATATGGAGCTTTGTTGATGTGTTTGACTTTTATCCCCTACCTGCAATTGAACTGTATCTTCTTCCTGGTGTAACAAAGCTGCCTGCCGACCCTCCCTGCTGCTTTCTATAGCTGATCACTGGAAAAGCCTGCTGACTGCAGTCTCTCTTTGTTCTATGATTAGCAACTAGTGTTGTTTGGGATGGTGCTTTTATGTGTGCACACATGTGGGAGGGGAGGTCACAGGTGTGTGACTATGCCCCTCTTTGTATCTGTCTGTACAAGGCTGGAGTAGGACTAAGAGATCTAGCTTGTGCACCTTTATCTGGTTTGAATGTTGTCTAGAGTGTGTGTGCACACAGGCTAAGCAACAAAGTGGGTTTATCATAGCTACAGGCGGCGCATACTCCTCTATAACTGAAAGCAGGGGAAGAAGAGCGAGCGCGAAACATTTCTTTGCTCTGAAGTATTTATTCTTTTATCTTATTCTCTTTTCGTCTCCCACTCCCACAAAAAGTAGCCGGCCTCTCTGCTGAAAGCGGTTTCAAGAGCGTAATCAGACTGTACGAAAGGTCATTCGAGAGCCCCATGTGACTTATTAAGAACAACTGATGGAGGATGTGAGTGGTCGTTAAGGCGCCTGGAATGGGATCTCCAAACTGGAGTGTAGGTGGCAGACAGTTGGTGTCGTAAGCTTCCCCCTCTGTTCAAGGATGGTCGCAGATGGCTTCTTTCACTCGTCTTTCAAACCATCTGTCTTCTATGTCCAAAATGTGAACACTGGCATCCTTGAAAGAGTGACCTTTGTCCTTTAGTTGCAGATGTACCGCTGAGTCTTATCCTGTCCAGAAACTTAAAGAAGTCCAGTTGTTTTTTCCCCCAAGCTCTTTAGATTACTATGACCTGCATGACTGAGAACCTACACAGACATCTCGCTACTAAATATTCCACAGCCGGTTGTTCGTGGTATTATAACAAAGGGAAGTGATTGGGAACAACAGCAATTCAGCCATGAAGTGGTAGAGGATGTAAAATCAGAGATACTGAGGCACATAGTAATCAGTGGTCACTAACTTTCTCCAGAGTCAATCACCTTCAAACTTCAAGTCTTAATGCTTTAGCACACCAAGACATTTCTGACAAATTCATTCTCCCAACTTTGTGGGAACAGTTTGGGGTTGGCCCCTTCCTCTTCCGACGTGACAGCGCACCAGTGTATAAAGCGAGGTCCATAAGGACATGGATGAGAGAGTTTGGTGTGGAAGAACTGAACTGAGTGGAAGAATTGAGTCCTGACCTCAATCTGATGGAAAACCTTTGGGATGAATTAGAGCACAGACTGCAGAAACTGCAAAGTCTTAGTGCCATACTTGAAGTGTAAAGTTAAAAAAGGTTTTATAGTCGGTAGTGGGTGGATATCATAGATATCAGAAAAGCCATTGTGCAGTGTTTTTCAAAATTTAGGGGAGCTGCAGTTGGATAATAAATATCTGTTAAAATTGGGCCATATTTCCTTATTTTCTGTCATATGTACTGTTATGGTGTTGGATTCTCACATTAAACGTGGCTGAAGTTTCCAATAATGAGGTCAGTTTGTATTTACAAAGAAACCTTGCAGCTAAGAGCTTGTTTTCTATTCTTCTTCTGTATGGTGATGACTGTAAATATACTTACTATCCTTATTATGCTCTTCTCTGGCACACAGCTCCTCTCACCTGCTGCTCAAACCTTCTGTTTGCAAATGGCTGTCAATCAGAAGCAAGTTTGTGGAGAAGTTTAAAGAGAGAGGAGCCAGAGTGAACTCAGGAGCTGCAATAAGGGCTAGTTTAGATTTCTAAGACCAGTACTTTTACACTGATTTTATTCTGATCGGATATTCTGATATCTCGCCTGATAGTTTTTGTTCTTAAAGACACCTTCACTCCATTTTCTTGCAAATACCACGCAGAGTTTGCAGAGTGCCCTCGGGTTCACAAACTGGTGACTAAAGGATGTTTCTCCCATCTCTCCTTTTAAAATTTCTGTTATAAATGGCAATATCATTAGAGTAGCAAGTAGCTAATATTGGTCCCAGCCTCCCAGTAAATTGCCAATAAATAATAAATAAAGATGATTGTGGACTGAGAACCGTGCAGGTTTTAACTCTGTCAAAAAAAGCATCCACAGGCGCCAAACGAGGAGGGACGAGGCTTCAAAAAGCATGTTTTAATCAGCTATTTGACCTTTTAAGTTTTAATGCTAGTAGGCACCGCTATAGCTCACCTGTCTGAGCTGGCAACCCATGCTGAAAGTCTGAGTCTGAAGTCTGGCCCCACACTATTTCCCGCGTGTCACTCACCTGCACTCTCTCGCTGTTTTCCCATCGATTCTATATTGTAAATTCTATACTGTAAATAAAGGTGATGATGATGATAAAGTATAAAATAAAGGTTTGAAATCCCCAAAATAAATATTAATAAAGAAATGCTGGTAGGATCAAAATGAAGAAAAACAGTTACTGACAGAATCCATTGAGGACAATTATCTTAGTGCATCAGAGGGATTAAGTGGAAACAGTGAAAATGTTCATTTTAAACTGCAGCAAGGAAATCAGACAAGCCGAGCTCATAAATGTATGTATTTATAGTTTGTGTGTAAGTTAATTAGGGATATATTTGGAGCAGGTCATAAAAGACATTCACCACAATTGCAAGGTCCCCTCCTGCAAGAATATCTTGGATCTTTTTTTTTTTTTTTGAGGCTGAAAGACTTTCTTATGGGTACCAAGGATGAAATCAGTCTCTCTGGACAGGTGAGCCTTAAAGATAAATTCTTCGGGTCAGAGGTCAAACCTTTAACAGCAGTTAATGGCTTACAAGAGGTCACTCGATCAGAGGGAGCATTTACCGTTCAGTGGAAAACACACACATGCACACACTTAGCAGAGCAGCGATCAGATTTTTCACCTAATACATAATGTAATGGCTATTGTCTCCCAGTAGAGTCCAGCAACATAATCTTTAAGTCATTCTTCATTTAAATGATGCATTTCTTTGTGGTTTTCTGCTCTTCTTGTTGTTTGATCGATACTGACGGAGCTGGCAAGAGCGAGGCGGGCCAATAAATTAATATCTGGACATTTTCCAAGGACTTGTGCATATTTGTGCATCTGCCCGAGTGTGTATATGAGTGTAAAACAGAACCAAAATCAAGCCGGAGAAGGAGGAAACAAAGTGCAGCACTGATTGATTTAACAGTCGAACACATTAAAACTTAAAAAGGGGGGAAAAAACCATAAAACATTTGGGCATCTTATTTTCGCTCCACATTGTCGTCCTGCTTTGTAACTTCACCTTTGCTGCTCTGTCTGTTTGCTGGCAGCCTCTCACTGCACACCTTGGTTTTAGTTTCTCTTTTTAATTGTCTTGTAGTAAACACTGACGGCTTTGTCTTCTCAGATTAACGTATCTTCATCCGTATTAGCTGCTAGTCCCGTTTTGCATCTTCGAGTATCTGTTGACTTTGTTGTGGTGCACTGGAAAGACATCAAAGATTTAGAGGAGATGAGCTTTTCCTCAGTGTTTCTTCCTACAGGGAATAGTACTAAACGCTAATTTATTTCACGTGGTCCTGAGGCTGAAGTGGATTGTGAGAGTTTGTGTTTTCCCTCTTAATTCACGAGTAGATTTTTTTCTTTCCTTTTTAAAAGAAACAAAAGCGACAAAATGAGAAGAGGAAGAAATGTATGGTGAAGTAAAAGAAGAGGTGCGGATTGCTGCAATGTGGGTGTTTGCTCAGCACGAAGGAGGCCAGCTGCCCCCAGGCCATCAGCTCCTGCCTCAGGTTGATATTTGCAGCTCGTTCTTGCCAGTGTTTCCTTTGGCATTGCTTCAGCTTGGTTAGCATGCCTCATCTCCCTCCTACCCGCTCATGAGCTACACTCTTTTTGATCCGACTCGCTGCCTGTTTCTGTCCCTGGAGGTTACGTCTCTGCAGGATGCATGTTTCAGCTGTGGCTGCGGGAGTGCGAGCACTTCTGGGAATGCACTTTTAAATTTTAGCGAAGGGAAGGGTCGGTGGTGGTGGGGGGTTTAGTCCCCACTGACAAGCTTAGTAGACAATGAAGGATTTATTTCAATCTGAAACATTAGACAGTAGATACGTCTAAAAGCAAGCCTTTCCTTTCTATTTTGAAAAAGATTAAACCACAGAAACAAACAAAACTTTTCCACTTTATAACTTCAATAACTCTGTACTCAGCACAGGTCTTTATTGATACTACAGCACTGCAGAGCAAACCTCCAAAATATGCTGTTTATAAGCTTTTTTTTTTTTTTTGTCACTAAACATTATAGTCGGTGCTTAGTAAGGGAGGACCAGAGCCAGGAATCTCTCTGCATGAAACTCTCTGCATGTGTTTATTTTAGAGCTGGAGGAGTGGGACTGGATAAACAGAGCAAGGAAGTATTTTTGATAAATAGCATTTTCCTTTTTAAAGCAAAAATGTCTCACAGTCTGTGTTTTTACTTTTTTTCTCTGTCCATCTGGTTTCTGGTTCTCTATTTTTTGCATAGACTATATATAAAAGATGGACAAAAACAGTGAAACCAGTGTTTGCCCATCTTAAACCTGCATTCTTTCCAGTCCCCATCAAATACACAGATTAAATAGAGGTCTGTGGGGAAAAATGACTTTTCTGCTCACCAGATTCATCCCCAGTAAACATTTTCCAGATGAATTTATGGTCTACGAAGTGGTTCATAATTTAAGCTGTGACTATGTTGTGATTTTCTTTTTAATTATTAAATTTTTTCAAATAGGTAAAAGATGAGAAAGACATTCACATTAAAGAAAGAAACAGAAATAGTACAAATGGGGGGGATGAGCTTTGGTTGCATGTACAAATGATTGGGGGCAGCCTTACACATGTTTTATACTATCTAACCACATGCTGGGTATGATGAGAAGAATCAGCTGTGGATAAAATGCAAAATTAGAGATCATGTTTTTTTTTTTTTAACCAGGTCAGTTTTCTCTTGAATGTTCTGTTAACAAACTTGATTAATTGATAAATTTGTGCCTACTTTGTGCTCCTTGATTTCTCATTCAGATCCAACCCTAAAAGCTCACTGCGTCCCGTTCGAAAGCCGAGATGGAGACGAGCATAATTAAGACTTCAAAATTGACTGTAGCCATCTTTTATATACAGTCTTATAATATTTAAGGTGACCACGCACCAACTTGTTTGCTCCTGTCTAAATAGAAAGAAACTGAGCAGGTTTCATCTAAATACTTAATATCTCAGAGTAATCTTTTCAGTTTTCTCCCGACTTTAAAAATCGATGCTGTAAAACTGTTTGACGAGTTTTTCAGGGGTCTTTTTGTTTGATGTGGCGCTCTTTCTTATACCATTGTATTTCAATTGTGAAGAAAGCTGTGGGCATGAAAGTGGACAGCATGCAGGGTACAAAGCTGCAGTATTAGAGGCTGCTGCAGGCTGTCTGAGTAATGTAAGAGCTTCTCTGATATTCTGCTATTTTCTGGGCAGGAGACGCTTAGCAGTACTTTGGGATTTTGATATGGTGTCGTGGAAATAAAAAATAAAACTGTTTTCCAGGAAAAAAAATGAAATCACATCACCATTTTGCAGCATTTTAGTGCTGCAGGAAAAAAGGGAAAATTCTTTGACACAAATTCACCGCAATCAGCAGCCGAGTGAAGACAGATGGAGGGCTAACACCTAGAAAATCACTTGTTGCCTTATGAGACTGTTTGAGCTACCAGCTCGGTGCAGTACTTTCATGAATCCTCGGCACACGTGCTGCGTTACAGTCACACTCGGTATTCCTCCAAGAAATAAGGCTTCTGATCCGGCGTGGAAGCATCTCGATGTGCTGATGAGCCACCTACAATTGTGAAAATCGAAGCAGTATTGTTGCTAAACATCTGCTTTGATTGTGACCTTGTCAAGGTTGGTTACTATGGCAACCGGAGACAGTTACCATGGCTTGTTGCTGTTCGGCATTATTCGAAGGCGGTGAGGGAATTGAGGTGGGGTATGCGTCTTGTTGTCTGCTCAAATGGGCATTAAGAAGAAAAAGAAGAAGAAGAGGGCGACGTCGGAAAGATTAAGCTCTCCCAGCGAATGAGGATCAGAGTGTCAGGCTCGTCTGCGGTGAAGTGACAGGCAGACAAGAAATATGAAAGCAATGGCACAGCAAAGGCCTAAGAGAAGAGTGACTTCTATTAGTGGGACGAGGAAGGAGAGTGAAATGTTTTTTGGTTGAAGTCAATTACAGCTGCGGCTCAGTGGACTAATGAGTCTGCTGCCTCTGTATCCTTCTCATTAGCTGCCACTGGAGGACTAAAAAAGTGTTTTGACAACTCTAGTTTGTACATCTGTTTGTGTGTGTACCGCTGGTTTCTCCTGTACTTTCTGCAGGATCCTTCAAGCCGTTAGATCGGACAGGATAATAAGCGTAAAGCCATGTCTGTATTCTGCACCATCTCTGGAGCTCGTTTTTTCTCTATGAGTCACTCTGTTTCTCAGCTCACAGTCTTCTGTGTGGTGGGTTTTTTTCTGCTCCTGTTCCTCCATTACAGCTTATTCACCATTGTTGGTTGCCCCCAGCAACATGATCCAAAGTAGTGACATTTTGTTAGTAGCAAGACACTGCATCAGATAGGTCCTACCAGGATGCTTGTTCTGGATCACTTTTGCAGTGCGTTTACATATACGGTTAAGGTTGGCTGCCAATTCAGGGGATGGTGGTGTTATTGGTGTTAATTTGGTAGCAAAAACAAAGGGGAATAACTTGGCGATTTTATTTAATGTACTTCATGTATATGATGTTTGGCTGTGGCCTTTCTGAGTGAAGTTCGTGTTCTCCCTGTGCCTGTGTGGGTTTTCGGTTAGTGTTACCTCCCACACTCCAGAGTCACGCATCTTACCTCGGATTGATGATTCTAAGTTGGCCATAGTTTCGACCATAATTTGTTGTCTCCCTCTCTGTGTTAACCCTGTGATAGACTGGCTGGCAGTTTACCCTGATTTTTGCTCAAAGTCAGTATATATACAACCGCGATTGACTGGTTTAAGAAAACTGGTGGCACATGAACAAGAGAGTTTTCACAGGACTCTGTGTTGACCTGTGAAAGCGTTTATTTTCATATTCCTGCACACATAGTAACCTGAATAACCTTAATACAGTGACTCTGAGAGCGTGTCTTAGATACTGACAAAGCTATCAGTGTGCAGTTTGGCAAGATGAGCTTTCTGTTGACAAGTATGATAAGAACAAGTCTTTCTGCGCAAGTTTAAGTTGTATCCGCTGATGATTAAATTACACGAGCAAAGATGGTATTTCAATACAAATTAAAATTTTATACTGCACCCGCTGTCGTCTTTGGCACTATAATAATACATTGTTTTAGGATCACTGTCCATCAGTGATCTGGTTGGCGAGTGGGTTGTTCATAACACATCAAAGGGGACCTCAGGGTACATTTGAAGCTGTGCATGTGGGGACGGTGCAGCAGCTGTCTTTGAACAGCTGGAGTCAAAAAACAACAGAGGACCTGTGAACTTCAAACATGGAAGGGCAGCAGTGCTTTTGAAACATGACAAGTAAGGATCTGATGAGAATGTCACACTGTCAGTCAGAGCCAGAGCAGAGTTGAACCTCTGCTCATGAAAGCATGTTACCTGGGCTGCACGTCACAGTGCACTTCCTGAAATTTTTATTTCTTTTTAAATGGTCAAATTTCATACTGTGCCTTAAAATGATATAATAAAAATGTTAAATTTATTTTTTGCTTGCCTTAAAGCTCCCACTCTTGACTTGAGCAGACAGACAGACCAACAAGCACAATTCACCAGTGTTGCAACAAATAATTGCATTTTTTGAGGCTCTAAGCCTCCCCGGTCTCTCAGTGGTGAACCACAGTCAGAACGACATG
The DNA here is from genome assembly GCF_057381845.1 of Rhamphochromis longiceps. Classification (NCBI taxonomy): domain Eukaryota; kingdom Metazoa; phylum Chordata; class Actinopteri; order Cichliformes; family Cichlidae; genus Rhamphochromis; species Rhamphochromis longiceps. Next base: position 23,025,054 of record NC_140557.1, read on the forward strand.
TTAACTTTTGCACCTTCTCTTACCTGATCAGTGTAACAATATGGTAGGGGGATCAAGGAGTTGGGAGAGGACAAAGTGAACAAGCTGAAGCATGTTAAATTAGATTTTGTCCACGCACGCTGGCTGCGGTGTTCCCACATCTTCTAAGAGGACAAATTACAAAACAAAACTCATGGCAGGATTGATTGTTCCTCATGTGGGGCTGCGCCCAGAGCTCTGTTCAGAGAAGCACTGCTATCGTCACATAATGCGTTTATCTCAGAGGTGATTGTGCTGGAGATTGAATACTGATGTGCTGCATTTGCAAGTGTTTGCGGCAGGATGGGCTGTAGATGTAAGGCTATTTGATGAATAATCAATTTGTAGATAGATCGTTGTAGAGTTTCAAATATGAGAATTTGTGTTATTTTCTAACCCCCTTCCACAGAAACACTGATTTTTAAAAAGAAATAGGGAGACAAAAGCGGATTCGTAATGTTGGTTCTGCTCCTGATGATACAACTCGTGCCAAGCGATATATAATAACAGGATTTAATTGATGCTAATGGCATCACTGTTTCTGCTTATAGATCAGAATCGTTTTCAAATCCCTATTGATAGCTGATTTTCTGTGTGGAAAATAAGTAATATTTATTACCTCTGAGTCTGAACAAAGTGTGTAAAAAGAGCTCGTACACGTCGCAGTTGTGTAAAAGCAACACATGCAAATTCTGACTTAATCATTTTGCAAGAAACATAAGAAGTAAAATGCCAACACTGACAAATGGAATGCGATTCGACTCAATCCAAATCACAACAACTGTTGCCTCAAGCCACTTTGTAAGGTAAAGACCCCGCAATAATACAGAGATAACAGAGAAACCCCCAAAATCAGATGACCCCATATGAGCAAGTGCTTTGGCACCAGTGGGAAGGAAAAACTCCCTTTTAACTGGAAGAAACCTCAGGTAGAACCAGGCTCAGGGAGGGGCAGCCATCTGCCTTGACCAGTTGGGGGTGAAGCGAGGAAGACAAGACAAAGACACACTTTGGGAGAGGGCCAGAGTGTAATAATAACTAATGATTAAATACAGAGTGGTGTATAAACAGAGTATAAACACATATTGAGTGGAAAAAAAAGGTGAGTGAAGAAGAAACACTCAGTGATAAGCGTCAATTTTTGGCTACATGCATCTTAAGTTGAGGCAGAGGTGTGTGTGTGTGTGTGTGTGTGTGTGTGTGTGTGTGTGTGTGTGTGTGTGTGTGTGTGTGTGGATGGTGTGAGGTGAAGTGTTGACAGGAATCCCATTATTAGCATCCTCCTCCCCACACAGTGTGTCCTTCTGTGTCATTTTCAAGAGCCAGCTGATGTTTTTATCCATGCAGAGACTGTATTTTAATATCAGGTTTAATGCTGTGTGCTTGCATGTGGTCAATTCTGTGAAGCTTCAAGGTGAGAATTTGGGCATACTCATAATGACTCAAGATAGTTTAGTGGATTTGCCTTTTTACCCCCCATCAGACCAATGGAGGCTGTGAGACTCTGTATTTGTACAAAAGAAAGAAAGTTCTCTTTGTACATTGGAAATGAAATTAAAGTAGGATCATTTCCAAGGGTTTAATTTCTAAGTAAGAAGGAAAAAGAGTTCCTGTGGGCCTTATGAGCCTTCATGTTTATAAACTATTAACTACACTGTTAAACACTTATTTGAACATTTTAAGCATCTGTTTATTGACTTTCTTTAAAATTAGATTTGATGATTTATAATGCACAAAGAAACTTTTGCATGGCTCAACAATGACTATATAACATTTCAACTGCAAACTGCCGCAGATCAAAAACAAACAAAAAAAACAGGACTGGTCATCCTGTACCAGAAGGGAATCAGTCACAAAGATTTACTACATATTAAAATCAGCAAACCAGGTGAAGATTGTTGTAGGCTGGTGATAAGAACGCATTTATTTTTGTGAGGTGACCTTATGCTTCTGAAAGATGCCCTCAAATAAAATGTATTATTATTATTATTATTATTATTATTAGTTTTCATGACTGAGATTTTGTATGCTACTTAGCATTAGATGGTATCAGTTACATGCATTGCAGCCATACAGACAAAGCACCTTGCAGGCCAAACTTGCTACCATTAGCTGATAACATGGGGCTCAGTTACACAAGGCTATCCGATTGTTAAGTGATGACGTGACGAATCCTACTCCGGGTCTAAAGTAGTCTGCGTTTAATATGGCTTTTGTGTTGTTAACATTTTTAATGTTATGTATTTTTTTCTATTTGATCTCAAAAAGCTCCTAAAACAGTCAGTGATCACTGTTGACCTCCCTCGGCTTTTATTACCGCTAATCATTTATTTAAGCTCAGTTTTTAAAACCTTAGGATGTAACTACAGCCCAGCCCATGCAGCAGTATATGAATGACTAACCTCGTATTGTGGATGGATTATCTCAGTTGTTCTCCTGGCTGAAGTTTGGTCCTTTTACAGCATCCTGCCATGCGATTACATTTGTTTCTGACCACCGAGAACACTCACGTTAACTTTTATCGAGTGGGAAAAAAGTTAGCTTGTTTATATTATGCTAACATAGCTGTGTCGCTAGCGGTCACGTAGCACATCATTATATACCAGCTAGCCCAACTTCAGTAACCCTACAAACGTCACTGCTGTTTAGTTTTCTGTCTTCATTTATGCTGGAAGTGATAACAGAGCTGTATGTTTTAATTTGTTTCCAAAACCCCGCAGTCAGGACATGCTATATTGTATTTAGATAGAAGCTAGCGAGCTAACTCCCTGCTAACTTCTAACTCCGTTAAATGTCATAAATTCTGTTTTCATGGATGCCTGGATGTTAAACTCAATTGTTACACCTGGTAGAGCAGAACGCTGATCATTTTATTAAAGATGAAAGACTTTAGACAGTTTTTCAACTCTCAGTAATGCCATTTCATATATGGACCTGCAGCGGAGTTTAGGTCCAGACACGGCTAGTGACGTCAGACTAAACAACCGGATAGGGTGGTTGCCAACCCCCTGGCAGTTGCTTGGGAACAAAAGGTGTATTCCCCAACTGCTGAGTGGTTGCTGCAGACTGCTGGCTGTCACTGGGGGCAGTGGCGTGTCTAGAAAATTTTTGTTGGGGGGGCCAGGTGGGGGCACAGATTTGGAGAAGGGTGGCAGATATAATTGGCAGATAATGTTAAAAACAATTCTATTAACCATAATTCAATAACCCTGTAAACCTAATAACCGAATGCGCTTTTAACTCTTATTAGAATGAGATTTTAACCACTACTGTGCAAATTTTTTAGATACTGCGTTGCTAAAGGACAAGAGATACAATCAGTGTTTTGTCAGTGTTTACTCAGCATTCAAGGACATCAATATTTGCATAGTATTTTTACTGACATATAGTACACATATGTTTTGGGCAAAAACATTTTTTAATATTAAAATATGAACATTTGTAACAAACAATTGACAAATTAGCCAATGCAAAACTTTATCTGCCTGTTAAAAAAAGAAGATAATCTTCTCACAAACTGGTGTTTGATTGTGAAACAGGAAAAAAGTGGGGAAACAACTGAAAAGACTAACATTTGAATAAAACCTAAAGGCAAGTAAATACTTTCTATGCTGCCTTATGGTAAACTTTGGTAATATTGATAAAGAACAACACTGGCTGATGATGAAATCCAGTCAGCTGGCATGGTGACACTGCCAGTATTAACCTGCAGGGCTGGACTGGGACAGAAAATCGGGCATTTTGACTAGAGACCGGCCCCCCAGGTATTAAAGCCATAAAGCCTTTGACTGAAAACAAATGCTGTTGTGACAGTGATGTACAGTCTTGTTGGTATATGTATGATTTCTATACATTTTACGTCAGATAAAAACTTTGGTTGTAAGATTTAGATAATTATTTAATAAAAGCTAGATATTTTAAATGAGAATAAGAAAGAAAAGTATTTCTTTGTGCCCCACCTTTCCCTGTTAATGCCCTACCTGCCCCCTGGCAACACTTTGCTAGATCCGCCCCTGCACAGTTACCAGCTGTCAGCTGCTTAGAAAAGGATCCTGGTGTTATTTGTCTCTCAGAAACAGTTCATAACTTCCCTTCAACTCATTCATGTCACCTAAAAGGTAAACCTGTTTCTCCATCACAGCTCTGATGATTCAGTAAGGACATCTCCTGGTTTCATCTTCATGTTTCCCTCTCACCACATATACAAACCAACATCATGACCAGCAGCTTTACAGCTGTGGCTCCAGCAAACATCAGCTGATACTAGAAATTAATATTAAATAAATTCTAACAACAGCTGATCAAGCTTAAACGTGCTGCTGTTGTTTAGCGCGACATCTGCTGGTTTCCTCTTTCTGGCACAAAGTGGGCGATAAATAAACAAGAGAGACGATCAGCTGATCATTGATCAGTTTCATGATTGAAGTAGCAACAGGAGAGAGAGGGGGGAGAATGAGAGAAGAGGCAGCTGTGCAGCATAAAGACAGAATAACTCCAGCATTGTGTCTTTTTCCATTCTAGCTAAAGTTCGGGACAAACTGCGTCTCTTCTCAGCTCAATACGAAACGTGTAATATTTTCTCTGATTGAGGGACCATTCCATTTTTTTAAGGAGCCGTTGGCAACTCTACTAACCTTATGAATAAAATAAAGTTCACTATCAGTAACATCATAGCACCCACCCACCTAAAAACTCCATCAAGCTGGCTAGAACGCAGTACGAGTTATTGCAACTGAGGGTAAAAAGTCAGCACAACGAAAATAAACTCCACCTAAACTTGGTTCATATCTGACCCAGATAGACTGCAGGTCATAACTTCTTACCTGAAGTTCAGTTCACCTGACACTCGGACTGGCGGCTGCCTCGGGGCTCTCCTCCTGCCTCCCCTTCCCTCATCCACCTGCTGGCCTCTGTGGAAGCCCCGCCATAGCCACCACCAAACAACTGAGTCATTTTTACACATCGACCTGCATCTGGCCAATCCACCACCTCTCATTGTTCATGCCATTACAAAAAAAATAAAAAAATAAGTCACCGGGCACATGCCCGGTATGCCCGATGGCCAGTCCAGCTATGTTAACCTGCAACCAAATCTGCAGCTCCATACAGCAATGTTACGACTTAGATTATATCTTATAACTCATAACTCTTATGTTAGCTGCCCTCAGTAGCATACTGTCAGAAATATTCGACGGCTGCAATAATTCTTTAAGTGTTATTTTTTCCTTGGGATTCTAATTTCACCGAAGTTTACTAAACTCAACAAACTTAATATTACTTACCGGGACATTTATTCTGTCCTCATTTTCTTTCACCGAAAAATTGTTTCCTGCAGTGCCGTCTTTCTGCTTGGCTCTCCTACCTTTGCTAACGTGATGCACATAGCGCAGAAGCCGATGCTGCATTCACTTACACTCGGATATCTGAGCTTCACCGTGAAAACATAATCGTACATTTGATATTTGATTGAATTTTATTGTTTTGCCTTTGGGGTGGCACCTGGGGTGGCCAGTCTGGTTGGGGGGGTGGCCTGTGCCCCCCCAGGCCACCCCGCTGGACACGCCATTGACTGGGGGAAACTGGTTAGAAAGCGGGTGCTGGATCAAAAACCTCTTTGCGATTACTTTTGTTGTTGGTAGAATGCTGCAGTGGCCCATGCATGGCTGTAGTGAAATTTGAGATATGTAATGGAAGCAACCTTCAAAGAACTAGTAGGAGCTGTGCCTCATTGTCATAACCAACATGTCTAAAAAGGAACAATATTTACTAGGCAGTGAGGAGTTGGCGAGGTTTGCAGACAAGTCAGTTTCTTGCTTTGATGCATGCTCAATCTCATATGTAAGGAAATCCAGAAAGTCGACACTTTTGCTCTGGATGTTGCATTTTCAGTCCCTCATCCAAGTCACTTCTTCGGAAAACCGAACATCCGGAAGAACAGAATCAACTTTCTGGAAAGTCTCTGTCTTCCATGCAAACTGTGGGCTACTGCAGCAGTCAGTCTTCTAGTAGCCAATGCAATTTCACCTAGCAACAGCATGGGACTTCCTGCAACCTTTTTCCTTGTAATTGGTTAGCAGTGGGACACTGATTGGTCTTTAGGTATGCATGACTGAAGCTTCAGACCACTTTACAGTGACTTCCAGCAACCACTTGTCTCTAGTGACCAGTGGTTTACCAGTTTCTAAGCCTGTGTGATGGGATCCTTAGCCCTCCACCCTCTCATGGAAAAATGATTACTTTTGTCTTTAAAACTGTAAAACTGAGGCTTCAGACAGAACCCTAAAATAACAGTTATATGGTGGCATCTTCTATATACAGTCTATGGTCCTGTTTCAGTTCTTTGTGGTGTGTACATGCACATGTATCAGGTCACATTTCACTGCGTGTTATACCTGTATAACCATGCACGTGACAAATAAAGACAAATAAAGAATCTTGAATCTTGAATCACGTTTAACTTTCTAAAAAGTTGAATAAACATGTTTTCTAACTCTTCCTTTAAGGCCTTAACTGTACACATTCGGATTACTTGGCTTATCTGAATTTCTCAGGTGGGGTGGAATCTCCTCTCATCATTGCATGGTGGAGCTGTGCTGACATTAGACAAGGTGACACCTACTGCTGCGGAGGATGTGTTCACCATTTGGATTACAGGGATAATCCCTTTATTATTTGGCAATATGTTACCCGAGTCTGGTCCGACCTCTGCAGTGACGTGACTGTGCGATCAGAGTTTGTGCCGTGCAGAGTGTGTTTGTGCTCGTAGCTGTGTGAGTGTCTTCTATTTGCTATTTATCCATACTGAGATGATAGTTTTTCTTTTTCGCTGTATTTGACTTATTGCCTAAACTAAGACACGGTGATGTGATCTTTGCCTGTGATTTGATCAATAGACAAAATTACCACGGCCTCCCAAAAGGCCAATATTGTTGTGTGGTAATGGAAATGCACTGCCACATGAGCAATGCTTTCTCCCAAAGTAATCCACATTGATTTGTGGGGCCACTTTGATAAATTGAGGGGGTTTTAGGTTTCGAGTTGGTCCATTGCACAATGCTCACTTCCCTCTGTGTTGCTGTGCATGTGGGTGTTATAGTATAAACCTTTAAGGCCCTGTGAAAAAGTGCAGAAATTATTAAAAGTTGTTTTGTTTTTTTCCCCCCCTACTGTTTTGACCACCTAAATAAAGAAAGTTCTCACACGGGGGATCCTTGATTGTGTCAGCCAGTTATTTTCATATGCTAATGGTTAGTTTGTGGGTGACAATCCTTATTAATATTTATGGAAGTGTGGGGGTTCATTTGCGCCTTCAATTTGTTGCAGATATGACACTTGGCAATGTGCAGCTCATAATCCAAAGCAGAAAAGTGAAGAAAAAAGAAAGTCTTTTTGTATTTAGCTTTAGTGGAGTGATTCAGCCGGAGCTCCTGTAGGTGGGATATGCTTCTTTTTTTTTTTTTGCCAGTGCAGCTGTGACCCACTGCTTTTTTTCAGGAGCAGGAAGGTGTTTGTAGCGATAAAGAGATTAAAACACCCCTGAATGCAGAATATATGTGCAAGTCAGTTGACGTTTACCTTATGCGCTCTGTAATGCTTTATCCAGGTGTTTTGTAGACAACATTGAGAAATGACAGAAATTAATTGGAGCAGGAATGCCCTTGAAAGTTAATCACACAGCCGTGAAATTAAAAAATGAGGGGGCAAACAAAGCACAAGTGCACAGAGCCAGCGAAAGGACAAAAATGCTGACTCCACAGAAAGCACGTCGTCGCATCAAACGCAAGCAAAACCACTAATCCACCGAACCAAGATCTGTGACACACGCAGTGGAAAAACCACTCATCAGTATTCACACGGAGTAGATGTAATAATGAAATAAAATAACAATACACTTGGCATGTCTTCTTTTTTGCATATTTCGATTTTTTTGCACGAGTTTTTGCACATATTTCTGACACTTCCATCCTGTAATCTATATTTGAAACATTTCTGCATCTCTATCCAAATATACGTGTTTGTATGTGCCTGTCTTGCTGCTAAATTATGTTGCAGAGTTAAAAATAAGAGTTAAAAGTTTAAAAAAAAAAAAGATCTGCTGGTATTTTTTCTTTTGAAATCTGCTCTTCGGTGAACAACAACAAGGCGATACCTCTTATTCTCAGCCTCAGTCTGAGGAGCGTAAACGAGGAGCAGCAGATCTCGAACATGACTGCTCAGTGCATCGATTCTCTCCATGTGGCATTGACTTGTCTTTCATCCAAGGCTGCGCTGCGTTTTCAGAAGAACCACACCTCCTCGGTTTTAATTGAGTTAAACAGAAGGCAAGAGAAGAGAAGGCGTTGCAACGTGACTCGGATCTATGGTGCTTTTTTCTCTTAGGCTGTGAAATATCAGGGTGGACAAACAGTAGCTAATGGGTCAGTGGTTTGATTTTTTCCCTTCGTAAGTCAGTGCAGCTTTAACCTTTTCAATCTTTATCACGATGGACGATAAACAAGGCTGTTAAAACAATATTTTGGCAGACGTTTAATCTCATATTTTAGGGGTGATGTGATTATTTTGCTATAATTCTACTGTTACACCCTTTGCATTTATTTGTCTTTGTACAGAATGTGTTTCCTGTATGTAACTTTTATGGATATAATTATTAGAGCTGTTATGTGTGAAGTGTGAAGAAGAAAGCAACAAACAGAGGTTTCCAAATGCTTTTGTATTTCTTGCAGGTTTTGGGGAAAAAACCCTCCCTAGAGGAGAAACCATAAATCACATTACTTGGAAAGGGATTAAGCCTTTGGGGCATTCTCAAAGCAATATGATTTAGCAGATTTTTCTAAGGAATTTATTTCTTTGTAAAACTGAAACCTTTGCAAAAGGGTAAAATAGAAACTGCACTGGGTAAAAGTTTTGAACCGACCCTCATTTCTTTATATTTTGCTGGGAAATGGATAAGAGTGCAGTGATTTAGTGAATCGTGGATGCACACATGGAAATGCAGTTTCCTGAAGGACATTTAAAGCTCTTCTTTGGATGTTGACTGTCTTTTGTTCAATTCTTTCTCCATTTGATCCCAAAAAGCTTCAGTAATGTTGAGGTGCAGGCTCAAGGAGGCCAATCCATGATATTTATAGATCAGTGTGACTTAAAAAACAAGCAAACAAACAAAAAACTCGTCAGAAGAACTGGACTGAAAATGGGTAAAACAGCAACCGATGTTGAATGACTTTCAGAAAAAGTCTAAATATTGCTCAAGACCGCTTTCAAAAGATTACCTCAATGTCTGGTTCCTTGGGAGAAAAATATAAAGAAGTAATTTTTTTTTGTTTTTGGTATTTTTTTGGTAGTACTGTATTCTGGGCGACCATGGCTCAGGGGGTTGGGAAGCGTATCTGTAACCGGAAGGTTGCTAGTTCGATCCCCGGGCTCTCTGTCCTGGTCGTTGTGTCCTTGGGCAAGACACTTTACCCTAACGCCTACTGGTGTTGGCCAGAGGGGCCGATGGCGCGATATGGCAGCCTCGCTTCTGTCAGTCTGCCCCAGGGCAGCTGTGGCTACAACCGTAGCTGCCTCCACCAGTGTGTGAATGTGAGAGTGAATTAATAGTGGCATTGTAAAGCGCTTTGGGTGCCTTGAAAAGCGCTATATAAATCCAATCCATTATTATTATTCTCTGAGAAGATTTGTAATAATAACCGTTCCCTCTGTAGGTACACACCTTTTACATTTGCCTTTAAAGCAGATTTAATGAGGGGGCAGTGATGCACTAAAGCCACAGAAAGCAGTGCTGACGAGGTTACGCAGCCTCTCACCCAGTCTTCAGAGGTGGGGAACATTACATAATCACACATAAACTGTGATTTGTGTGGAAATTGCCCTTGGCCGTGCTGGAGCCAGCATCCCTCATTTATTTCTGCATTTGTTGATGAGATGATGAATGTGCTCTGTGCACTGCTGCAGTCACTCCACACCGCACAAAATATATGTGCATAATTAGGCTTATACATGCTTTTCTTGGGTGTTGCTCTACAATATTTCTGGTAATGAGAGTGCTGAGGAAACATCTCACAACGCCCTCAGTCAACATTATCTGTCTTTTCTACGTATGCTTCTCTCCACTTAGTGCGTTCAGCATTGTTCATTAGGAGATTCTCACACTGAGACATTTCCCTGTAATCAGTGTTAACAAAACAAATTGAATTTAGTTAGATTTTTCTGGAAATGTGGGTAGGGTTAGCTGAGAACTGTGTATGACTGTACACTGTGTGGTTTTGCCTCTTGAGCTAAATTAGATTAGGTTAGATGACGGTAGTTTCATATTAATGTCTGGGATCTACTCATTGACACGATTTATGGTCTGGACTTTCCCATTTGAGGATAAAACCAAAACCATCAACCTCCAAGACACTCCAGACAAATACAAGCATCCTTTCTGCATTATAGTAGTTGCATTTCAGTGTATTGACAGTTAAAAGTGTCATCCTTCTCAATATGGCCGGTCTGACACAGTTGCTTGAAAAGTAATGTTAGTTTTCACACACTAAGAGCCTCTGTGGCTGTGTCAGTGGATGACATATCGTTTCTCATTAAACATGAATAAAAAAGAGCTTTTGGGGGATGCTAAGTTCCTCGACGAATTACAAGTTCATCTGTGTAGGAGGATGATGTGCACGGTGCTCAACTATTACATTTTGGGCCTTGAGAAGATGAAGTGTTCTTTCAGGAGAGCGCATAAATATTTGCTTGTTGTTTACACGTAAAAAAACTTCAACATTCAAAAAACAAGACCTGTCTGTGAGAGGAGCACAACATGGTTGCATAATCCTTGGACTGCAGATTCGGGCACGTTCTAAAATTATAGTAAACAATTTCTTTTGACTCTGAGTTAAGCAAAGCATGTTTAGCTTTTGAATTCTCCATTATGACCTCCAGCTGGTCTCTAACTGTGCCCGTCTGCAGTGCAGTGCTGTGCAGGTAGCATACAGAGGCTTTAAAAAGGTAAACAGCTGTAAATAGCTGCCAGTAGGAAAATGAACAAAAGATTACATTTGAGGGCTGGACACAAGGCCGTGAAAGGTGCTATGCATCGCACAAGGATGCTGAAGATCCAGATTTTAATTTTCTGTCCTCTGAGCAAAGCAGCAGTGTAGATTCTTATGATTAAGTTGTTTGTTTTCTCAGATATCTTTGGATTTAGTCCACCAGCATGCTATTTTTTTTTTGTTTTTTTTTTAGTTCTTGGTGGTGAACAGGGGTTAAAGTAGGATTTGCAGATCTGGGATTCTTAAGACTGTGTGTAATGATGCAGCATGGAGAATTACTTAAAAAGAAGTCACATAATACGCATTGTTTTATTGGAATTTTCGCGTGTACACACTCTGATCAGCTGACCTGTGCTGCTACACTGATTTTCACTGCTCCTGGTGAATTTAGCCAACTGAATACAACAGGATAAGCGGCTGTTTCATGAGCTGTATCTGATGTCCACTCCCTAGACCCTTTAAAGCGACTGCAAAAAGAAGAATTTAATGAGCAAATTTAATCTATTCTATCCGTGTTGTACAGCATTGACCATGAACACCACAGCCTGCTCTACAGTACAAACAGTGGTTTGCAGTATTTCACCACAGTACTGCAAGCTAGTCAGTTTAGCCTGCACTAAGCTGTATTTTCATGCAAACTTACAAAGTACACCTTAAGTAGTTTTGCAAACTGTTTCACAAAACCATTTTTTAAAGGATTTAAATTAAATGCCAACTAAAAAACCACCACCAACAACAAAAACTTTAAAACAACAACAAAAAAATAACTCAGTTGTATTTGATCCTCTTCTGTTCTCCCATCTAGCCAGATGCTGAGTACCATGGCCACAATTTTATTTACATCTGCACTTTGAACACATCATAAGGGTTAGAAGAAATGTGGTGAAGGTGTCACTGGACCATGGGACGACATTATTTTGGTTTCATTGCCCAAGGATCTCTATCTCATCAGTGGAAGCAATTCATTGTGTAGGAATATGCATTAACCAGCCCATCAGATTTTACTGTTTATTAACTGAAGGTACTGCAACAATATTCTGGATCTTTTTTCCACTTTAACCCCTGGTGAAGTGCAGAAGTGAAACTATGCCTTGGACCAAAACTGTGCTGTATATAAAGAAATGGCAGATGTAAAGATTCCCCTCATATATGTGCAATGACAAATATTTTGTCAACGTTTTACTCTGGAATTAGTTTGAAATAAATAGAAAAACAGAAAGAAAGAAAAAACAGCAGGACGTTTGAGAGGTTTTTATGTCTGTTTTGGTGCTGTATCTGACATGGATTTGTTCTGACTGCAGCTGCTGGTATCAATAAAGGAGGAAAATATTGCATCTCTACACCAAGATTTAAAGCCTAGGAGGAAACTGTTTGATACTCGAAAAGATATCAGGGCTTTAAAACACTTGGGCTTTACTTTATTCTTGGAGAGTCAAGGTGAGGAAAGGAGAGGAGTCCTTGGGTGCTGCTGCCTGTCTCTTTCGCTGTCTTCAAACCTTGTAGAAGGTCATATCACATGAACTGCTCTCACCCCAGGCCACAGCACCCAGCTGATATGTAAGTGAGAACATTACCCAGTAACTGGCTGGTACGGGGGTTTGAGCAAGGAAATGTTTAATCAACCATCTTTTAGAAAGAAGCCAAAAAAAGACTAACAGAGCTTTCTCAGAATTAGTGAGACTGATGGAAAAGCGAGGTCACAGGCAGATGGTCCTTTAAGTGTCAACCAAATTAATCTCATTCAAATCGTGTCTGCTGATGCTCAGACAAGCTGGTTCAATGAGCTCGGGACCAGTGGTGGAGTGCTCATCTCTCTGTTTCAGGGAGCTCTGTCATCTCACGGGCGCACGGACGAGAAATTAGAAGGCACCGAATGAAGCTTGTGGTCGTAATCATCTGCAGAGGACCCTCTGTGTGTTAATTGGTTCTTGACTTGAAAGTGTTGTTCCGTCGCCTCGCTGTAAATGACAGTTTGCTGTTTTTCTTAGTTTGTTCTAATGATTTGCAGAGTTTCCTGGCTGTGGAGCGAGCAAGTTTCCCCACCAGGGCTGAGAACAGAAGAGTCTGATGAGACAATCTCATTAGGGTATAGAAAGTTTGCAGCAGATGGAAAACTTCTTCAGAACTTAAAGCATGGAGTTTAGAAGAAGGCGTTTGCAGTTTTTATTTGTTAAACCCAAACCTAAAAGTCTGCGGGGATTTATAGGGAGGGAGTAACAGGAAATCAAACAAATCGCAATCAATAATGCAAAATTAAGGAGACAGTCCAAATTTGAGTGTGTTTTTTTCCAGAAATAATGATAGCCATTGCATTCATCTTGTCTTCCTTTTTGAAACTGCAGTAAAAAGTGCCTGCAAGCTGAAACGTCTTTCCGTCGAGATAAATTCTCGGCAAAAAAATGTTTCCAATCAGTTATTTTTAAAAATGCAGAGATTCCTGCAGTGGAAACAGTTTTAACACCCTGAATCAGTCTGCTGAGGATTGGAAATCCCTTCTTAAAGAAACTGCAAAATAAAAAAATGTTTTTAAATCTTTTCCTGTTTCTCTTGTTGTGACATTTGTTTAGATATCTCTGGTTATATTCCTTATATATTAGAAAATAATTAACATTTCTTTCTCTTATCTTACTGTAAAAGGTTTTGATGACATCTTGAGTGATAGTCTTTGCATTTATTCATGGTTTTGCTCATATTCTGTATTTTTTCCTTTTCTCTCTGCTCTGATTTATCTATGTGAATACCATTTCTGTGTTTTTGCTTCCCACGCTGTTCCTTTTTATTGTCTTGATTGAGTTCACCTGCATCTTATTATCCGTCTACCTTGTGCCGTTTAGTCTGTGTTCCTTCTGTCAGTCTTTGCTGGTTTGTCAGTTTATTTCCCTTGCGTAGCTTCACTTCTCTTAGTCGTCCTGTTTGGATTTTTGTTTTTCATCTGCTTTTTCATTTCTGCCTACCCTCCCTCTGCCTTTGTGTAAGTTACTCAATCAATTTAAGAACATGTGACGCTCCAACCGGACCAAGCAGATGGCCGCCTCTCCCTGAACTTCGTTCTGCTGGAGGTTTCATCCTGTTAAAAGTTCAAAAAAATTCTCTCTTTTTCAGACCATCCTCTGTAAACCCTCGAGATGGTCGTGTGGAGAAAACCTCACTACATCAGCAGTTTCTAAAATACTCAGACTAGCCCGTCTGTCACCAACAACCATGCTATGTTCAGAGTCACTTAAATCACCTTTCTTTCCCATTCTGATGCACAGAGTTGCTGCTATGTGACTGGCTGATTAGATATTTAAGTTTATAAGCAGTTGAACAGGTATACCTAAAGAAGTGGCCAGTGATTGTATAGATACAATCTTTTTAAAGATATAGGTGGTATTTTGGTCGCCTTGTAAGTTTACTCAGCCACTAAACCACAACCCACCCTGCCTGTCACTCGTACATACAGAGACAAACATCCTCCCTCTCTCTGTGCTGTGTGACCACCTCTCACTCCTGTCAGCTCTGGTTGGCTGCAGTGCACGATTATCCTGTCAGCACAGGACTGCAAGCCTGACTCAGCTGTTAGTGTCACTGTGTCCAGGATGGATGTGTGGCTCACTTTCCCTTGCACACAACTGAAAGTTTTGGACCTTAGTCCCTGAATTACATCCGAACACCCCTGAAAGTGCCCGTCACAAGCATAAATTTGAGATTTAAGTTGGGTTTGTGAGTTTCCTTTCCAGGTTAATTAGTACCTCTTCTGTTTCTCTTTGGCTTTCACTTAAACTGTAGCGATCTGCACACAAATTCTACTTGTGTGAACCTGTGATTGTGGCTTTGTGTTGGGTCATTTGCCACAGCTTTACTTCGAGAAAACTAACATTTAAAGTAAACAAAGGAAAACTAAGTTCTTGCATAATAGAACTGCTGATCCTTGAGAGACACTTTACGGGTTGACAAAGAGCAGCACTTTAAAGGTTCTTTGCTGCATTCTGTTTAACCTTCCCATGCTCTCTAGTTCACTTTCTCTGCACTCTTATGGGGCTAACATGCGGACGTAACACAGAATCTGCCATGCGTTACTGAGCAAACATCTGGATAACTGAATTGAAACCCTGGTGTGATTTCTTTCATACTCTGTCTTCATTTGTTGCCCGCATCAAAGAAGCGTTTCGGAAATGAAAAGTGGCAGCCCGTGTGTAACTCTTCATGTTTGTGTGTTGCTGCTCATGCATACATGATGAGCCTGCATGGAGAGAGCGAGAGAGTCAGATGGTGATCTAAATCTCTCCTCTCTCTTTCTCAGCTCGCTGAAAACAATCTGATTTTCCGTGTTCTCGCAACGCTCGAGATGCACAGAAAAGGGTGAAGGGCTGTTTGCTATAGCCGAGCTCTCTTCTTTTGCTTCAGTTACTTTGAAATGAACACTTTGCTGGAAGAACGCTGTGACTGAGCAGTCGGGTATGCACGAGCATCGCACATCAGAAAGCGAAGCATTAAATTCACCTCAGGCTTGTTATGTGTGGAAATGTGCAAGCGTTTTAGAATTTAGATGTTAAGATATTTTTATCAACCAAATATTGATTTTGAGTTCTTTATATGTGGAGTACTTTCTATGTCTGAATTTGCTAAAATAAATAGTATAATTTATGGAAGCTTTGTGACTTCACTCTCAGTAGCTAAAATTGTGCACATTGCTGCATGGGTGTTTAAATACGCATGAGACTTGCACTGACTTGAATGAAAGTTCATACAAATTGTGCAGTGATTTCTGCTCATCTCAGTCCTCCAACGCTTTTCATTTTCATTCTTTTTTTTTTTTTTTTTTTTGGCCTGTCCCGTTTGGCTCTTTTGCCATCAGAATTGTTGTCTAAAGGCAAAGAAAGATGCCCAACGGATTTACTTTACCAAATTGACCATCCCAGCCTTGCCGTAATGGTCCATTTGATTCACCTTTTATTGTTTATTTTATTTTCACTTGCTGAATACGGGACAGACTTGACTGGGGGAAAGAAGGGGAGAAAGAAAGAGGGAAAGAGAAACAGCTGAGAAGAGGGACGGGGGAGAAGGGCAAAAGACAAAAACCAACAGAATGAGCAGAAAAAAAAATGCATATATCAATCACCTGGATCACCTGTTGAGAAAGAAAAAAGAAAACAAGCAGAAGAGAACAAGAGTAATAGAATAAACAACATCACAATGATATATGGGAATATGACAGTAAATACTAAATATTAAACATTATTGTGCAGCACATAAGATCAGCAGAACACAGTGTGCTTTGAGGTAGGAGCCAAAAAGGGTGTAGTTTGTGGGTGTGATCACCCGTGTGTACACCTGTGAGCATGGACGCGCTTGTTTTTTTAAAAGGTTCCTTCATGTAATGATCTGCTAGAGGGTGTGGGGGGGCCACAGCCCTGTCCTCCAGGGCATGAAGCAGGTATGGAGGAGATCAAAACTCCAGACATCCAGAGGCCCCCAGAACACAAGAGACCAAGGAAGACTAACAGAGGGGCAGCCGCACCACTGTCCCAGAAAGAGCTGAGGAGAGTCCCAGATGAGGGCTCACTCAGCAGCCGTGGAGCAGAAGCCAGGGGGAGTTGCAGTGACGCGCCCGTGAGCTCCGCCGGCAGCCAGCTGTGCCTGAGTGACCTGAGTGAGGGAGGCCCCACACTCCAGACTGCAGTCGGACGGCCAACTCCTCCTCCTAGCCCCCCCCGCTCCAGCAGGTCGCAGAGAATGGGGGTGAGAGAAGACTCCAAACCTCCCTCCACCCGCTCATTGTTGTGTTGATGCATGTGTGTTCTAAGGTGCATTTAAAACCCAGGAGGGCATGGAGCTACCTGCCAGAGAGCAGCAGGTAAGCGCATAGTCCCTCCTACTAGCCCTCAATGTCTACTTGTATTTAAAATTGAGAGGTGGGCAACGACGCCAGGGGTGAGGTGTACACCGTGATGGTAACTTGGGTTGCCGCTTTAAAAATGATGGTCTTACCAAAAATAAATTATTTATTCTCAATGATCCCAACTAAACCGCCACAAGATTGGTTCAGATCTCTAGATTCATGTATGTCCAAATTCCTTTGGAAAAATAAACCCCCACGTATAAGCTTAAAAACACTACAGCGGTCATGTCCGGTTAGGGGCTCTGTTGGCTCTCAGGTGACTGTTTCCTCGTGGCTGCGTGCAGCGGGGCTAGGGGAGGGTCTGTGCTGACGGACGTGGGTTACTGACCTGGTAGCCTGGCTGCCCCTGGGTGGGTCCGGGATGGGTGTGAGGTTCTGGGGGCGCTCCATCTCTGGGCTGGGGCCCGGGCCGGGCCTCGGGGGCTTGGGTCCTGGTTGGTGTGTTGCCGGGGTTGTGGGCGGGTGGGTGCATGGGGGCCCAGCCCTGGCGCAGGGTGCCGCCGGTGCGTCGAGCCACCTGGGGGGGCTCTTCAACTGGTGGGGGAGATTGTCACATCTTGCAGGAGCTTTCCTCTCTTCAGGAACTCTCTCTGCAGGAAGGGGAGATACAGGAGAGGTGGAGGAAGATCTCAGCCTGGGCGTCTATTGTCTTATGTAGTCTGGAAGATGAGTGGATGGTGGGGTGGGTGCAGTTTTCTCTGTGGTGGGGTTGGGTGGACTGTCCCGGGCTCTGTGGGGCCGGGGGGGCGCTGCTGCACTGGGCCCCGGTCTGGATGGGCCTGGGCCCCCTTTCCCTGGTGGGTCGCGGAGTATGGGGGTCACTTGCCCCTCCCTTCCTTCCCTCCCCATCTCCAGCTGCCTCCCTCTTCCCGCTCCACCACAACCACCCACACATGCAGGGCCTTGGAGTAGGGGTATGTCACCAGGGTGCAGAGGAGGCTACCCCCCCCCCCCCCCCCCCCCCCCCCGTCCCCTTCTGGCTGCCTCTGCCTCAATCTCAATTTTATCCCACAACTTAGACATTCACATTACTCACACTCTCATTACACATACATATAGGATCTTGGGGGTGGGCACGATACACGGAATTCATTTTCATTCTTAATCATTTTCAGTCCAGTCCTTGTACCTAACCATTTTTAAATGAAGTCATGTCCTTAGAGATGCATGTGATCCTCTAGTTGTGTTCACTGAAGACTCATCGGAAATGGTCTCATTGGAAGGGTGGCTGTCAAAAAGCCATTCTTAAGGAAGAGAAACAAGGAGAAACGGCTGAGACATGCCAAAGTATACAAGAACTGGGCTGAACGTCAGTGACAACAGGTCTTCTGGAGTGATGAAGATGAAGATCTGGAGGACAGGAGACCGGTACAACAGTGAGTTTGTACCGCCAAACTACCAACTTGTGATCATCTTAAGAGATCTGTGCATGTTAACAGTTCAGCTGAAGTGTTTTACTCCTTCATTTGAATGATTGTTGGAGCACGACAGAGGTTAAACTTTATGGCATTTAAAAAGAAAAAGAACAAAGGCAAAAAAATAAAGGTATAATATTTTGTCCTTGCAGAAAATCTTTTTTATTAAGTTATGTGTAATCATCCCGTGACCTTTTGGTTCACCTCGGGACACCTGAAAGGCTGAGGGCTTGAAAGACAAATGCCAGTGTGGCGTAACTGCAGTGTTCCCAGTTTGAATTGATGCATGAAAGGTGCGTGGAAGCCTTTGTTTCAAATACCTTTACACACTGACCTTGGTGCTGCTTCCCATGTTAAAATGTAGTTGTAGCTTGGTGACTTATGCTACATTCTGAGGTCACGTATAACCAGCTTTCCTATATCTGGGATAAATGAACATGTGCAGTTCCAAAAAAGCAAAGTCTATCTGCAAGATAATATGCTCATGTTTACAATGATGCAGATGGTTGTAGTGAATGGCAGAAGATTTCTCTTTCAGAGGCTATTTTCAGGTCTGATGAGAAATGCAACATGCGCTGATTCATCCAGGTGTTGAGAGCCATGCTCACAAACTCAGAATTTGAGATTATACCTTAAATCACTGAGGCTCCAACCTGCAGGAGAAAGCACGGAATAAACGTGTTGTTTAGCACTGGAGATCTCACTGTTTATCGGCAAAGGCTCAAACAAAAATGTCAGATGTATATAGCTGATTATGTGCAATTATAAGTGCTGCATGGGAGCATCTTCAACCTCCAGCATCGTGTTGCCATTGTGCATCACACTCTCTCCTGAGGTATGTTATTGTTTAGCTGTGCTGCTGATTGATTCACATTCCTTGTTCATGGATTTAGCGGAGGTACTGGAGACCTCTCGGTGAGAGGTGGGAGAAGAGCATAGGGTGGCTGAAATGCCACACCCCCAAGCAGCCGCAACAGCCAACCTGCTGTTGTTCCACTGTTTCCATAGTAACGGTGGTGGGGTGCTGCTGAGCTCCAAAGTGAAGTGATGATATAGAAGGTTGGGGGAGGGGTTAGGAAATAGGAGCAGGTGGTGGGTGGGGAGTAAAGGGAATACTATAGGAAGCAAATGCAGGGGGAAGAAAAAGGGGAATCCGGAGGAGGACTGCTGCTCCTGTCGGTGAAACAGCGGGGAACACACGGAAGCCGAGCGCCTGTCTGTTAGCTTTGTCAGCATGAGCTTCAGTTAGACATGCTGCAGTAGAGATGTCTGTGGAGCTACAGCAGCATCAAACACCTCGTGAACCCCCTCTGAGTTCCTTGCATGATTTTTTCAACTCAAACCTAGAGGTCGTAAATGAACATGCAAGGACACACACACACACACACACACACACACACACACACACACACACACACACACACACACACACACACACACACACACACACACACACAGTAGGCTTGGTTTAAACACTTTTAGCAGACACATTTTGGGTCTCTCATTCATGGCCAGCAAAGGTGACTTGGAGGTTACAGCAGAAATTGTCACAAAAGAATTAGGAGATCCGCTCCCTTGATGCTGCAGCTCACCTTCATTTGGCTTTCATTTGGGGACATGTGTGCACACATGCACGCACGCACAAAGAAATATTCTTCAAGGTGAAACACAAGGTCATTTTTCTCTCAGATTCTGTTTTATCCACATGTAGAGCTTCAGTCTTTGTGCTTTCATTTAAAACATGTGGAGCGCTAGTTCAAGTGAAAATATAGTTTGCTTCTCTTTCAGGTTTCTTTCATAGACTCCTATGGTTTTTAGGCGACTGGAAGAATTTTAACATTAATAATTGCAAACATTTTTAGTTGCCCTGAAATCTAATGAGACTTAGCAGTAGTGCAGAGTTTTTACTGTAAACATTACAAATCCCGCTGTGCAGGATCACAAAAAGATATTTAATGTGGGATACAGAAAATTAGTAGTGAAGGAGATTGACTCCCCAACTATGCTAATATATATTTCATTAATATATATTATACTGGACTAAGAGAGGGTGGGTGGGGGACTGAGAACCATCAAAGGTAGCAGCCAGGTGTTAGAGGTTCTTTGAGGCTGTGCTCGGGTATGATAGCCCTAACATCAGCAGGCTAATAAGATAAAGCTATAAAGCTTGATTTAGGCTGCCTCATGACGTAAACCTCATATAGCTCCAAAGTTCAGCATTGCAGATCTGAACAGGACTTTCTACAAAAATAACATCTCTGTAAAACCAGAAATGATATGTCATAGATTATGTAGGTTCATAGCTTGCTCTTTATGCAAATCGTATAGCCAGTATTCTGCTTTATTGATTGACTCAGTCGATTCCATCATCTTCTCTCTTTCATGTCTTTTAGTATTATTTCAGTAAAAGTAGTTGCTGCACCTTCCTCCAACTCCAACATGGGGAACTCAGTTTCGAGAGCTTTAAGGTATGAGGAGAAACTCAACACAGTGGCATAGAAATTCACCAGCAGAGGGATGCAGAAGCAAAAGCGGACAAGTATAAAGAATCTGAACAGAATCAGCCACTTGCTTGGTGTGTGTTGTAAGCTATGTACGCATATGACAGTATAAGTTGAGCTCAAGGCTGCATTTTTAGAAAGGAAAAAAGCAGTAAAATATGAGATCTTTGCACTCTCAAAGAGCAGGCAGTTCTTTTAAAAAGACATTTCCCTCACAGACCTCTGTCTAATCAGCTGCTCTCCACTTCATTAAAGGCCAGTTTTCCTGGACACCTCCTACTCAGTCTTAGCCTGCAAATTCACACATGCCTTCACTTATAGGCGGAGACACACTCACGCAGGGTAAAACCCACATAAATCTATGCGCACTGTTTCACGCTTGTATGTACTGTGTGTCAGATCAGTCTGAGCTAAGATCATGCAAAGCTCCACAAAGAGCTCAGATGGTTGACTCTATAGAACGACCTTCTTTTCTTGACCAACATAAAGCAAAAGTGAAAGGAAATAAAAGGGCCCGTTTCACTTGAGACAGCAGGGGAGGAACTGATTGAGAGCGCATTATATGTTTGTGTGTGTGTCCGCATGTGTATGTGTGTGTCAAGCAGTGCTGTCTCTATTCTGGCTTCTGTGTTAAGTGTTACCATGCATTACAAGGTTTTGACAGTGTGTGTGTGTGTGTGTGTGTGTGTGTGTGTGTGTGTGTGTGTGTGTGTGTGTGAATAGGTTTTGGGGGATTCATGTGCAATCTAACATTTCTGAACCGACGAGGGTCCCTGCTCTTCTCAGTGCAGCAGCTGATGGGAAATCATTATGGATCCTGGCAAGTGGCCAGTTCGTGGTTACCACGGCAACCGCGCTGGCTCCATCCATCTTGCCTGTGATGATGTTTGAGAAACGGCCTGCTTTCTAAACCCTCACTCCCGGTAATGGCTTCTTTGATTGGCGCCATGCATAAATGAATAGGAATAGGTCAAGACTGTGATTTAGGTAGAATCCATGGCGGTTTCACCAGTCATATATTTTTTTCTAGTCAGTAATATGAGGCCATAAATACCTCCACTGCTGCCTGGGTAAGATGGGGAGTCTCCACTGTGAATATTAGTTTAAAAGTTTGTCTGGTCACTGTTCACAAAAAGACTAAAGAAAGACTTGTAGCGCAGAAACATGTGGATAAACTCCTAACACACAAACATGCTCCTGGCAGTGCACAGGGGAGGCTGGAACTAAGTGCACTTCACAAGAGCTACTTGGATTCAGGTGTTTCAGAGATGACAAGATGACACTGAAAGTGTGGTTAAAAAAATGATTGGTTGGTCTACGCTTCACAGGAGCTTAGAGGGAGCTGGGAAAGACTACAAAAGCAGTTCTGATATCAGTGATGTCCACTGGTCAAAAAGAGAATAGTCACCTACGATTGGAGGGATTTGAATTGGCAACAAGAAATTTTACAGTGGAGTGTCAGGGCAGTAGCATTTGACTGGAAGCTGAAGTGGTGCACTGGTTTGCCACTGACTGTTGGTCTCAAGTGTGCATTTCAAGCTCTATTGCCTAGGTAGCCCTGTGAAGTATTGACCACCCTGTCATATTTCACTTAACAGTATCCTGTCCTCTGATTGCTACTGCACACCTTGAAGTTGAGAAAGGTTTGGCTTGAAAGCCACCACTTTGTTTTGGTAGCTGTTTTTCACCCATCATTGCTTTGAAGTTGCCAAATATCACCAACTTTCTGTGGCCTCTGGTTGCCAGGTTGCTCCTCGTTGCTTCTTCTTTAGGAGAGTGTTGGTAACCTCAAGTAACCTCAAGTAAAGAGGGCATCCCACAAATGAGCCTAAGCAGTTTTGTAGGAAGGAGTGATTACAAATTTCACTTTGTTTCTGCTGGAAATCCCTGATGGATAATGCTGCTGCCAAAGAAGGTTCTACAAGTTACCACGTTCAAGAGGTTTAAAGTAATTTTGTAAATGTGCTGGGCTGTAGTACAGGTTGATCCGCTTCTGCTGACAAATTGATATTAAAAAAATAGCAAAACAAGTAATGCCCATGCTACAGTATTGTTTAACCTGTGTGCTCTTGGCAAACAAACATACCAAATCACATTGGGAAAAGTAATCCATTTATTTTTCTCCACTTATGCGGGGTCAGGTCATGGGGGCAGAAACCTAAACAGAGCCAGCTGAGAGATCTAATCTAATGTCCTGGTTGGACATACCCGGAACAACGGGATGCGTGTGTTTATAGGCTAAAGATGGGTCATTTTAACCCCTTGCTAGAATTATGCTGTAATTTAACTTTCATAAATCAGATTTTGTTATTTATCCATCCATCCATCTTCTTCAGCTTATCCAACTCAGGGTCACGCTGGTGGCTGGAGCCCGTCCTAGCCACCACTGGATGAGAGACTGGTTACATGTTGGACAAGCTGCAAGTCCTTACTATTGTCATAAAAAGTAAAATGATAGCATGCTTTTGCTGTTGTAGGTTAAAAACCAGATTATTTGAACCCATTACCAGGTGGTCACCAGGCAACATGATGATATGATATCTGAGATAAAAACCTTCAGGGTTGCTCAGCCTCTGACATAGAGTTTTGTATACTAACCAAACTTTTTCAAAACGTGGTATTACTAAAAGTCTAATGTCTTCTAAACATTCATTCTTCACAATATATTGTAAAACTTAACACGTTGAAAAAATCTGTTTATAAGTCCATTAACTTCTCTATTGGATTGGATTGTAATTGTTAAATACTGTTTTAATGTCAAGCATCTGTATGTAAAAACATCCTTTTTACAAGGTTTATGTGTTTGCGATCCTCTGTGTTTCATACTAAATTGAAAATAAAAGTGCAGAATAATAGAAACATGAAGTTAGCAGGAAGAATGTATACTGCCAGAACAGTTTCTGCAAACCAAATGGAAGAATGACCAATTAGTCGCTTTTCCCTAGGTTCATTTTTTTTCTCTTATCAGTGAGTTGTCTGTTGTGTTTTCTCTAATTATCATCAAGGTCAGGTTACTGACTGTGCAGAGCAGAGAAAGCCTGCTATCTTATTTTTTTTAAACTCCTGTAACTCCTCCTGGGGTGCTCCCAGAACAGCTGGAAGATGCAAGTCCTCCACTGTGTTCTGAAACTGCCCCGCAGGTCTCCCCACAGTTAGTTATGGCCAGCCTGTTCAAGAAGTGACAACCAAGCAGCCGAACCTGTTTTTAAACTGTATTCTGTTGTCGTCCAAACAAAGTGTTTCTCAAAACGTAACAAAATCTTCACATCTGGGACAAAAATAACGGCGAAATAACTGAGAACAAAAGACGGTGTGTTTTATTCTTGACCGAAACACTATTTTTAGCCTCCGTCACCAATGTCAGAGCATGAGATTTTCTTTTAGGTTTGTATGCAGGCTTTGTGCACTGCACTGCGTTGTGTGCATGGCTGGAATTTGTTGCGGCAGCTACACACTGATTCTTCGCTGGGCTTCTCCCATCTGAGGATCCAGCTG
Source organism: Rhamphochromis longiceps (assembly GCF_057381845.1). NCBI lineage: Eukaryota > Metazoa > Chordata > Actinopteri > Cichliformes > Cichlidae > Rhamphochromis > Rhamphochromis longiceps. Next base: position 23,049,400 of record NC_140557.1, read on the forward strand.
GGCTAACGTGCCTTTTGTCTGTCAGAAAGCTGTTTGAGTTCAACCTTTTCACACTGACTTTGCAAGAAGGTGCTAATCTCTGAAAGGGAATTTTAAGTTATATTTTGCAATGTTTTCTTTGTTGTTGGCCTCAAATGACACGTCCCCCGCTGCAAGTCACTCTGTATTTCTTGTGACTGCGGGTGTGTGTGTGTGTGTGAGCGCATGTGCGAAGGTATTAGTCGTCTCCGTCGGAGTATATCAGAGTGAAACATTCTTTCATGGCTGTGACACTGGCTCTTCTCATGCAGCCTTTTGACAAGTCAAAGCCTTACTTTTATCTCTCCGTTCCATTTGTCAGTACACAGTGTGTGCGTCTGTCTGTGTGTCCTTGTTACAAGAGCATGTGGGTGTGTTGTGTGCACATGTCAAAATGCACACATAGGAAACCAGTATAGTTTTACGAGTGTTGAAAAGTTGAACTATTAAGAATTAATTAAGCTTTTATGCTCACTTTATCGTATCACCTGTCATTTAAAAAGTTGTTTCCTGCCGGCTGTGTGTCACTTAAGCTGATATGCTTAATGATCTGAACATCCTGCTCAAAGATTAGACGTCTTTAAATGTGATCCAGCTCCCAATTAAGACCCTGGTTGTTGTTCCTGAACAAATTATACGGTGTTACCTTTTTTTTTCTTCTGGAGGCTCTGGCTCTGATTTCTGTGAGTAAAATTAATTATCGTTTGTATTCCTTAAGTTATTTCTAGTCTGTTTCTCATGATTTGTTGACTTAAAACTTAAAAATAAGCTATCATACAAGTACAACAATAGTACTAGAGAGCATTCACCTCAGATCCCAGTTGTTTACGGTGTGCTAATTTAATTTAAATACCCCTTATTAAGAGTTTCAAGCATCATTTAACCTTAAAGAGTCCACTGCACCAACACATCTCACCGCTGTTATACTAAAAGCTGCTCTGCGGTCCAACCTCAAACCAATTTACTGAAATGACTCTACCTTATCAAGAGTCGGCACGTCTTTAAAACTACTTTAGAGACTTCTGTTTTTAGACAAAATTATTTTTTAACTGAGTCATTTGATTGGTCAGTGTTTTGGCCAGCGTTTCATGAATTTTAGATAGAATACCTTCTGGAAAAGAGTCAGTATTTTTTCAGCATGTTAGTGGGTGTGTGGTGCCCAGGTTTCAGTGACTAATGCTGCTAAGTATTGAATGTTAATCTTGTTCTGGACGCAGCCAAGAGGAAAAGCCTCCAGTGACTGACAGCCAGCAAATCTATCACATGGTTCCTGCTCGCACATCATTTCACTTCTCAAACAGGCGCACAGGTATACACATTGTCCTCCACACACGTCTACTCAGGGGAACCTGGGAACGCGTGGAGAGACGAGAGAGAAAAAAAGAGCTTCGTTCCAGGTACATTCTCTGCTCCCGCGGTGGTGACCATGCAGCCATGAGTGTTTGTGCTGTATGCTTGATGGCACACTTGATATCGGCGGTGAAAAGCGTGCTTGAATTCCAAATCTTTTTCTTTACTCCTGATGTCATACCAGTGCAGAAGTGAAGCAGGCCAAGCACATCAGTGTGATAAGAGTCACAAACAGAAAGACAACATTTGGAGCCCAGTGCTAAATTCCTGAAGGTAACGGATTGAAATCGTGTTGCATAATTATGGAAATCTGGGAGAGCTGGATAAGTAAGAAGAAACCGCTGGGTGACAGGAGCCCAGTTCAAGCTTGATTGTGCATTGTGCAGTGCATTTGCTCTCTGCAAATGGAGCATCACCAAGCAGAGAGGGAGAGAGGGGAGTCTGTAACGGTGACACAACGTCTCTGGACTCCTTGTCGCAGTGCCTGGCACCAGTGTAAAGAAGGTGAATATACCTGCAGTAACACAAGCCCCTGTCTCCTGGTGCAGTTTATACCAGCAATGAGCAGAGGAGACAGAGCAGAGGCATTATTAGTCCAGAAAGTGCACACACAGTCAGTTTGATGTCCACTGACTGTGGCTGCAGCTTTTTTAAAATTTATTTCTTTTTTACAGTTTCTGTCTTTGTTCAAATACATTTCCAAAACACTTCCTTCCCTGCTTTAATTAACTGTGTACACTTCATTTTCGGTCTGTATTTTCCAAATGGTGTGTAGTAGAAAAACTAGCAGTGTTGATACTTAACAGATGGAAAGTGATGAGACAAAAAGAGCAGAGAGCATGCAGTCAGATCGAGAGTAATAAAAAACGAATAATCATAGCTTGTAAAGACAGAGGGATGATAAAAGAGTCAGGAGACGCTGGCACGATCGCTAGAGCGGCTGCAGATTGTCTCTTGTCAGCCACAGCGTTGGACTCTGAAAAAAATAATTGTGCCCAGTGGACATGGCAGGTCACAGACTTGGAGATGTCCGAGCTTTATTGCAAGCTTGATCCACTCGAACACTGTATACAAAAGAAGGACATAGCACCATGATGTCTCCCATTGGGGTCTAAAAACTTTAAAACCTGAAGTTGGAGATTTCGGTCGGTCCGTCTTGGCTTTTGGAAAACAGCCATCAAACAAACGAGGGGTGGATCTGACTGAGAGACGGACACCGTGGGTAAATCACACCCTGCTTTATCATGTATGTACTGTAAGCGTGGCCATAACTTATAAAATGAACTTCATGATGGTTTAAATAAGAGCTCATTATGCTGATGTGTTAAATCGAGTTAGAAGTAGCATAAAAAGATAAATCTGAGTATAAAAGGAAATTGTGGCTCCCTTCTTAGCTTCTAATATAAAAGCCTCACCATCTAAATTTGTGAATTTAAAACCATTATTTGCATTTAATCTTTACAAAACTGTGAACTTACTGAATGAGCAACAAAAGTCCAATGTAATAGAGAGTCTAATGTAGCTGTCATGCTGTGTATTGTTGTCCAAAGACTTTTCTTAAAGATGCAAAGACTGCACTATTACATAAAAGTTCTAGATACTTGAGTTCTTTGGCTGTGGGTTTGATGCATTCATTGTGGGTTTAGATTTCTTTGCTTCTGTCTGTCTTTTATGAATTTGTTTATAACCACAAGATATAAATAAGAAAAAATCCAAATTAAAAAAAGACATCTGTGTCCGTGTGTGTCTGTGCGAGTGAGCGCTCAAATGAAATATTGACATCCCGTTCGCCGGGTCCTGTGGGTATCAAGGTGAGCACAGAAGTAGAAGATTGACTAGAAAGTGGAACAAGATGGAGAGGGAAAGAGAAATGAGAAGTCTGGATGGAGCTTAGTGAAAGCGAGTGTGTAAGTGCAGAAATATAGTGCGACTGTGTGGGCGCTGAGCAGCAGCAGCAAGAAATACAGCGATGGAGTGTGATACAGGGAGAAATTGGATAGGGGAAGGTGGCAAAACTTGGAGAGAGACGGTGGATATCGAGAGAGTGGACAGAGGGAAGGAGTGCGGCATGAACGGGGGGAAAAAGGAAGAGCATGGTGGTGTTAAATGGAGGGTGAAGATGGGTAAGATGGGTGAGAGGCAGAGAGGGAGACCGTGGACAAATACAGAGCCGAAGGCTATCAGTACCCTTTGTTCACACGAATATTTCGATGATGCACAAATTCACACCTACAGTTACACGCACTGTAAAAAAATATTAAGCCCACACCTAGAGAGAAGTGTGAAAAAAACATTCGCCGTGTGTGTGTGTGTTTTAAGTCTTTTTGGTTTAATCAGACAGCTCATTTAAAAAGGCAGGATTACTTGGATTTAAATCAAAAAGGCACATCAATAGCAGATGGGAACAGAGGAAAAAACAGACATCACAAACACAATTGTTTCATTTCAGCAGAGGCTTCGGGGTAACTGGTTCCAGGTAGATGGAGCTCGAAATCTGAAAGAAAATCAGTGCTAATAGAGAAACCTGAAGCTCCTGGGAGACACTTTGATGGAGTCATGGCAGCAGCACAACATGCTGCATTTTTAGCATGGCCTGCAAAGAAAGGAAACCATCCAAGGATGAACTTAGCTGTGCTAGGGTTAGGAACACGATGGTTCGATGGTCACGGGGAAGAGAAAGCGATGTTTTCTACAGCTGTCTCCCGTGTTTAGTGGTCCATTTTCCTCGGAAGGGCTGCCTGGTTTTTTTTTGCGCATTTTTATTCATCGCCTCTACCCTGATGTGTGCATTTCACGAGAGCTCAACTCCTTTGATGTTCCTCCTTTGATTCATGCTGTCTGTCAGTGTAAATCTAAACAATACTTTAAACACACCTTTCTGGAGTTCAGTAAGATGGAAATTCACTTTGAAAACCTTTTGTTTTTTTAACAAACCCCAAATCTAAACTGGATCAAACAGCGCATATCGCTATGGATTATAGAGATATGCTGAATACTGCTGTATTTACCCTTAAACCAGTTGACACCATCTACAAAACACTGCATACTCTCTACCAGTGTGCAGGTTTACATGTGGTTGTCTCACTGCTCATTTATTTTCTGCATATGGCACTTTTTTCTGTCTCTCTCTCTCTCACACACACACACACACACACACACACACACACACACACACACACACACACACACACACACACACACACACACACACGCACTGATGGATGCAAATGCACTTTGACATGAAGAGAGTAGGAGCCAAGAATCTAATCATCATCCATCAGAAGCAGAGGCTCTGCTTAACTTATAAGAGACCCCACTGTAGCTGTGCTGATTCGAACAGTGTAGCTTCTGTAACATATAGATTAATAAGGTCATCGTTAAAGGTTTTGTGCTTCTGTGTTGGAGTCATTGCTCCAAAAACAGCAATGCATCACTCATTACTAGTAAATCTTTTAAATATAAAGCATTATGTTACATTTCTAGTCTATAGAAACGAGTTTCTTACATTAATTGTTACATTACGTTTATATCACAGCATGGCCTGAGACGCATTTTTGCATGATAACCAGTTAACAGCAAATTTTAAACTGGTTTGAACTGTTGCCACCATTGCTTCAGTGTTGTTTGGGCCTTTTTCAGTGAAATATCAGCGCAGGAGCTCAGATAGTCTCAGATTATACAGAGCGAGATGCTGCAACAGTTTGAAAGGATGAGACTTCCTAGAGAAATCCTTAGAAAAAATAAAATAAAACTTCAAGGATTTCTTTGTTTCCTGTTCTCATTACTTCTACTCCTGTACCAGCGCTGGTGCAGAGGTTTGTTTTCTGAGCACCAGTGTAAAAGGTGATGGGGGTGTGGTGACATCACAGTTGCTGTGCAACAGAACAAATGCAGTGACCATGAACCAGACATTATATGGGAGTCACACTGACAGAAATGCATTTCTTAATAAGAACACATACAACTTCTGTAGTTTTTTTTCACAAAACCAAAGTTAGAAACTGAAACGTGAGTAAAGAGAAGTGTTTCAGCTGCAAATGTTCACTGTAGAAACTGATACAGGTAGAACAGAGCTTCAGTGCTACCAGCCTAATGTCTCATCACTGATTGTTCTGAAGCATCAAGCTTCACCTGTATGTGGTTGGGGTTGGCGTTCACTTAGCTTGAACATTATTCTGGGTTCACCACCACTAGTTTTGTGTCCCATGATGTCCCAGATCAGATAGTGTGCAAGCAACAGTGAATAGAGTTTTCTGTCCTAGATGCAGTGTGCACTTTACCATCACATTCTTGTCTTTTTGTGCAAAAATAAATAACAATCTGCGTCTCAGGGTCTCAGTCATCCAGGTCATTGTAGTCTTGAGAGCTTGAAAAAAAGGTGACTGAAGTTTTGTAGCTTTTTAAAGACATTTCACCTCTTCATAGACTTCTTTAGTTTTAAAACAACAATGTTCGGTGCAGTGCAGCGAGGAGTGCTCTGACCTCTACGTAGGAGAAACCAAACAGCCAATCCACAAATGCATGGCTCAACATAGAAGAGCCGGCTCAACGGGACAAGACTCAGCTGGTCAGGATGCCGGGTTCACTAAGCTTTGTTGGAAGTGCTGCCAGTCTGATGTCGTAAAATAATCTAAAAGCTGCGGCTAATGTTACAGCTCACATTATCAATAGTGGGGATAATGACATTCAGGACCACCTCCAATAAACAGCTTTCCTTATCAACAGGGAATTGTCTCCAGGCCTGTCTAGACTTTAGACTGCACAGGTGTACCACAAAAACTGGACATAGACTATATCTGCAGATCAGAGGTGCAAAACATCCTGAACACACTTAAAAATTTCACTTAATAAAACTTGATGTTGCTTTTATTTGTGGGTTTTTGCATGATGACTTTTTGAATTTTGCCTCTTGTTCTTGTTGTTGTTCACTGGCCAAAAATAGGCTCAAACAAAACATCCGTCAAAGTTCTATTGAAGTTATAGTGAAAGCAAACAACCTTTTCAGCTTATTTCAACCACTGACAGCAGCTCAATCAACTGAACAGTATGAGCACAGTTTCCTGTGTGGAGAACTGAGTGAGTCACGCTTGAAGCCAGAAACAAATTAGAATAGCTTTTGAAATTCAGATTTTTCAAAGTGTGGCATCACATTTATGCACAGGAAAGCTCATTGTGTTTCAAAACACTAAAACACACAGAGAGTTAATGTCTGTGATTGTGCCCGAGCTTTTTTGGAGGCTGTTGTAAAATAATCTAAACAGTGTGACCACATTACATCGGTGTTACTGTCCCATCATCTCCATCAGTGGTTTTTATATGCGTACATCTGAGTATCCACTCTTATAGCATCTGTAATTTTTCTCCTCTAGGTTCTGCTCTCTGGTCTCATTGGAGTGGTGTCATGGAAGAGGCCGCTCTCTCTTGTGGTGAGTGTCCTCTGAACGCCCACACTGAGCTGCTAACCTGACAACTCTGAGCAAAGAAACAGTACCTTAGGGGGAGTCTTTTATTGTCATAATGGTTACAGAATGTCCTCTCCTGTCAGGATCAACACATGTAGAAAAGTAAACATATCACAACCTTGTCAGAGAATTAAGCTTTTCTGTAAGTGAATCAGACCCATTTTGAATTCATGAAAAGTAGCGCTGAGCTTCAAAAAGTTGTATCATGGTATTTGTTATAATTCTTAAGTCTCCTTTCAGTCAGTTTACAATGGTTGAGTATACTTTGAAAAGTATGATATGCATAAAATAATATATAAACAGTTGAATACAATCATAAAAATGAAATAAAATATAAATAAAAAGCTTTTTAGTTTCATATAACAATACTTTTTGGCGCTTACATACAGGAAATACAGGAATCCAAGTATTCAGGAAATACTAGTAATGAGAGAGATGGAAACAGACGGGAACCAAAACACAGCTGAAAACAACCAAGGAATCAGTGATGGCAGGGACAGCAAGAAAAGGTAGACACATGAAGGAAAATGGAGCTTTTCAAGGTAAAATTAGGAAGTAACCAAAGAAAGCAGGCAGACAAAAAGATAGACTGAACAGGAGACATGGAGAGAGAGAGAGATGAGAAAACTGTGGATGACACACACAAACAAAGACAAACAGAAAATTAAAATTCAACCAAACCCCCACACAGAACCCCAAACCAAAGATAACCCAAAACACAAGACTTTCATAATAAGCTACTAAACTTATAATAAGCTAATAAGGCAAAAGTACCCCAAAACACAAACAATGTGGCTCAAACACAAATGAGTCCTCAAAACTAAAAAGAATCATAAACTCAAAAACCAAAAAACCATGAAATAATCACTTTGGTGCTGTAAAGAGCAGCTTTGAAACAAAATGATTCCTCCAAATGTTGTAGTGAAAATTGTTCTGTGGTCAGAAAAAATACCTGCTAGCTTTGTAACACACTGTCTTTCCCTCTCCTGGCTCCCTGTGGCTGTGTGTAGAGGATCTCTGGTCCAGGACAGAAGCAGTGCAACCAGAAATGACTACAAAACAAATCTCATCTTATAAAACCAAACCTTCCAAACAGCAGGCACGGCTCCTCTGCTGTTATTTTGGAGCGCAGCTTTTTTTTATCCTCCTTGCTTTTCCCAGCTACTAACACATTCGTGTTAGTGTTGTAAATTGTCCCCGTTTCACTATTTATCTATTTTACTGTGACGACTGCATCTAACTGAATGTTAGCATCCCAAGTGTTTTGTTTGTTTACTGCTATTGCAACATTAGAAAAATTGACATTATGTATTGAAGATCCTTGTTTTTCTATAAAGAAAAAGATTAGTTGATATTTGATTCATGACTAATGAAATTATAAATCATAATTATCTTTAGAACATAGAACATGTCCATAGGAATACAAAAATAATCAGGTTTGTATTCCAGCGGCACAAATGCAAGTGTGTCTCGTTAAAACTGTGACTGATCACATTTGCACAGATGGAAACTGTGTTCCTGATTTTTTCAAAAAGAAAAACATTTGTAAGTTCAATGTCTGGAGCACCAACCTCTGTGGCTCAGATAATAATCTGAAAATGGGGAAAAAAGGTGTTTTTATTTTTCCTTTTTTCTAAAAGGCAGCTCCATGCTGGAAAACTCCAAAGAAATAAGAATTCATACAAGTTTGTGTTACCCTTTACAGAAAAGCACTCTGGCCTAAACCAGAATAGAAGGATAGGTAGGAGGCCGTGGTGCACAGCTGAGAAAAAGGACAAAGTATACACAGAGTTTGTGACGTGTGTTTTTTGAGAAACACACACATCACAGGTCCTAAATGGCCAGCCTTCAAGGCAGAGTTGCAACGGGATAAAAAAAAAAGCCACTGAAAGGAAAAGATTGAGATGGTTAAAAGTACACAGATACTGAAGGACTGATGGGTATAGGTTTGATGTTTGGGTCACTAATAACAACTTTTGTGTGAAGTACAGCCAATTAAAGGTGCAGCAGGAGTGCTTGACACCATCTATCAAGCATGATTGAGAAATGTCTTGATTTAGGAGGCTTTGTTAGTGGTAAAGAAAGAAAAATTTAGGTAGTCGTGCCATACCCTCTGCACGCTGCTGAGGTTGGAGGAAGAACAAAACTGGAAATTATGCAAAAACCATGAGAGGAAGCACTCTGCTGGAATTCTGTCTGTAACACAGTGGCTATTGAGATGTTGTGTGTATGAATTTCTCCAGATTACCCCAACATACTGAAAAACTGAAGGTCTGAAAGGCTGTGTTAGCAGCAAAGGGTGGATTCTTTAATTGTTTTAAATAAAAATCTCATGCATGTTTATATTACAAACAATTTGCAAACCGCTGTTTATCAGCTCATAAAACATCCTCACATATTTAGCGTTATCGCTGAAGGCGCCAAAAAGATGCTTAACGCTGTCATTTCAACCTGTTAGTACATTGTGACAGAGTCTGTGATTCCACACCTTCTTGCTGGTAGCGCTTTGTGGCTTTGCCAGAGCTGTAGAAACTGGAGCTGTCGGAGAACACAACTTTAGTGCATGTGCGCACGGTTGTGTCGAACAACCCCGTGCATTGTGTGTTTTCACAGCCGCTGACCTGAAAACATCACAACCAAAGTCAGAAGTCTTAGCTCTTTTCGCTTTTCCTGTCAAAGCCTGTGCAGATAAAAAAAATAAAATAAATAAAGATCAAATAAAATAAAAATTAAATGCTCTACTGTGTGACTCAGCCCAAATGTTTGTCTTTCTGAACTCAGACCATGGCATCAGAGGACCGGTGCATGAATTTATCTCAGTGCCACGAGTGGAGTTTGACACTTAAGAAGAAGATAAATGTGAAACTCATTCTATTGTTTTTGAAAAGGGATGAAATTGTAAATTTCTACAATGAAATTAAGTGCCACCTTGTTTTGTTGTTGGTCACACCCCTAACAAAGACAAGAGGGAAATAATTAGATGTCAAATCCTTTCAAATGCTCAAATCAAATCCAAATAGTAGTCTTTTCTGACTCATCATTCAGACAATGTATTATTCATCATCGCCAACAATCGCTCCAAACTCTTTTCAGAAGGTGTCTCTTCTGTTTCCACACTGCAAACACCCAAATGCTCCTCTTAGCTAAGTTAAGAGAAATGTTCTAAATGGAGGCGCATTTTAAAACTGTAAGTGGTTATTCTTAGGATTGTGAGTGGTATTTTTAAATGCAGCTAAATCACTCTGCATTTTTAAAGATGCACACAGATCCTGCAGTACTGCCTTACCTCTGAATTTTAAGTTTCCTTTAAAGACTTTAGAAATTATTAGATGACTGTCGTGTTCTTGCTGTAGGCCTCATACCCCGTTATCGTGATAGCATGATACAGTGCATAACAAAAATCCTTCTTTCCTCTCCTTTAAGACATGCAGGTTTATTTTAGAGATGGTACGATACCACTTTTTTTATGTCCGATACTGATAAATACTGGTACTATAAATTTGGATATCGGCCGATACTGATATGAATCCGATATAGTGTGTTTTTTAATCAATAAAACTGTTTTTTAATATCTTGCTGCATTTTGTATAAGTTCATACTCAAGTTTAAATAAACAAACACTAAAGCTATTCTGTTATACCTGTATGTAAAAAATACACTGCACCCAAAATATTTCATAGTTCAGCAAAACTGATCAATCTAATAAACTTAAAGCTACTCCATCCTCCCTATTCTGGTATTTTAAAGAGTACTTAGCAGAAATATTAAGCAACCTAACTAATAGGGTTCCAACTCCCAGCAACAACAACAAAAAAAAAAAAATAGGGAACCACCCCCCACCTCATGATGCTTAATTGACGTAATCAACTTTAATTTGATGCAGTGTGAAAAAAAATGCACAGAAATCCATTATTTTTCAAGAATAATTAAATAGATTCAACATCTTTCTTCAACAGAATTGCAGACTGCACAGATGGTATCTTCCCAAAGGAAAAAGTACTATAGCTTACTAGGGTATATTAGACTTAATAGTTACTATATACAGTAATGGACTTCTATACATTTTACATCAGATTAAAACTTTGGGTGTAAGATTCAGATAATTATTTATTAAAAGCTCGACATTTTAAATGAGAATAAGAAAGAAAAGTATGTCTTTGTGCCCGCTTTTCCCAGTTAATGCCCTATCGGCCCCCCCTGGCTAAACTTTGGTAGATCCGCCCCTGCACAGTTACCAGCCGTCAGCTACATAGAAAAAGATCCTGGTGTAGAAAGTAATATTAAATAAATTCTAACAACAGATTATCAAGCTTAAACGTGCTGCTGTTGTTCAGCCGCTGGTTTCTTCTTTCTGGTGCAAAGTGGGCCAAAAACAAAGAAGAGAGACGGACTCTCGACAGAAAAGTCGATCAGCTGATCATTGATCAGTTTCATGATTGAAGTAGCAGCAGGAGAGGGAGGGAGAGAGAAGAGGCAGTCGCTCTATATATCAGTTGTTAAGCTTAAGTGGGAATGCTTTACAAACATTCAGAGATGAACTTACACACTTGCTTTACTTCTCTCTGGGATAACTTCATCAGAGATGAAATGCCGGTTTGGTAGCGAGGCTACAAATACACACAGCCGCTCTATCACGTGACGCATACTGCTGCGACGTGCTACGGTTATGAGCCGAGTTACGCCATGTCGCAAGTTTTGTGAGGCGCTTTTTTGATATTTAATGGATCGGATTACATTTTTTATTTCTCTCCGATATCCGATCCAGTAATTTACGTCAGTATCGGACCGATACCGATAGTGATATCGGATCGGTCCATCTCTAATTTATTTATGATTGATAACTTTCTGTCCTTTAAAGTCGAGATCAGGTTTCGGGTATGGCTCATGCTAGAAGCTCCTGTCCAATTCTATTTCATACTCCCTCAATGCCATAAATAATCTCATCTCAATTTTGCAGCTTTACCCAGATCACCTGCACCCCTCATCCTCCTCACTGCATACTTGTCTCTCACCCTTTGGTTTTATCACCTTGCTTCCCCGCTGCTTATATCAGCATCCTCTCTTCACATTTCCCTCCCCTCCATCTTCCATCACTGAGGTGTTCATAGAAATCAGTCACACTTTGTGCTCTGTAAAAGAGTTAAATCCTCTTATGTCTGTTTTCTTAAAAAGCATGGCCAATTTACTGGAATAATCTGTGCATGCTAGTGTACAGGGGTGTCAGTTCATGGTCGCTGCTTTCTGTCTTGAGGGAGGTGGTCCAGTAATTTCTTGTTTTTAAGACTGTTACTGTAGCATCCAATGTTCAGTTCTGACAGGCGAGCTTTTCCGTTTCTGGCCTGGACCCATCGATGACTGGCAGGTGACTAATACACCGGCTGGACAAGCTCAGGCCTGGCAACAATGCACCATCCCATCTGCCAACTGTGGGTGGTCATGCTCTGCATCGTGATTCGTAATGACTGGAGTTTCTCCAGACTGTTTAGGCATATCTGTTAAATACTTGGGTTTCTAAGCTGACTTCTGCCAGATTGGTGTCTGAACACAAGGTCCAGGGGAAAATTAAATGACCTGGGAAGTTTTGGATTTTGCTTTGCAAAACAATTCAGAAAACAGAAGATTAATCTGGACCAAAGGAGAAAGTATTTGGAGAAAATATGCAAAATGATTATCTTTCAGAGTTGAACAATTGATTGGGCAAAAGAAGATGCAGTAGAGACTATAGTATATAAAACATACATCAAAATCATTTGGTTTTGATGGTCTCTCCTACCATCGACTGACCCTGCAAGTGCTAACCCCAGCTCCTGTTTGTCTACACAGACACTAGATAAAACTTATTTATGTTTCAGTGTTAGTTGATTCTACTTTAAGCTAATGTAAATGAGTCAAACACTCAGGGCCAAGCATAAACACAAAATCCTTTTAATTCTGTATTTGTGTCCAGGACTGGGGACCATCTTAACTACATTAACAAATGTTTTCTAGTTCCAATTACAGCGTATGTACTTTCTCATCACAAAGGCAACCACTGCCAATAATGGAAATAGGTTTTTAAAATTAAAGCAAAGTAATGAGAAATGAAGTGGCATTAAAATCACAGCTGTTTGGATTCCAACGGAGAAAATGTAGAAGTATAGTTGGTGGCAGTTTCCTCCAACTTGCTACTAAGTATCCACCACATAGTGAGGTGTAGTTAGAGAACGAAGAGGCTGAAACAAGATTACAAGAAATTTAAGGAGTACACTGATGTGATGGTATTGCATTACCAAACATGGGCTGGGTATTACTTCATTTAGGGGCTTAAGTGCAAACAGACCAAAGGCTACAAGTGTACAATTTTCCTTCACAATTACCAAAAGTGAACCATGGAAGACTGGAAAAACATTGCCAGGTCAGATGAGTCTTGATCTTTGGTGTGACATTTGGATCACAGGTCATAATTTAGAGTGAAAGTAATGAAAGGATGGAAAGGATCCATCCTGCCTTGTATCAGTGGTTGAGGCTGGTGATGGTGGCTTAATGGTGTGGGTGATAGTTTTACACTTTTGGCCCCTTAATACCAGCTGAGTGTCATTTAAATGCTTTAGCCTACCTGAGAATTGTCCATATCCATCAATTTATGAGCACGGTGGCACCGTGTGCCCATCTTCTGATCGCAACTTCCAGCACTTTGTCACAAAGCTCAGTCATCTGAAAAAGAGTTCACTGTACTCAAATGGCCTCCACAGTCACCAGATCTCAGTCTAATAGAGCACCTTTGATGTATCGTGGAACACGAGATCCATATCATGGATGTGTAGCTGACAAACCTGCAGCAACTGTGCGACGCTATCATCTCAATATAGACCAAAAGCAGTGTTTCCAGCACCTTGCTGACTCTATACTGCAAATAAATAATGCAGTTCTACTATTAGCAAGAATGATTTCTATCGCCTGTGATGTTATTTTTTTGGTAAAATTGTCATGTGTTAGTTGCGGCTGTTAAAAAGCTCTTTGTATTTATCACAGATATAATAAGTACTAAAAAAAGCCACGTATGAGACAAAAAACATGAAAGAGACAGAGAAAGAAAAGCTTGTGTGTTCTCTTCAGCTCTGACACGTTGCAGTAAAGTCAGCGCGTGACGCTGAGTGCAATGCTTGGGTGGTTGGAGATGGGATGTTTGTATGTCAGAGTGGAAAAACAGGTGCACTACTGTGGAGAGGTGAGATGTGTTGAATGAAAAATTCTTCCTAGCCTTAGCCTCTCATCTAAATGCCACGCAAAAGATTTATTCAAATAATGCGCACAGCCAAATGAGAAACATACAGCGTCCACGTTTGAGGGAAATCCCCATCGTCCATCTTATCTAAAACAAGCAATAAACATTTTCTATCGACTTTTCTCGCTCAATCCAGCCTATTGCATTAAAGCCATGGCAGATTTACTCCACATCACTCAGAGCAAGGAGACAGACAAGACTACCTGAAGTCTTCTGCTTTTTGTGACTGTGATGGATTATGTGTTTAGAGAGAGCGGCGGAAAGACAGAGAATGAATTAGAGGGCAGTAAGTCCTTGTTTGCCCCGTCAGAAAACAACAGTGTGATAGTCTGCGCCAAAGAGTGTTTGTCTCAAAATGTCTCAACTTTTATAGCTATTGTCGCTTTGATGATGGTTTGTTTTTAGTGTAAATGCATACAGTACCCACAGCACATGCATTTTTAATACATAGTTACTTTTTCATCAGTGAGCTTCCTGCGCAATAAGCACTTCATCATATTTAATCACACTGCTGTTTTATGCAACAATCTGATCTTGGCTAAGCAAGGTTAGTGTCGCTCTGAAGTTAGTGCTACGAGGGATTTACTTTCAGACTCTCTCACAGACACCTAGAGACTGGGCAATGACTCCCTGGCAACCTTCAGTTGCTAGGGAAAAGTGTGTATTCTCTAACTGGTTGGTGAGCGGTTGCTGGAGGTTGCTGACAGCGCTCAGGGAGTGCTGCATTAAAAAGCCTCCTTGTGATTGCTTTGGTCATGAGCATCTGCAGTCGACCGCAGTTTTCTTGAAAATCTGTGGAAGCAGAGAACATTTGACTTCAAATCAAATGTTGTGCCTTACTGCAGCAACCAACATGTTTTAAATGGTAAATAGACCTTTTCTTATATACAGCTTTTCTATTCTGCATGAGCACTAAAAGCAGTTTATACAACATGCCTCATTTACCCATTCATACTCACATGAATACACTGGAGAGCAGTTTGGGTTTCAGTATCATGCCCAAGGATAGTTAGGCATGCAGACTGTTTGGGTCCACTATACCACTCTGTAGGGACCACTATCTAAACCTATGTGACTGCTATATAAACTCTAGTGCAAAAAAATTGTGCATCACAAAGAAGCTACTTTAAGCTGCTTGCTTGACACTAGGGATCACCACATCAGGCAGCTCCACATGTTTGATTTGGAAATTTTACACTAGATTGAATGGCTCACCACACAAATGTGTAAAAAACCGCTACAGTATAGAGCCACTAAACTGGTTGTGTTATAATTAAAATAACAACATAAGAAAATGTAAAGATATTGTTTTAAGAAAAAAAAAGCCAGGGGGTTACTTGTTTTTTTAATGCACAAAATCTTCGTTCATTCAAATAGAGCAGCATCCAAAATAAAATCCTTAAACACACTCAGGAGTTTATTTGGTAGCAAGAAGTACTGTAAAATGAGAGTGTATGCATTTTTGCATATATGAAAAGCCACACGTAGCTCAATGTTGAAGCCACGATAAAGCACACAAATGAAATAAAAGAAAAGTAAATTCTCATAAAGTAAATCTGTTGCTTTTTTTTTTTTTTTATCAGTTTGATTGCTAAACATCAGTTTGAATACTAAATCCATTCCCCAAAATGTGGATCTAAAGGTATATATCTAGTCTGGTATAGCACCTGCTGACAGACTTTAGTTTGTCCTGTTCACTCATAAAAATTAAGAAAATTTTACACTGTAGTGACTCCTCTGGTCTGAGCTGTAGCATGAAAGGGTTTAAATAATAGAGGCCCAGCAGTCTTGTGGTGAAACGGTCACTGCACTTGTGAGGTGTCAGGGGGTAACACGGTCTTACATGTGCAGCTACTTTATGTTCATGTTTCCATAAGAATTGAAGGGCAAGTCGCCCTCCAGTGAGAGCACACAGGGTCGGAGTAGGGATGTAGTGTGGTAGTAGTGTGTCTGAGTGCTTCACCATGTCACTGACTTTGGCTGCGTGTACCGCAACTATCTGACTCTTGACCTTTTTTGTGGATCCTGTTTTTGCTCTGTTTCCAACAGAAATATATCCCTACTCATGAAACACAGAGCAATGAATGATTGAAGATGCCATTCCCTCTGCCTTTACTGCAACTGTGAACATTTTTTTGCATGAATTTGTTTTTAGCTGAATTTTAGCCAAGCTAGCAGTTTAGCTGTCCTTCACTTTGGCCCCAACTGTAATATCTCAGCAACTTTTGTTTGGTTTGCCATAAAATTTGGCACAGACATCCGCTGTGCCCGGAGGATGGAATGCACTGACTCTGATGACTTTTCTCTTTGTGCACTGTCATTGTGACCACGTTAGCATGCTGACGCTTGCATTTCGCTTAAAGCTCTCCTTTGACAGCCACGCAAAGCTTTTTTTTCTTTCTTCTTTCATGCAGTATTTTGGAGCTAACAAGCAAATGTTTGCTAAATAAATAACCCTGTAGTTTGATTGCGTTCACCCAGGCGTCACATGCCTCTTTAATAAAGTGGCTAAAAATAAAATTCTCTGCATCTTTCCGATGATTAGTCAAACTTTGACCTTGTTTTGATATAAAAGCAGCACAGTAATAATACCGATTTCTTATTCTCAGTATTTCCTAAATCAGCTTACTATAATTTTGCAATATTACATTCTATGTAAATGTATTAGTGGGTTGCATTAGAGCAACGCACCACCTGGAGTTTAGAGCTTAGAGTTTGTGAAACAAACAGGGATAAATTCTTGTGGGTTTTCATTTGAATTGAGGTACTGTCAGATCCGTTCATGGCTACCTTCCATCGTGATGCATAAATCACCCTCGTCAAAGGTTTATCCTGACACCTCTAAGTGCCTGACCTATACTGTATGCCCAGAGAATTTTAAAGCTGCATTACTGCTGAGAAAAACTTTTTTTTTTCTCTGCTGGCCTCATTTTTTTCATTGTTTTTAATGGAAGTGAGAAGCCGTTGTACATTCCCGAGAGTGCTTAACGCTAAGCAGGTTTTCAGCTCTCATAACACTGTTGGACTCCTTGAGAATACTTCAATTATCACAAAGAATAGCCTCGGCGAGCACTTATGGAACTGAGAACTGCTATTGTGGCTAAACAGAGGTGTCCGCGAGGGCAAATGTTTCATCTGCACAAAGATAGTCACCTCAGTCTGTGGCGTGGTGAGACTCTCCAATGCATCCATTAACCTTTACGTTGACAGTCTGCAACTATAGCTTTATTTCCCGGCCTCATCCAAGGGAAGTGACAATAATCCCTCTGCTGCCTGCTTTTACAGACTTCTGACAATAAAAAACAAGCATTCACATTTGATCTTTAAAGATTAGACTCAGCCATTGTGTCCTTTCCCCACATTTGTTGCACCATTTAGCAATGTTTGTGCAACTCCTAACAGGCTAGCGCTGTATTATGAGCACGCACATATTGTACTATACCGGACAGTTTAATTGATTTTCAGTTTTAGAAACTTAAAAAGGAGTTTATGTTCTGCAACTTGAATTCTGCACTGTCTTTAGAAGCTCTACAGCCTTTAGGGAAAGAAAAAAAAGTAAATACCTTATTTTGTATTTCCCCCGCAGACCTTTATTTAAAACAATGTGAGTTGGATTTGTTGAGGACTTCTCTACAGAGACAAATGACAGCAAATTCTTCCAAAACCACACACCCAAGTTATCTGGCATGCAAAGCAGTCTGGTGATGCTAGGAGAAAGATAAAGTCTGAAAACGGGAGAAGGTTTGAATTACAAACAACTGCTAAACCGTCTTATTTTCTGGAATTAAGTTTAGACCCAAACATCGCTGTAGCTTTTGTCCAAATAAACCCCACGGCAAACAATTATTCTCCCAGTCTAAGGGTTTTGATTCAAGTCGGACACATCTTAATATAGTGTGTGAATATATAAACAAAGAAGAAGCAAGATAACTGGGCGAATAACTGATTAAGTGATCCTTGGAAAGCAACAAAATCATTTATAACAGCTTATTTATAATAGCGCTCACATAGTCGCATGTTTTAAATTCAAAACGTGAGCGCAGATCAGATTATGCAGTAGCACGTCCAGCCTGAAGAGTAGGACTTTGGATGAATGTTATTTTTCCTGAAAACGGTGGAAAACGTGCTGGCTTACAGGGATGTTTTGTTGTTTGGGAAACAAACAACCAATCAGCAGCAATATGTATATAAACTGCATATAAACAGGCAGAGCAGACAGTGGATCAGCTGGCATTTGAGCAAAACCTTCATGAATAAAGATTTTCCTACAGTTTGTCAGGCTAGAGTAAAAATATACCAAATAAAATGACTTTGAATAAAACTGTAAAAGTTAGACATGCGCGTAGCAGTTTCAGGATTTAATGTCCCTGCATGCTAAACTTTAGTATAGCTTTATTTCACAAATGCATGGGTATGCCCGCATATAGAAAGGCTGTATGTGTGATCTACAGCAACATTTCAGTGGCATGTTAATGGCCTTCCTGGGGATGAATTTAGGAGTCCAAGGGAAATTTTCCAGCACTCTGAGCTGTTGTTTTCTTGCAACACATGCACACAGACCTCAAATATGGTCATGAGGGCAGCCGCTTCCCTTATATGAACACATATCAATGCGTTCCACATCTCCAAATATCTAGCTAACGATGCACACAAATCACTAAGAGAACATACACATCATAGCTGTAGACTTTCCATTACGATCACATAACTACAGCCGGGCCAGCAGGACATCGGTGAAAGGTTTTATGAGGTGCTCTCTGTGACAGGCTGTGACCCTGGCAGCCCGTAAATATTACTGCCTGTAGCAGATGAAAGGGGGAGGAAGAGAGAGCGAGGGAGAGAAAGAAGCGACACAGTGACTGATTGTAATGGGGAAACAGACATCAGTGGAATGAAGATTTATAATAACCACAACAACATAACAGAATCAAAACTGCATAGTTTGTGAGTGCAGTTTCTTATCATCCATTTAATTAAACGATTAAAATGTTGTGCACAGGCTAAAACGATGGGTTTGTCCGCTCAGTTTTGCCTTCCAGCTGTTGAGCTTTTTTGGTTTTTTCACACAGACCATAATGGACAAATTAATCCTCTCATTAAGAGTGAAATTAGCCCATTAGCAGCCTCTGTTCCTGGCTCTGTTGTAAGCAGGGATTGGTTTGGATGTGTTTTTTTTCCTTCTGAGCCGTTATAAGCTATAAGTAGTCTAACTTAAAGCTCAGAGATATGAACGAGACTCACGGTTACATGATGCCAGGCAGTAATTTAAAAACCCATCCTGCTGTAAGGCCAGCTTTAATTAAATCTTTACTTTGTCAATTGGCGATGAGAAACAAAAGCACAATAATGAGTTAATGGTTTGTCTTTATTATAAATACTTCATGGCAGATATTTATATCTCTGCTGAGAGGTGATAATGTGACTGCACAGCTTTGCCATTGTGTGAAAATTAGTTTTTCTATTTTTGTCCACATGTAGAAATGTGCAAAATTATCATTAATGTTACTAAGCCTTCTGCTCAACCATCTCAGGTTTGCATAAAAGATTACAATAGAAAATTTGAGCATTTGTTTAATGATTGTTGTGAAATTTTAGCTTCATTTAGCAAAACCTTTTCAAGATATATTTATTTTAACGTTTCACTGCAATTATTGCATGTGTACAAACTTTAGATCATAAAAACTTTAGGAAAACCATCTCAAATGAGCGATTCATGTGTTGAAAATGAAAAGTAGGCACATATATTTTAAAAAATTGTTTTCTGAATTATAACTAGAGTACCATCTGGAAAGTATTTTGTTCTATTTGAATTTGACTATTTATTCATTTTTGGTATTTATGGTGCAATTTGTCATATTTGTTCAATCCAGCATGAAAGCTGAATGACTTTTGCGAATAACAATTTCATATTAAAAAAATATTCTACATGCTGTATTTTGCAGTATTGTAAGATTCAGCTACATATTTAGAAATGGTCTGTAATTGTCTTTTGCTATGTGAGTGTTTTTAGTAGCATGTGCTCAAATCTACAGGAGTGCTGGACTTTTTTGTCATATTTTAACACAACATTGCTCAGACATTTTTTAATATATCTGTCCTAAATTACAGATCCTGTTTTTTGGTTGTTTTTTTAAGGTAAATGATAAATGGCCTGTATTTATATAGCGCTTTACTAGTCCCTATGGACCCCAAAGCACTTTACATATCCAGTCATCCACCCATTCACACACACATTCACACACTGGTGATGGCAAGCTACATTGTAGCCACAGCCACCCTGGGGCGCACTGACAGAGGCGAGGCTGCCGGACACTGGCGCCACCGGGCCCTCTGACCACCACCAGTAGGCAACGGGTGAAGTGTCTTGCCCAAGGACACAACGACCGAGACTGTCCAAGCCGGGGCTCGAACCGGCAACCTTCCGATTACAAGGCGAACTCCCAACTCTTGAGCCACGATCGCCCCCCAAGGTAAGAAAGACCAGTGAAATTTCCCGGCTTTTATCATCGCTACGGATTTCAATATCTTTGTTTTCCAACCAAAAAAAATGGTTGGAAAGTTCACAGCAATTATTACAAACGCTCAAATTTTCTACCATGACATTTTTTGCAAATCGGAAACAGTTGAGCAGGAAATAAATGGCTAATTTGAGATGGAATGACCCACAACTTCAGAAATGTTGTTGGATATTAGCAAATACCAGCTCACCTACACAGGATTAGGCATCGCATCCATGAAAATAAATAAATAAATCCAGATATCAACACCATCTGGTGTTTCTAAAACCATCTGAACACACACACACACACACACACACACACACACACACACACACACACACACACACACACACACACACACACACACACACACACACACACACACACACACTTAACTGATAGTTTCTTTGCCAAGCAGGCAAACAAACACATTATTGTTTTCATACAAAGCTTATAATCTAGAGTTTATTAATGTGATTTTGTGTTTAATCATCATCTGCACACAAGTTTTATATGTCATGCTGATAAGCCGGGTTTTGCAAAGAGAGAGAGAGTTTATTGAAAACAGCAGTAAAGCTCGTCTTTGGTGAATTTATTGCCACTCCAGATTTTATTTGTCCATATAAACTTTAGTTTTTAGCCTTTGGGGAATTTCATAAATTCAGCCAAGTCATTACAATTCACACTGCAGTGATCTCAAATTCACTTGCTCGGCTACCCATCAGCAAACCTGCCAGGTTTACAGCAGCTGTTGAGATACATCTAAAAATTTAAGATAAGGGCTCATCTGTCTTACATCCGAATGCTCACTATAGCAGGTTTTGGCATTGGTAACATATCAGTGAGCCCAAAAGAAAAACATCATATCAGACATGCTGTCGCTTTTCATTGACTTCATTCAATTTAATTTCAACCTTTTCCATCCATCCATCCAAACCTTACTGCGTATCCAGTCCAGGTTGTGGGAACAGCACTCTAAACAGAGAAGCTGAACCTCCCTCAGTTTAGTTAGTTAGTGTTGCTGGATGTCAGTTTAGTGTAAGCTAAAATCATGTCAGGCGTAAGGGCAGGTGAGGTCCTGCAGTATGTTTTATGTGTTGCATGTGTTAACAAATGTCTTTCAGTCACAGATTGTTTTGCTGCTACTTTTCCATCTGCCTTGCCTTAGTCTCGGTTCCAAACCCTAAAGCGCTTGACGTGTTTTCAAGAGAGGACTTTTGTTGTGATGTGGGTGAGAACTTTGGCCATCTGCAGAAAACAAGAATAATAAGAGACGATTTATTATCTGTATAAAACTCTGGTTAATTTGTAGAGTTTGATGTTGCATTACTGGTACAGCTGTAGTTTAAAAGCGGCTTTAAATAAATATAAAGTCTGTTGAAGCGTGTTGCAACATGCTTCTGTGATACACACGATAAGAAACGCATTAAGGATGTCCCATTTTTTCTTCGGTAGCATCCCCGCCATATATGCCAATAAATAGATAAAAAGCTTCACACAAATCAAAAAGAATAGTTTGACGATAGCTGCTTGTTTTTATAGAAGGTAAAAACTATAAAGAAATGTACCATTACTTTTGGGAAAAAGAGCAAATAAAGAAAAGTAAAATGTTCTGGAAATTCCTCCCACAACGAAGCTCTTATCTAATCTTATATTCTCAACCTTGACCGGGCACAGCAGGCACATCAAGCTTAGAAAACTGTTACAGTCAGTGAAAACAGGCAGTGTTGCACTAAAAATGCTTCAATTCTGTCTAAATCCACGAACCACCATTTGAAAAACGCCCACTACCATTCCCACAGGGTAATATCTAAACACACGCCGTGATATCAAATAACACGTCAAGTCATTTTGCATCACGCTAACCTTTACACGTGTCATTTCGCATAGCAGAACTTAAACTGTGCAGACGTGAGGTGTAAAATGTTCCTGAAATGGCATGCTGTTTACATGTAATCCTGTGATATAACATAGAAACGCGCACTGTGTCTGCTAACACACCTCTGTTTTCACAAACACTCAGGTATGAACACAACAGGGTTCACAGAGGTGCACACGCATTTAATGGACTGAACATAAAAAGGAAGAAAGCCTCTTTTCTGTGTCTTGTAATCCTGTTCAGTACCAAAATAAAACCGAAATGGCTCGCCGAGATCACACAATAATAATAAAATCATAGCTGATGAGAACTTCGCTCTTGCCATTCAACGCACGACCACACATACAAAATGACGGTTGTGCTCTTCTTTCAGCTATTGTTAAGTGGCACAAATAGGCTCCTCTCTCTTCTCCCTCCACTGGTGCCAATCTCTTTTTATCGCAAACGGTTAGAACTGTGTGTGACATTGCAGCGATTGTGTTTTGGGCAAATAGAGGCATTAGACGCAGGGTCCACCAGTTCAAATTCCACAGTTGACTGAACAACTAGTGCTCTGTGGTCACTTGTCATAGACTTGAGACGTAATTGTGGTTTGCACACAATAATGTCAGCCATATTTCACAGCTGAGTGAGTTGATATTGCGGCATGGCGACAGCCGCTACTTCACAGCTCTGGAGTTTCTGGATTATACTGTAAGCATAAAGTTGCTGTATAGCCTTCTGAAATTACATTCCCATTCAGCCTTAACTGCAATTAGGTTCAAAGGGAAACATATACCATATGGACAAAAGCAGTGGACCACATAAACATGCTTCTCAGCCATGGAAACTCAGCACATGAAGCTCCTGGCGTACAGTTTTTCTGCTGATGTGAATCAACAGACTATCCCATATTATTACATCCAAATTTAAACCACATCTTTTTTTCTTTTTTTTTTCCCATTTAAACCACATCTTAAAATATTGGCTGTTTTGTTTCCCTGTAGCTGATAGTTTAACACCAATATATTAAACTTTGTACATTTCCCTAACATTAGCAGGACCATTAGATTTCCCAGTCTGCGGTGAGTTAGCTGTTTCCTTTATGTGCAAAAATAATTATGTTTCATTTGATGCAAGCGCCATAATATACTATGGTTATAGAAGGCAAAGCACCTGCAACAGCCTGAATTGTCTTACGCAAGACCCTTTTTCTAATTCATGCAAAATGCACTCAAGCAATCACACTGCTGCATGTAAGGGAGGCAAGAACAAAGGGAATAAACACTAATAGTAATTCTGTTTCTCTAAGGTACTTTAAGACCATTGCAGTGTGTTTCCTTTAAATATATATGTAAATAATATTAACTTAATAGTAGAGATACTCCTAAATTATACCCATGCACTAACATAAAAGGAAATTTTCAAACATCAACATAGAGATGCACAACAGTGCTGCTTTTGTTTCATCCTCAATTAAGATTTTGTAGCAACAGATTGATGTCCATCAGTCATATACTGTAATATCTCTGATAACTGATAAGAACAAACTAGAACGACTGACTTTACAGCAGAAGCTCTTACTTTGGCTAGCATCATCCATCTTTGTGCCTTGTACTGCACTAAATGCTCTTTATCAAGACAAACACATTAAAAAGTACTGCCAGGATTTTCCACTGATTTTTGTTTTTATTAGAGAAGCCATAAAATGGAAACGCAGCTTCTATTTCTTTCCACTTCATTTCTTTGAGGCTGCTACCAGCTTGGAGGGTAACTTCATTCAATTCATGGACATTTTCTTCTTCCGTTTTCTTTAAATGCATCTTTCATTTTTTATATTTTGGCAATGCTTTTGTGACTGCTATTCAACTGTTTTTACTGCGTTGCATCACCATAGCTCTATTAATTCAAACTGTCTTCGAGAAGGAAGGAAAGAAAGTGTGCAATGATTTCAGGGGACTCATTCGGAGTATGAAAATGGTCTAAACGCTGCTACCGCCGCCTGCCATCCTGTGTAATTAGGCTGCTGTGAAGAGACACCAGGCTCCAGATTTTATCACAACTGTATGCGCACATGTAGACTCACAAATGCACAACACATGCTGACATAAAGGACGCCGAGCGACGTGACACTAAGACTCAGAGACACCTGTCATGATACGCGCATGCATAAATAATTCATGCATACTGATTTCAAATCAGTGTCTGTGTTTGTGTGTGTGTGTAAGTGCATGTATCTTTTGTCTCCATCTTCCTCAGAGGCCTGTAATTCTCTGACTTGACCCAGATGGAGAGGTTTTAGTGGTAGATGTAGCCTACTGCCAGCTGAGATTGGCCCCGCAGGACCACCTGTCAGGAGTTGCTAAAGGAAAACAGAGAGACAGGAAGTGTGTGTCTGTGTGTCTGTGTGTGTGTCAGACAGACAAAAATGACAAAAATGCATACGTGTGCAAATGTGTGAGCTGTGAACGACTGAGTGAAGTGCGGTGTTTGGGGTAGAGACGGTGCAGTGTCAGAAGGAATGCACTTAGATATGAGTTTGCTTACACCCATTCATTATGACTTTACACTTAGACTTGCTTTTGTTTTAATATCAGTTGCATTGCAGAGCTGACAGGAGACCAGTACTAGGAGAGGGCAATAAAAAACAGCAAGCCTGATGTGTTTTAATATTAAAATCCATCTTTTTTACTCACTCTACACAAATAAGCGAAAGGTTAACTTCTGTAAATTTTAATAACCTCTTTTTGGTAGCAACACACATAGAAACATCTTTCACTTAAATTATCAAGTTGAACTGACATGATGTGGGAAATCTTCATTTTGCCTGATTTTATCCCTTAAAGACTTAAAGTGACACTTTAGGGGATAAAACTATCGTCTTGCACTTTTTTAAAAGTGTGTTTATGCACTTAATCTACAAAAATCTAATCCTCACCTGGCTTCTGCAGACAGAGCCCTTCCTGACTGACACGACCATATAAGGAAATCCATGCTGAGCTGTCAGAAAACATGAGCTTGTGTCTTAAAAGGTTTTCTTACATCTTAATATGATCGGTGATCTTTGCAACGGTGTATAAATGACAGAAAACAGGTAAAAGCACAACCTTTTAAACTGTACTGTGATTAACTATAAATCACACCACAGACAGAGTGCATGTAATCCTACATATTGGACAGGCTTGAAACAATAATGCCAACGTATAAGAGATTTAAATATTAAAACACTTCCTTTAGTCTATACTGTTGCATAAAAACAAATATGAAAAACAAAAGTTTAATATCACAGTATAACCCTGTTATTAGTTTGTGGTGACATTCAGCAGATGGAGATGGGTAAAAACAAAACAATGATCTAAAAGAGGCTCAAAGCCTTCTCTCTCTGATGGAAGGAATTAATTAAATATGCATTCTCTCCTTCTAATTATTACACAAACACGCCTGCAATCTGTCACTCTGAGACAATAAAATGACGCAACAACCACCTGTCATGTTTTATTAGTGACTTTATTGATCACTGGCTTTCCAAAACATCCAACTCGCAGTCAGAATGAAATGTTTTTTAGCCATGCAGTCAAAATGCTGCATTGGTAGAGATTTATGAAAATGACAAATGCTAAAGTCCTCATATAAAGCAAGATGGATTTTCTTTGAAATGGCTGCTAACGCTCATTTTCTGTATCCACATTAAAGATTTCATAACACAGACGGCTTAATCATAACCAAACAGGAAGGTTAAATAGTAGCACATTTCAGTTAATCTCATATTACTGTGGAATTTTCTGTAGTAGTAAATATGCCTGGGTCCATACCTTTGAATTTTTCCACTCCTCAGAGCTCACTAAAGATGGAAATAGACTCTGGTATAAGGCAGTAAACATCTGCATCACACCACAGCTCAAAACAGCTCTTGCAGTTTGGGGCATGGATGGATGCAGGACTGTGGAAGTGTGACTTTGGAACCAGATCATTTAGGTCCTGTGGTTGCAGGGTGGGGCCTCAGTGGACTTGATTTTGGGGCGAAGCCTTGAGTTCTTCATAAGTTGCTGCTAGGCAGAGCCATGGTTGTGAGGGAATATGCTTGGTTTTCATCATTACTCGGATGGGTGGTAGGTGTCAAAGTAATATCCTCATGAATACACAAGGTTCCACAGCAGAACTTTGCATCGTTGCAAGGGGATTAATCTTTCACTTCAACTGTCAGTGGTTTTAGTGTTGTGGCCAATCAGTGTTTCAGCAAGTTAACTCATAACATGTTTGCACATTGACCCCTATTTAACTGAACTCCTGTCTCTCGGGGGAAAGAACTAAACCGTAACGTACGAGAAGACGGTTTCGTGGTGCTGCGGTGATGTGGTCTGAGGCACAGGGACAAAGGCAGAGAAACAGGCTTTGCATTTGTTTTGATGAATTTTCTTTGGTTCTGAGCCAGAAAAGGAATATTTTTTCTGTTTCTAGGCAACACCTTTTGCTTCTTTCCCGCACCCTTTGTCAAATCTTAAAGTTCATTTTGGATTCGTGTGGATATTTGTCTGCACGTGTTTATCCAGTGCCATTTGTGATTCACTGTGTTTCTAGAAGGAAACAGAAGTTCAAATGCAATCCAATCTGCAGGTTGGAAAACAGACTTCTTTTTTTGTGTCTGTTTCTTTGTTGTAATGAAAGCTGTCTAGCAAGTGGAATTGCTATAAATTTGTATCATTAAATGTGACAAAACCAACCTAACTTGCCAAATATGAGTGTGTTTCCAAGTCCCTCTAGAGTGTCTTCTACCTAGTCACAATGCAGTAAATGCTGTACAGTTAATCATAAACAGCAGCTGTTGGTGTGAGTTCTGTTAACCTGGTGCGTGGAACTGAAGCGTCTTGTTTAGAGATGCTCGCGGAGGGTGGCTGTCTGCCAACACGGAGACTTCACCCCAAGTCCTCCTGCTGACGAGTGGCCTCTCTAAAGCCACCTCTCTGCCAACCTGAATAAAGAGCATGTGTTAGTTCTTTGTACGCCAGGCGAGCTGAGAGATGTGCGTGTGAGTGTGCTTCAGGAGTGTCCTCCCTCTGGTCACAGTTTGCCTGTCACTTCTGGTCAGTTTGCATTAGCGCTGCCACTCTCCCTCTCCCACTGCTCCTCAGATCACCTCCTTTCTTCTCACATACTGTGAATCAATCTGTCAAGAATGCATTCAAATCAGTGAGTCAGAGCATCTTTGCTCTGGAAACCAACTTCAGTCTAAGCAGCTGAAAGAAAAACGAGGAGGGTTATTAAAGAAATGTCTTTTGAGTAACGATTCCTACCCAGGGGACCATGCTCGCATCACCCCCTCAGTACTAAACTGTGTGTGAGCATAGTGGCTCAGCCTCAGGCAACAAAGCTCTACTGATTCAGAGACTTTGCCGGATGTTTTACAATGCATCTTTAATTTCATGTTTGTACAGTCATCTCTGTTTTCAGGTTGGTTAACCATTTCAGTGTTTCTCTTAATTGTGTATGTGTATACTGAGGGAGCGGCACATGTGGCAATACTATTGTTACACTTAAGAGAATCACTGTTATCGTACAAGCAGAACTATACCAACTAACTAAAGCATCTTTATACAAATGAAAGTCTTAAGCACAGTTCACATGTACTTTATCTGTATTTGAATTATACCTCCACGTTAGAGAGCTCATTACTGTTAGGGTCCCTGGGTCGTTGACCCAGTGTTTTGTGTTTTTGGTTCTTTGATTTTGTTGTTTCATTATATTCTAGCTTTGCTTTATGGGTTTTAGGATTATTCTTAGTTTAGGTTCTCTGGGTGGGGTTTGGTTAGAGTTTTAGTGTTCTGGTTTTCTGTCTGTGTTCCATAGTTGCTGTCTCCCCTGTCTGCTGTATCCCCACGTCCAGTCAGTGTCTGTGTCTGCCCTGGTCCCACGTCTCTGTTCCCTTTGTTGTAGTGCCTGCCTGTGAGTCTGTGTTATGGTTCCTGTTTTACTTTGAAAGTCCATGTCTGATGTTAATGTGTCTGGTTTTGCTTCCCCTTGTCTCGTTAGGCCTGATTTGCCCCAGCCGTGTTTCCCTCCTGTTATCCATTCCCTGATTGCTCCCTCTGTGTATTTAAGCCCTGTGTTTCTTTGTGTCTGTGTTGTGATCTACTCTCATTTAGGCTGTGTGTTCTGTCTGCCTGGTCATGCAAGTTTATTTGGATTTTTGTTACGTTTTGCCACTTTTTGCCATCCAGCAATAAAAGCTGAGTTTTGAGCTACTTTCCGCCTCCGAGTGTCTGCACTTTGGGTCCTTCTACTTCCAGTCCTGCCTGCACACAGCCTTAACCTGACAATTACATACTAAATTAATAATACATTACTTTTATATTTTGAAAACCTCAAACAAGCATATCGTCTACTAATGTGTAAAGTACAAGAGTGCATAAGATACTTGTTATAGGCTTGTTGTAATATACATTTTATTTCAGTTTTGCACATTGACCATTTTGCTTTAGGATTTACTATATAAAGCATATGTTATGGAGGTAAGCATCAACGACACAGAGCTCTCAGTTCTCACTCCTTCTTTATTCGTCTCCAACATCAACTGCGCATATCGCGCCACAAAACACAGGAACACACTTCCTATACACTGGGTGTGAGTGGAGTCTTCTAGTGGTCCACCACAATGTAAACATTCTTTATTATAACACTTCCTTGTTCAGCCTTGCATTCCATAGAAATAAGACTCCCAGGACAGTAGTGGCAGTGGGCTTTACTTACTCTCCTCCCTTATTAAATTTCTCCAACTCCAAAAGGGAACAGTGCTGTAATTTTTCTTTTTCAAAAACCAGAGTAAACACTCACCGGGCAATTCATTATATATATATGTGCTCTGCTGCTAGTTGCTGCCATTTCTGACTACAGTGTGCCCACCTGCACAAAAGCTCAGATCATCTGAAACTGGTTTCTTTAACATGCCAATAACTTCACTATGCCTAACTGGCCTCGACAAATCTGCATCGAGTGTGTGATGGTATCATCTCCACATGGATCAAAAGCTGAGGAATGTTTCCAGCACCTTTTTCAATCTGGGCCACAAAGGGTTAAGGAAAAGACGCCAGTTTAGTTCGCTGGGTTGACCAGACGACCCAAATTCCATAAGGCTAATTCAGATGTCTGTGTTTGAATCCACCCCAAGGCCATTTACTGTGTGTGTCTCTTCCCCTGGTCCTTCTTCCAACTTCCCTACCTTCTCTCTAGAGTCTTATCAAAAGGCTAAAAAGCCCCAAAAACATATTTTTAAAAAAAGAATAATGCAGTTCAGATCCCTAAAGGGGTCCAGCTCATTACTAGCAAGCCAAAAAGTGGTTGGTAAGTGTATGTAAAAAGTCGGTAGTGTTTTATTTTCACCCACTAATACAGAAAGCACTTGCGTACACGCACAGTAAGTGTAACTGCTTTACAAACGCACTTATTTTTTAATAATATCATGAAGACTGATTTGATTGTTTTCATTATTTTAGTAAGCAGAAGATTTTGTGTGAGTGTGTGGTGAGGGTGGGTGCGGGGATGTTAATGATTAAATGCATCTCATCGCTGCCTATGCCTCCCCTACGGCTGCTCTGCACCTATGGCTTCTCTTTGTTTTGCATTTATTTATTGTTCATTTAACTGCGGGTGCTGAAAACTTAATTTTATTCCTCCAAAACAGTCACAATAAAAGAACTGAGTCTAGTATCAATAAATAGAAATGAATGCTCCATACTGTGAGAAAGACAGATGATCCACTCCGCGCTGTTTCCCACATAAGCTAAAAGATGCTTCCCTGTAGGCAATTTGAGATGCTTTTTGAATCCAGCTGCCTCCTTTTATTCACTTGATGTTTTTCCCTTGCATTTATATCACCTTGTTTCATTGAGTGTTTAAAAACATCCCCCCTACACGCACAAACACATACACACCTACAGTAGCTATTGTTGATTTATTTTATTTCTGTCCTCTGCATGCTCGTCTTATGTGCAAAATGACAGGAAATGACGGGTGAGGGATTGGACAAAGGTATGAACAGTGCGAGAGAGCACTGGGGCAGAGTGTAAAAGAGCACGGCTGGCTGGATGAGCGGTAACCTTTCGGCTCAAGATAATGCCTGATGAATGGTGTCCTCCCCTAAGGCCCTGAAACGCAGGAAGTGAGGCTCCATATTAATTAGAATATGAATTAGATAGACCCTCTTATCTGATGGCTCATTGGAGCTGCAGCAGCATGATCCAGGCAGCAGCAGCATTTCAGCAAAATAGTTACAGCTCATCTCACTTTCCTCTTCTTCTACCATAATGATCACTGTCAGCACCTAAAACAGAAATAAAGAGAATTATGATTACATTTTGGCCTTTGAATCACCTTGTTGTTGAATTGTGCTATACAAATAAACTTGCCTTGCCTTGCCTTGCCTTGCCTTTAGTGGATTATACCGAGGCATTCATGTAACCACTTGTACTGTATGTGATGGTGATGCCAATAAATAACAAGACCGGATTTTTTCATCTTTATTCTAAAATGATCAAAATATCAAATATTTAGGGTTTAGGGTGTATCTCATCCTTTAAAGTGGCATCTTTCCCTACTCTTTATTTGCATCACCCGTCCTGTTTACTTTCTTTGCCTTTTTGCCCCACTGAGCTTTTTGTTTTCTTCTTTGTTTTCTTCTTTTGTCAGGTTGAGTTTCCACAGTTACCTTTGCTTTTTCCAGCATTCACCATTTCAGCTACCTGGGGACATCTACAAATTACCTGGGAACACAAAAGGGCTTTCCGCTTCCGGTTTTGGTTATTCAATCAAGCTTTTATTTCCCCAGGTGTTCTTGTACCCAGAATTGCATTTTGAAAGAGAGGCTTCTGGGGAACTTGGCTAAATGATTTTTTGTTTTGCTTTGCCATGAGTTAAAGTAAATAACTTTCCCATTTCTTATTTACATAATTTAACATTTTCTTAAAGATACAAATACATATTCAATACAAAATACAAATATCATTTAATATTGTAAACCTTATTTATATAATAATAAGTTGGGGGAATAGGGTTAGTATGCTGATGTCACAGTTCCTGGCACATTTATGTTTACTTATTATATGATGTTTTTTACCAAGTCTGTGTGAGGCTAGTATCAGCTGCCATGCTAGCAGCTTGGTGATATCGAATGTTAGCTGATGTCAGCAGAAATAATTACATGTAGCCATTAGTTTTTGATCGGATTCCCTTAATTTATAAATATATATGGAGAAATGTTCACATGGCGGTGCTAAACAAAAGACTAAACCACGGTATAGCTGTGGAGGCATTTCACTCAACGGCACAAAAGTCAACCTGAAGTGACATTTGAGGAAAATATGGGAGAGCACCAATGTCAGCAGACTCCATCATCACGTCGGGGGGCCTTAAATGTCTGACTAGGGTTTCACAGCAGTCTGACTGAGAGTGTTTTTAATATGAGAATCAAGGATTAAAATGTTGGTGTATACACAAGTCTAGCACTAGTTCAGTGGTTCTTTGATTGTGTCAAATAAACCACAGTAGATTAACTGAACTAGTGCACACCCCTTCTACAGTATTGTTTGGCTTGTTTGTGCTGTTGGGAGAGTATGGTAGATGTTGTTTATATGCTAAAAATGGTTAATTTCAGCCTGTTGCTAGGTGGTTGTTAGGCACGTATGATTCAACTTTTGTGGCTATAAAAGAGATGTTGCTGTGAAAGTAAAATGATAGGATGCTTTCATAAGGTGTTATAGGCGCATAAAGATTATAATCAGGACATTTTAGTCTGTTGCTAGATGGTTGTCAAATATGATGGCAAAAACTTACATTGCTGTCTGAAAGAATGCAATTATTTGCAATAGAAAAGATATTAAATATCTAAACTATCTCTTACTATGTCTTGAAAAATATTAACTTATTTGGGGACAAATGACAAGGACAACAAAAGTCTGGAAAAGTAAGTGGTACTAAAAGGAAACAGCTTTAGGAATGTTTTGTAGGTTAACTGGCAACAGGTCAGTAACATGACTTGGTATAAAAAGAGCGTCTTAGAGAAGCAGAGTTTCTCAGAATTAAAGATGGGCAGAGTTTCACAAATTTTCAAAAAACAACATGGAATTGCCTGGATTTTGAATATCTCCTCATCTGTGGATAATAATATCATCAAAAGAATCTGGAGAAATCTCTACTTACAAGGGACAAATCCAAAAATCAGTATTGGATTTCACTGATCTCTGGGCCCTCAGGCAGCACACTGTTAAAAATAGGCGTGATTATCCATGGAAATCAGTGCACGGGCTCAGAAACACTTTTAAAAATCAGTGTCTGTGAATCAATCATAACATCCACAAATGCAGATCAAAGCTGTATCGTGCAAGAAGAACATGATCCAAAAATAATGCCGTTTTCTCTGAATCTCTAATGATGAGTTGGATTAAATGGTGGGGGAAAATGCTGGACAGGCCTGAGGTGCCTAAATGTATAGTGAAAGTGTACTGGGAATGTCTGGCGGGGGCCTTGGTCTATGAGATCTACAATTCCCGTATTCCAAAGGTGTCTGGGGACACTGAGTCCAAATAGACAATGCACCACATGCCTATTGGTTCCTGTTGGTAACTTTTCAACCACATGGTGGAAATCAGAGGGGGAGAGACCTATCAGCTGCTGGGTACTGGTAGGCCAAGCGGAACATGACTCTGGTGGTAGCTGAAGCAAAAATTTCGGTGTTGGAAGAGTTTGGTGTAGCCATAGTACAAGACTTTCAGTCTGTCTTGAAGCAATTCTGGCAAACTGTCAGGTCCCTCAGGACTCAGGACACCCTGTCCATCACCGGGGGCAAGGTTACCGAGGTAGTTAAATAACTCCACTGTGGCCTGGCCCCTGGGGTGGATGAGCTTTTTCCCCAAGTTCCTTAAGGCCTAAATGTTGTAGAGCTGTCTTGGTTGACATGTCTCTGCAGCGCCATGTGGAGAAATAAAGTGGTGCATCTGGATTGGCAGAGTGTGCTTCCCTCCTGTGAAGTTCTATGCCAGGGAACTAGAAAGGGGAGTTCATCCAGGAGGAACAATGATGAATGGGATGAACAATTCATCCCAGTCACAGAATGCTAGATCAGGTCTTTATCCACTTGAGGACATTTTGAGTGCATGGCTGGGCATCCTACCTACCAGGAGTAGACTCGTGACACACTGGAGTGGTTATGTCTCTCTGCTGGTTTGAGTTTTCCCCCAGGTGAGCTGGAGGAGGTGCCTGGGGCGAAGGAGGTCTAGGCTTCACTACTCACCTGCTGCCCTTGCAACCCAGCCTCGGACAAATGAATGGAAATGGATGGATTCATTGTTTGTCGTGCACAATTCAGCTTTTGTGGGTATAAATTAAATGTTGTTGTTGTGGAAGATTTACTTGTGTGCCATGTTTGGTTGCTTTGTTCCAAGTGGTCTAGCAGGAGTTTGCGGCCAAAGAAGTAAAACACAGACAAAGATTTTTTTCTATTATGGTAAGATTTCCAGTTGTTTGATCCTTTACTTTCTTTTTTTTAGAAACAGATTTTAGTCTGTACTACGTTTTGTGCTTTCCATTGTATGATTCGTTTAATTGGTACAGCATCATCATTGGTTTTCAGTGAACAGACAAAAGCAGTCGGCATCTTTTACAAAGTTCCTCCTGTACTTCTGTGTGGTGTGAGTGTCTTCTGGGACCAACTTCATTATAGGCTGTCTCATTACAGCAGCCCCCCTACTAAGAGCCTGCAGAGAGGAGCAGAGAAGGCAAAGCCTTCTTGTTTTAGCCCTTTAGAGGTCAGCAGTTGATTAAAATGTTGAGAAGTAGAGGTTAATCAGCTACTGACCCTCAGGGTGATATTGTCTTTCATGGTCTGTTTTAATCAATAAGTGCGAGTGCTGGCACAGAGACCAACTTCTCCGCTCTCTATACAGAGCCTATACTTCTACTTCCCAAACACTGCCTCCCTGATTACCTGTCATATAAATTCTTTTTCTCATGTGAACATTTTGAAGTAGAGAGCTATACTTTAGGTGTTAAAAGACATTATTAAGAAGTCAAAGGTTACATTCAAGACGATCTTGTAAGATGTAGTGTAATGTGCACGCCGTTCAGACTTCAAGTCTCATTTGCCACAAAAAGTTGTCGGACTGTAACTTCCGCAGCCCGTCTCAAACCAAAGACACCAGTCCATCACACCTGGCGATGATGTAGTCTGACATGCTGTCAACACGACTGCACATCAAAAGTGCTCAAAGTCAAGAAGCAAGGGGGTCCTTGCTTCTTGAGGTGGTCCTTTTGTCCCTCTGTGGGGGGTTACTCCCACTAGGTTTATATCTGGGACTCTCCACCATTTGACCTTAGAACTGAAGAAGCTTCTCGGATGAGAGGTGAAACGTCTTCAAGCAACTTAAAGAAGTCCAGACGCTTTTCTTTGCAAGCTCCTTTGACTACGATGACCTGGATGACTGAGAACCTTCACAGACAAGAAGCAAGGTGCTTTTTTTAATATTACAGTCAACAACTAAACATCTGGTGTAAGAACAATTAAATACAGCTGGTAGGAAAATAAGAAAATATTACAGCTATTTTTAGTGCTGTGACCTCTGCAGGAACAGCTTAGGTACGACAAAGAGCAGTCAACACTTCATCAATCCCTCCATAACCCCATTTTCATATTCATTGCAAAATACATAAAGATGTGAATTTAATCCCTGTGGAGGGTAAAAAAGAAACAGTACTGAGAATATGCAGATTTGTATGCTGCATTTAACTCTGTTTATAGTTGGGTGTACTGGTGTTATGACTTCTGCAAATTAATATGTCTCCCGTTATCCATAAACACATATCTTTACATGGCTTAGGCTTTAAATTGATGTGCTCTCCTGCAATGAAGCCATTTCCCATCAGGATGAGGAGTGTATAAAGTCATTACCTCTGGCTTAGTGTGGTGTCTCCTGGGTTCAGCTGCTGAGAGTTAGTATCAACACCTCCACTGTTTATTTGGACCAGCACTGAACTCGGGGTCACTCAACTTCCATCACACCTAATCCTGATGATGTGAAAACACAGACACACAGACACACACAGACATAAATATACACCTTCACCTCACTACAGGGGAAAGCAGAAATGTACCTGTTAGCAGCGAGAGACAATGAGATCCAGCTGTTGCTGCCCTCTATTTGATTCCTCCTGTGTTTTTCTAAGTCAATATGACAGACGCCAACTCACTGTTTTCTTTCTTATGTTTTAACCCTAAAGCTTTGTGCAATTTATGTCCGTAATGTAACATTACTTAAAGAGGCAAAGCAATTTAGCTCATCTGTAATGCCAAAACACAGCACACTGTTGCTTTTTCCCATTATAAACTCAGTCATGATCTCTCATGCGCGCTCATGCGCGCTTTTACATCTGCGCGCTTTTTGCGCGCAGATGTTTCTGATCTCTGCAGGGGCATGAGGATTGATATACAGTGTCAGAGGGAAACTGAATCAGAGGGGTTGTGATCTGCTGAGCAGAAGCAAAAACAAAACAACATTGCCTCCATCTCTTGTGGCTCAGGGATAATTGAAAATAAATAGTGTTGTGTCGCAGTGCTGCTGCAGACTAAATACTAATTTGTGCTGCAGTCAGAGGACGTTAACACTGATTCAAATTCTCCTTTTGTTCTGTCCCCTTCTGATCAAAACTGTCAAATCTTATTATTATTTCACCCTCCAAACAGTTAAAGCACAGCTGTTGATTATAATATCTTTTAAAAGAGGGTTATTTAAATGTTGTTATACCCTACAGTGTAGTCACTGGAAGCACTACAACATGAGCCCGCATCTCATTGTCATACCACATTATTTAACTTTATCTGTTGCTGTGAATCTTCGTTTGATGTCATGATGGCTCGTCCATTTGAGCCACTCCAGTTTGCACCTGCCTGACACCTATTGGTCACAAAAGGAAAACTTTAATTAGAGCTGAAAGTTAGATTCTCAACATTAATATCCTGCCAGTGGTAGAGGTGGCTTATCCTAAGAGTAAAATATCTCGGAGTGCTTATCCAACAGCAACAGTACTGAACACTTTTTCTTTATATTCTGTCAGGAAAATGGTCATTAAAAAGGGAAAATAGAAATAAAATACAGTATATAAGGCGAAAACAGTTCTAGCTTGAAGGTGAAGATTTCAAGTCATCTTTATTCTTCAACACAGCCTGAACTCTCTTAGGCCTGCTTTCTTGTAATTTCTTTAAGTTGTCTTCAGGAATAGTTTTCCTCTTCTTGCAGGAATTTCAAAGCTCTTCTTTGGATGCTGGTTGTGTCTTCTTCTGTTTTGTTTCCAGATGCTTTCCAGATGGTATGTATGGTGGATCAAACTCTGATAATACTGTTCTGCATTCATAATGACATAAATTCTGACAAGATACCCGACCACTGACTGAAACACAGCCCCAAATCATGACAGAGACTCCACTTTGCTTTAGTGGAGATAGTGTTGCAGACACGTACTGCAGTACCTCACTCCTTTCCCTACTCCGTGCTTATTGTTGATGATTTGAACCAAGAAATTTCCAGATTTGGATTAATCAGTCTATAATGGATCTCTGAGGTCGTGTGTCAGGTCTTTGCTGGATTTTTCTTCCTGTTTCTTAAACTCATGACTTTCAGATTCTGTTAATCTGCTGTAGTTTTTAAGGCCTGCCACTCCTTCTTTTGTCCTCCACTTGTCCAGTTTCTTACTGGACACACACCATACAGGAGTACAGGAGGAACTTTGTAAAAGATGCCAGCTGCTTTCATCCGTTCAGCTAATAACTCTTTGGGAATTAACGTGTTGGTACAAAAATACGATTTTATGCACCTATTTCATAGATTCACCTAAAGAAATGGGAAGAAATGTTTTGTTGCCTTGTGTAGACACATCATTGGTTTATCCATTGAGTTAGGTGGGTTTTGTTTTTTTTTTGTCTTGAATGATTTATGGCTGTTAAATGACTCAACAAACAGCAACAACAAAATTCCTTTGAAGATGGTTAGGCGTGAGGACAGGACTGAAACTTAGTGAAAGCAGCCAAAGAAAAACATTGAAAGGCCTGCAGAAGAGAGCTACTGCTCAAGACCACTTCTAAAAAATATAAGGAAATCTGGTTCCTTGGAAGCAAGCTATAAAGAAAAGAAGCATGGCTCAAGACTTTTGCACAGCACTAAAAGTAATGACTCAGCAACAAGTAATCTAAATTGCCACCATGTAGAAACCTGATTCTTAACAAAATTCGACCCAACATCACTCACTGGTTTGTGGCCATCAACATGTTAGTTTGGTTTTTTAACTGATGTGATATGTGAGAGCTACAGATGATTAAGTAACTGAGGGTATTTCATGCTTATATGTTAGTAATTTGTCGCTTGCCTGATAAGACACATCATAAATCATTCCCTGCTTTAACTTGTCTTTCCTTCTTAATAAGACCCCAATTCACTTGATTAACACATGCTTTGTTGAAAAACACTGCAGAATTTTTTTTTGAAAGTCTTCACTAAGGTATTAAAATAAGTGAGAATTAGAGCAATTTTATCAATGATTTTTATCCAAATAAAGTAAAATTAATGACTCTCCACTTTAAGGAAATGGATTGATGGAATTATGATTGAATAAAATACTGGTTAAAACATCAGCTGAGCTCTGAGCTTCAATATTAAGGTTTTGACAGCTCTAAGCACTCAGTGTCGAGTGTGAATTAGTTTGGATTAGGGGTTCGACATAGCCCCAACTAAAAACTAAGATCTTTAAAATCCAGTAACTTCTATCCCTAGATCTTGGTTAAAAAACATCTCTTGGTACTGATATATGGTGGGTATTACAGCATTATCATTGCAAAGCTAACTGGCAGACTTCTGATGGTTCTCATACACACTAAAAAATGCTGTATATCCACTCGAAGCTGTGAGATTTGTGAGTACAAGGTGTACTCTGAAATCCATAACATGCTGTGGTTTGCACTTTCAGTGCATCTTTGATGAGCCGATGGCTGTTTGAATTTCTGCCTTTGCATCTGCCTCGCTCCACAAACCAGAGTAGCTGTGCAAATACTGTTTTCAATTATGCTTATCATTTTGTAAGTTAAAAAAAAAAGTACAGCACAGTCAGCAAACATGAATGTTAAGTTAGTCTGTCTTGCGTTGTTAATGCAGTTACTACCACACCCTACTTTTCAAATGAGGTTGTGGCATGTGAAAAAAAAAGAATTCTTAAGTAACATCTGGATGAGCTAGGAGTTTAAAAATAAGTGCTATGGACAAATGAAGTTCAAATTAAGTTAACCAACAATGTGCCAGCAAGATTTTTTTTTTTTTTTTAATTTTGTAATTCTTAGTGGAGAGGTGGAGCATGGGCAAAAGGAGAAGCCATTAAATTTCGGTACACATCTGATTCCCCTTCCTGAAAATTTCCATATTGGGCATTGGCCTTGGTAGAGGATTTTCTTTCTCAGTCTTCCTTAAATATTAACCAAGCATTGGGCTTGTGTAGCAGGCAGAGGTAGAAAACTCGACTCGCCAAACTGACAGACTTTGCACAACATCAGCAAATTCTTGATGCAAATGTCGTGCACCCAGACAAGAAGCAAACACTGAAAAGAGACTGGTTGTTATGAAAGCAGAACTCAAACTGTGCTTTAAGAAACACTAATATGACCTAACCTGAACAACGCTGAAAATGTGCAGATGGAGCTTAATGCTGTGCGTCTCACACCGCTAACAGCGTGTGATGGGTGGGGTTACAGTAGTGACCTATGCTTCATGAAAAACAAGTTGCACTCCATTAAAAATTTAGGAGAAGCTCATATTCATTTCTGTTTTTGGTTTTATTTATTTTATTTTTTATTTCATTTGCCAGAAAGATTTGCACACAACTGTACAATGTCTTGTTAGAACATACTGTACTTTCTGTATGACAGCTGTGCAAATGTGGCAGCTTCAGGCTATAAAATATTCCATTATTCCTGCTGAAAATACTGCTGACATTGTCATTTGGTGATATGCAGTAAGAGCCCCCAGTTTCCTTTGATCTTTTTTCAATTAAATACCTTTAGTAAGCTTATAATAAAGCAATGTGAGTTCAGCTCTTCAGCACAAGGCTTATTTGTGATGGTGGTCATGGAAGCACATACATGGAAAAGGGCTTTAACACAGAGAATTGGAGATTGCAGCACATACATCTCTTTTTGCCCTGCTTCTTTAGACAGAACTTTTAAAGATGAATGTATAGTTGAGTGTTTATATAAACCGCTGAATTGACAACTTCTGAATTCCTTTAAAAGTCCACATTCTTAAAGGACTACTTTGGCATTTTGGAGATTTGTGATGGCCAGAAGATCAACGTGACTCTCTGTTAAATATGCAGCTACAGCCAACAGCTGGTTAGCGTAGCACAAAGACTGTGAATATGCCAAGCAGGAGTTCATTGTGGACGTTTGTGTTTTGCAGACTACTTGGGTTGATTTTCAAATATGCCCCTTGATAAGATTAAATTTTAACTTCTAATGCAGAGGAGTATCAAACATGCATTTTTGATGATTTGGGAATGACTCACTGCCTTACTGTCATTGTGAGCATCCTTGAAACGCTTGCAGCTTTGATAGGATGATACTACTTGACTTGCTGGTTGGGCTATTTCTTGAGATGAAAATAAAATATGACAAAAAACATGCCACCCAGAGTGGTTTTGGGCTGTGAAGGTTATTTCACCATCCACGCTCTGGAATATCATGGATGTAACAGTAACAGATGTTCCAGTCAGCACTGTCCAGGGTGTACTCAAACTCCTGCTCTGTGGCAGCTGGGACGGACTCCAGCACTCCCGCGACCTGGATGGAAGGATGAAAATGGATGAAGATGGATGGATATTCATCACATCTTTTTTAATCATACGAATCAGAAAACCTGAAGCAGCAAGACTTCTGATCGCCATGCAAGTCAACTGACTTTTCTATCACTATTGTTAAGAGCTCTTTTTATAGTCTGTGTTTTTCAGAGTATGAAAAGTGAGCAGCTTTCATAGAAATAAATCAGGCAATCAGGCAGCTTCCAGTCCTTTAAGAAATCCATAGAAAACGCTTGGGAAAATGTTGCCCGGACAATATAACTGTAGCAGTTTTACAGTTTTTGTATGGATGCATGCATCCATACAAAAAGCATCATCACTTTTCTTTGCATGTGAAGAACAAACTGGATGCAGAACACTAAGAGGCTAAGCTGCAACCAAATGATTTGAGCCTCAGTGACAGTTATGGAGAATTACAGCGGCACACCTTGGGCCTTATATGCTAATCTATGTGTGTCTGATGGAGATGAATGGTGATTGTATTATGGTGTATTCTCCTCCGTAGAGAGTGTTAAACGATGTGATGATGACATGCAGCGTAAATCTGCCACGACCGAGTGCCGTGTGTGTGGCTTTTTTGTGTGTGTGTTTTCCTCTTTGGCATGCAGAGGCCAGCACAGCAGTAATTAATGACTAGCTGCTAATGGTGCTGTGTGATCATACATGGTAATGAGAAAGTATTGTATGAGGCCAGGCATGACAATCAGTTCAGCAATGAGAAAACATTGCGGTGCACAGGTGAGAGCCTCAATCACACAGGCCTGGGGAGGACAAATCAAAGGGATTTATTTGTGGTCTTTTCTAAAATAGAAACACACACACACATGCACACACACACATTTGGGTGTCTGCACGAGCGGCATAGTAAATCTGAACCGATGAAGTTGGCTGCACCTGCTCTTCTGTTTCATGGCTGTGTGCTTTTTATTGTAGCCATATATTGAGATAAAGGGTAATTGTAAGATCTGACACAGATTCACGAAACAGTTATGCAAATGCGCCCGACTAGAAATTAAATATCCTTTTAAAGAAACATGATATTACGGCGCCGCACTCCAGCAGTCACTGGAGCTTTGATAAAGAAAAACAGTTTTCTCCTCTGTTTGAATTGCAGTTGGTAATTGTTTGAGGCACAGTACTGTATCTGACTGGCTCAGCAGGCAACAAGGCAAACACGGAGTGCTTTCAATAATGTGCAACTTATGGCCGTGTGTGTCAGCCAAGGAGCTTTTACTGTCATCAGTTTGCACGTTACAATAACCTCATCATGGTATTTTCTGTCGTGGCATCATTCAAGTTAAATGCTCCTGCAGCCCCAGTTGAACTAATGAAAATGCCTTCTGCTTCCTGTTCACTTCCACAAAACAGCCGTCTGCAAATGTTAACTATTACTGTCAATACAGGATGAACCAATTGGGGATATTGTGACAAAACGTCTGTTTCTCTGCTTATTACCATATTCATCTACAATACCGTATTAATTTCCACACCAAAAGAGCCCTCACCATGGCTGGGTGCAACCTGAATAGAGAATAATAAATCCAGGATGCCAAGAGAAAATTGTGCAGCACAGCCTTGCATTAGTGATGTTGCTTTTTACAAACCTCAGTTAGATAGTTTCAAAACACTTGTCAGAAAGAATGAGCAGAAACAGTAGATCCGTGTGTTTATGTTTTTTAAACCATAACAGGCAGATCCTGTTGGTTTGGCTGACAAATGTCAGCCCTGTGTACACAGACACTTCCACACTTTGTCCAGCAGTCAGAAAATCAGTCATAGCTGCTATTTACAGATGCATCTAATCGATGATAATGAGCTAATGTTTTGTCAAGGAGACAATTGATCAAATTCCCTATATGACAGTGTGTTTGACAGCACTATACAGTGTGTGTGTATACGTGCTTTCATGATTTAGCTATTGTTTTATAAATTAGCTCAAGCGGTACAGTTCAGATTTATGTATAGCCACACGCTGCGTATCATTTTCCATGCATCTTAAAAGGAAGAAAAACACTCTCTGTAAGAAATTTATTCTGTTAAATTATGGAAAAGTGCTGGCAGCTAGATTTGACAGTATCAAAAAATTGTACTTATTGTGAAATAAAAAACAAAACAGTTTCTTACTGTAATAATTATAACACTAGAGAGCTACAGAGAATATGAACCTTACAGTATAACGCCACAGCTATTTGTTTGGCATTATATTTTCATCAAACAGATTATCACTGCGCTCAGATGACTTAATCAACTGGTCATGAGGGAAAAATGCCTATTAATGAACCAGTTGTGAGTTGTTGGCGGAGATTACTGGCAGTTGTTTGTGAAGAGGTACAAACCCCCAAAAATTGTGACACTGTGTAAGTTGTGAATATAAACAGAATGTAGTAATTTGCAGTTCTCGTGAACACATATTTGATTAAAACTAGATTGTGGAAAACATATCAAAGTGAGAAAATTTGCCATGTTAAGAAAAAGCTTGTTTAGCTTATTTTCTTTTGAATTTGATTGCAAAAAAAGAAAAAAAGTGGAATGAGCCAACAGAAGGCTGGTAAGTAAGAAAGTTAGTGGTGCTAAAAGGAAACGTTTTGCAGCTAATTAGATTAACTGGTAACAGGTCAGTGTGGGTGTAAGTGAAAGACGCACAAGTGATTATGCTCTCAGTTTGTGCAATAGCTTGCTGTTAATATAAATGGAAAGATTGAGGAGAAGAAGAACATATAATTTACATTTATCAGAAAAGCTGGGAAATGACTAGGTTACAGTGATTTAGTAAATTAAAAATAATTTACAATAAGGAGTTTTGAGTCGTTGTCTTTGTGTCTGTCCTTGTGGTGATTGTTGTTAGACAAAGTGTTCAGCTGCATGTCCAGCTTGTAGTGCAGATTGTGATTCATTCAGTATCCAAATCCATTCACCAGAGACACTGTCATGTTTATCTGCTGATGGAGGAATCCAAATATTGATTATAACTGCATTTAAACAACAACAGCAAGGATTTTGCTCACGGCACGTGGCCATCCTGTGCTGTTTGGTTGAAACAACATTATGTCCTTCATGTTGGACATGTTTTGTCATCCACTTTGAAACATTTTTTTTTTATTTTAACAGATGGGAAGTCTATTTTTGACTAATGTCTCTCAAGATGTCACCAATGGTCGGGCAGCAAGTTACTGAGCGCAGTTGTGTCCTTGCAGTGCAGAACTTCAAAAACATGCGTAGTGCCACGTCGGTATTAAATATATGAGACAGGCTCCTTGTTTTAGAGGTATGGAAATTTTTTTAATAATACATTTCTTGAAGACCAGATTGCTCAGTCTGGTATTGTTCTTGCGCAGCTATTACGCCACCGAACCAGACAGCTAATATCACATTCAAATGAAATACTAATTAAGAAGATATACACATCATTACCACCGATGCACCATGGGACTCCAGAGTCATGCTCTGTCTGTCTCCTCCCCTGCATGTTTCTGTCCCCATTTATTACCGGTTGTCTCCTTCGTTTCTTTTTTCTTTTGTTTGCATTCATCCTCACTCTTTTCCTTCTATTTATTTATTTATTTATTTATTTGCTTTCTGCTATCTAAGGA
This sequence comes from Rhamphochromis longiceps, assembly GCF_057381845.1. Lineage (NCBI taxonomy): Eukaryota > Metazoa > Chordata > Actinopteri > Cichliformes > Cichlidae > Rhamphochromis > Rhamphochromis longiceps. The sequence continues at coordinate 23,093,313 of NC_140557.1, forward strand.
GTTGCTCCTCAAGCTTTCCCATCAGCCCCTCAATCTTTCAATTTTCTGTCATGGAAAAAAGCACTTAAACTTATCGCTCCATCTGTTTATTACATGCCACCTCCAGCTCCTTCCCTTCTCCACCTCCTTGTCTGGCTCTCCTCCTCTCCATATGTTTAGGTGTGTTCCCAATAACCTTTTTACGCATCGAACTCCTCCTTCTAGTGACCTCAGTGTCCTCGGCTAATGCTGTTCCAGTGTCCCAACACTCTGCAAAAGCAAACTTTGGGAATAGCTCCATATTACAGTTTTCAATCAGATGCAGCTGTGGTGTCAGTTTTGGTACACAATGCAGGAGACTGGTTTTCAGTTTCCTGGACAGGAGTCATTTTTAAAACTCTTTTCTTTTACGCTTGACCTGCAATGTCAAGTGGCAGGAATAGAAGCCATGTTTCCACTAACAGGATTGATATCCAAGAAAATAAAAAAGAAACCTTTACCCCCAGGAAAACGGGGTCGAGGGAGAGACACCACCACTGGTTTAGAGTGTAAGACAATATTACATCTGTTGAGGTTGTACATGTGTGTCTGAGAGAGATGAGCTACTTCACAGCTGTGATGATGTTGAGAAACAGAAATAAGTTTTGAATTTCAATCCCTCAGTAAGTTGTTTCTTGTGTCATTGTGTGCCTTCAGACTGTGGAGGCCTGAGGGGGAACAGGTTATTGATTTCTCCTGACATCAGAGCTAATTTCCTCTTTGGTGATCTGTTAGAGTCACTGTGAGTAACGATTGATTAGAGAAGTACACTGCGCCTCTGCTACTTTCAGCAACAGTATCAGAAAGCGCTGAATCAATTTTAGTAGCAACAAGCTACAATTTGCCATTAATACCATTATGATTCAAATATTTTCTCTCTTCGTTCTCTCTTTTTCTCACAGATCACATTCTTCATGCTGCTGTCTGCAGTTTGTGTGATGCTAAACCTGGCGGGCTCCATCCTCTCTTGCCAGAACGCTCAACTTGTCAACTCTCTGGAAGACTGTCAGCTGGTGAGACCAACTGGACCTTAGCCCATGCATGCTCCAGCTTTGCAGTACACTCCAAAAAAGACATTAATCTTTTAATGTGGCTTTTTGGAGGCTTAAACTTAATAATTGGAAGAAATGATGCAGTGTTTCTGATCTGTACTGATTAGACAGTGAATTGAACCTAGTACTGAACTTGACTCATACAAAATACAGAAAAAAGCTCTTGTTTTCATAAATAAATTTGTAAAATCAGAGCACACAGACATCAAATCAAATCAAAACTTTGCTGAATAGTATATCTAGCCAGTCTGTCCATAGTTCATATTCACCAAACAGAGCAGCCAATCAACATTTTTCATGTCTAGAACTCATAACCATAACCCCTTGTCACCAGAATGAACACCTGAGTTGACCCACTAGCAGTCAATGACAAGTAATGGATCTTAATATTGATATGTTATCACTAACATTTGTAGGGGTATGCACTAAGGCTGTGAATAAAAGTGGAAACAATATATATGGTCGAAAGGGATCATGAAGAGTGAGTGACTAATAGAAATGTGTTGTCTGCATGGGAGCCTACATCTACGAATGCGAGCACACGATGGGCTGACGGGCAGCGCTTCTGTTCCAAACAGGCTGCAGGACTGAGTCAGCACCGAAAGTCAGCTGAACTATTTGTCTGTTGATGACTAATGGCTCCCAATAAACACATCCATCTCTGCCAGAATCACAGAGAGCTGAAATAAAATAGATAAACAACTCTGAAAGAGAAAGCCAATGTTTTTTCTTTCTTTCTGTTTCACTCCGATAAAGTTGGGAGACATTTTTAAAAAGTGTGGTCAAAACAAACACAGCAGACGGTGAGAAACCCCGACTGTAACGGTGCGTTCAAGCATACAGATACATTAAAGGGCCCAAAATACACCACCAGAAGCGCTTGTCACTTCTTGTTGGAAATTTCCGCTCCCCAAATGTTTTAATGTCAGAATTGTCGGAGCGGCCGTCACCAGCAATATGTGTAACTTTCTCAAACTGTTGTCCTGACGTCTACATCCACTTCATGCTTTGATTGGTCAGCTGGGCAGAGGCGTGAAAGCTGGGAGAACTTCTAACTCAACTCAGTGAATGTCTTGAGGAAAGTTTCTGAAATGTAATTAAAAGTGAAAAATAGATATCATGTGAATTTTTAAAGTTATATTTAGAGAATAATCCACCACCAGAACAGTTGTGGTCACACTTTCCAGTTTGTTGCAACTCTTACTTGTCATGAACTACTAGACTGCAGTTTCACCTCTTTGTGACTGCTAAAAATCAGTGGTTGCCCAGGGATTGCAGTAAACTCTTTTCACTTTTGGCAATCAATTGCAAGAAGCTACTGAGCATGCAACACCCTCAAACTCTGGGCAGCCACTTTTGATCACTGGTGTCCTTTTGGGAGGCAACCTGTCTCCCAACAATCACTGCATCAGACTCGAATAGCAGTCACTCTCAGACAGACTGGTAAATGTTTAAAAATTATCGCAATCTAATTTATAAACACAGACAGATTGCTAACACACTGCAATCAGTTGGAGTCAGTCTGCAGTGATCAATGCAACTTGTCTGCAACAGGAGACTCAGGAGATTCTGGTTATATTCCTATAAAATAAAATTAAGGCTGAGGTGAGCTTCTATATCATTTTGCAGTTAAACTGCCAGCATCTACGTCACTATTTGTAGAAGGATTTGTGAATCTAATCTAAGTTTCAAACCTCCAGGTTTCTGGCAGGACGATGAAATTAAGCAGTTAATGTGAATTTCTGTGTATATAACAGATTTGCAATTTTCACTGATTTAATTGTCATATCAACACAAAGAGATAGCATGTAACTGCCAACTTGACCCTATTCAGTCGCAAACGAATAAAAGACTGACTTCACCATTTTATCGCTGTCTTAATGCAAAGTACCTGTCCCAGCATTCATTTCTACGGCAACAAGATTGCGAGTTCATTGAACACTATCGCAATAGTTCTGCTCGTGCTGCTGTTTTCCACCACTGTTTTCCCTAATGTGACCATAAAGGACTTGTTTTTTAGTATAATTCCAGATTTGTTGTCTTCTCTTATCCTGCAGTTTCTTTGCTCCTCTCTGCACCTTAAGCGCTCTGAGCTAACTGCTCTGTTAGCCTGTGGTGCCAAGCACTTGACTCACAGGTGTTTCTACAGTTTGTGGCCTGATTAAGTCACTGCACATTGGTGCTGTATTTTAGCCTCGCTGTAGTGTATATATATCTGTAGTGCATCTGAATATATCGGAGACATTTGTTCATGCTATTTTATTTATGTTAGGATGCTTTGGTGTCCTTTACGTTTTTCGTGTTAACATCAATCACACTGCATTCACCTGATTTCATTTTTTGTCGTGATTTCTTTTGGCCTTGATAGCAGCCGAGTGAAAATTTGATCTCGTCATATCTCTACCTCGGACATATCTGAATGGAACTATGAATTAGGACTTTTCAAGCTTGAAATATCTTTAGGTATTTGAGTGAGCTCCCATTTCACAACACAATCAAAACATCATGCAGATTTACATAATGAGATTCCTAGTTGATTTGTTTTTAATTTAATTCATAGTACCAGGGGTTTCTATCTTTTTCATGACTGATGCAGCCCCTGGTGATTCATCTGGCACCCAACCCACTAACCTGAGCACTTCCACATTATAAGCAGCTTTTGTCCTTATGCAAGTGGGAGCAGCCGACTACACCAACTTCACCGCTTTATGTGGTTCCCCAGAGACCCTCCCACAGTCGTGACTGAAATATTAATGTTCTTCATCTCCTTTCCCCAATGTAATTAACCCATACTTGTTGGGTTCATGTCCTGCTTTCTCTCAATCTGGGACACATAGCAGAGGTATGCTCTACCGCTGTCCTTTACTGGGAAGCTCATCATATCTCACAGTCCTTTGTCTCTTTATGCATGTGCAGGTGCCTTTCTCAATCACAGCGAAATACGTTTTGTGAACTTTGTCATCAAAGTTTTTGATTACACGCCCTGTAACTGCGAATATGTTTTATGTCAGGGGTAAATATGTCGCTCGTCACTCATCTTCAGAAAAAAGTGACATCAGAAAACCAAGCTCAGGCCTGATTTGTGCGTGTATGTGTGTGTGTGACGTGTGTGTGTGTGCCTGTGTGTTTCCGTGTATGTGGCATGCATGCATGAGTGCGGATGTGTGTTCTCTCCTTCACCCCCCCAGCTCAAGTTTGACAGCGATGGAGTGTGTGTATGCTGCGAGCTACAGAAGCAAAGTTCAAGCTGCAACAGCCTGGGAGAGACGCTGAAGCTAAATCCACTGAGGGACTGCAATACGATACGTATACGTCTCAAGGTGTGTCTGTTTGTATATTGTGACTGGTATATTTTTTTTAACATAAAAACATTCTGTATGACTGAACTACACTTTACATTTGTCTGGTAGTTGTTTGGCAAAAACCGTCATGGCCAGCTTTAACGACTCAGTGATGTCACATTTTTAGAGACATTTGGGAGGCCAGACTGAGACACAAATCCAAACAGCTGCCTTTTTTAAAAATGCCCATCATTTATTCATTTACTTGCCTTCTTGTGTTTTTGCAATCCAGAGCTGGAAATTGAGGTCTGATTGAACTGTGTCAGGGAGAACTCAGTTTGGATCCATAAACCACCTCCTGGTGCTTGTTTGTCACCTGCAAATGTTGTTTTTCATGATCTTTCCTCTCTATTTTTAGTCATGCTACGTCATGGCTCATGTGACGTCAGTATCATTCAGTGGAGAGCAACACTTTGATCCAGACTGAAAAACTGTTGGATGAAATTTTGGTAGCGTTTTATAATATGGTCTGCATCTAAGAGTGTTTTCCCAATTAAATTAAATGGAATTTCAATGTACTTAATTTGAAAATTTGAAATTACAATGTAATTACATGGTAAGGACAAAAGCCAGACTTGGCTCCATCAGTATAAAGTCACATAGGCCTGCAAATTGTTATGGTATTTATTTTTTTCTCTGAGCTGGAAAGGGAGAATAGTCCTTATATAATTAATATTGGTAAAAGAAAGGGACATTTGAATAATAGAACATCGCCATGCACATCAGGATAATGAAAATGTAAAACTTAAACTTACTTGCATTATAATATATGTCAGTTTTCATGTAAAATAACCAGAAGGTATGCGCCGCTCGAAATTACTTACAAAATACTTAAAATTATTTACAGAACAATTTGTGTCTGCTAAAATACCCGAGGTTATGCAATACATAAAAATTACAGTACTTAAATGTACTTACAATATAATTGTTTCGTTGTTTCCTTTATTTTTGTTTTATTCTTCCTTTAACTTCATTCTAGTGAACCTACCTTTAAGTATTTGTAGATAACTAGAATTAACATACCCTGATATTCTTTTAATTACATCGGAGTGAGACCCTTAGATGCAGGTCATGCATATAAACTGTTACCAAAGTTTTGTACAGATATTAATAGTTCCAAGATTGGGAATGTTGCAGTTTTCAGTGAAACATCTCAACAACTTAGGTTAAATTGCTGAGCTTAATATTTTTAGGATGAATCTTCTTTTGTGTCTTTGACCGATGTTTTTGTTTGTGATCGAACAAACCTACAGATATGGTTCCATAGTTAGAATTGTAGCTGGTCAACATGTTGGTTTTAGAGCTACATCCTCTGAGAGTCACCAGACTAACCTCAGGTTTCAGATTTCTTTTCTTACTGTAGCATTTGCCGTCAGGGAACAATACAAAACAAAGCTGGGTTTCTTTCTCAGATTAATTGAGCAGAAAGCAGCAAAAGCATTTGTCTTTCCCCAATAGGCAGACCTCTTAGTATGCAGCAAGTATCTACTCTGGGCTGGCTCTAGTTTGCAAGAGTATGACCTCGGTAGATTATCTTGACTCGCAGCATAAGAGGGAATGATATATAATCTGTCCTACTGCGCCGTTATTGCATAACGACAATCATATCCATTCATTTTATATCCTTGATTGATTATAAAACATTGATAACCAAATAAAAGACTTCTCAGGATGAAGCATGCTTATGAAAAGAGGAAAGATCAACTACATTTGTCACTGTAATCATAACTCTTTGGAAGAGATGGAGAATTGGTGCTATAAACCTTTATTAAGTGCCAAAGAAGTCAGATGTATTGAGTTATGTCTGTGAGGAAGCTGTCACACACAAGTCTCCGGCTATTTCAGATGGCTGTTAGACGACTGCTGACTCTAATGAACTCATATAGTGCCTCGATCACTAAACGACACAGTGTCCTGAATTATAAAAGCAGGTGGACTGAGTAAAATTGGTTTCTCATTCGCTTATTAGTTGTTGTTACTCAGCAGTAGCGCTTTTCTTAAAAAAAAACAAGAAAATTAAACCAGCCACCGTTGCTGCCAATGTCTGTCATTCGCTCTGTGCTGGCACATTAATTTCCACTCCATTTTTCTTTTCATTACTCTGCCCGGGGCTATAAATCATCAGTGAGGGGGAGTACTGAGGTAATTTGCGATTTCCTGTAAAGGGGCGGATGTGTAACCTTATTCACTAACCTGATTGACCTGGGGCAAGGTATCTTTCAGAGGTTAAATATCTGCTGAGCAGCCATGCTACACCCTTTACGTGTTGGCGGCGTTATTAATTTTCTTTGCCGGGCAGGATTTATGGTGGCATCGTGAATGTTGTAGTCACAAGGGAAATCAAAGAAATGCATCTTCTCACATCTGTGTGGCAGATGCACTACCAAATTCGAAGTCACACAAAGCCATCGTAAATATTTCTTGATTCTTGCGCTGAGAAAAATCACTCAGTGCTGCAGTGCATGCAGTGGTTAGACACAGGTTTGTTTCCCTGTGCAGCTGTGCGCTACTGTAATCTCAGCTTTGTCTCAGGGTAGAGTCTTTACTATCAAAGCTGCACAGCAGGATACGTAGATGATCAACAGAGAACATCTGACAGTCAGCCAGCTCACAAAGAGTGTATCTATTACATGATGGTACTGAGTTGCACCTCTGCGCTCCCTGCAGGGGTACACAGTGGATTAATCTTTTTTAGAAAACAATGATGCTTTTAGCTAAGTGTTGCCAGCAATTTTTTTGTGAGTGTTGCATTCAGCAGTGTCATCAAAAAATCAACAGAGTGATTTTGTATTTATTGTATTTGCTGCTTATTTTCTCTGTCTGCCTTGGCACCTTCCACATGTAAAACTCAGAAGGATAACATCTGCCAACAGCAAGGCAAGGCCATATTCCCAGACATATTCTCTATTTGTATTCTTGGTAAATAATGGTTTTAGACTCACAGTGAAAGACTTGTCTTGCTGGTATCTTTTGTTACCCTCTATGCAAGGTTCTTTAGAGCACAAAGAACAGACATCTTTGCTTTGCTTTGCCTGTATGGACAGCATAATAAAATATCTGTAAAGTGCACCATCTTCCTGGTGTTTGGAGTTAGGGATAGGTACTGTATTCCCTTTCATACTGATGCCAAATGTGAGTTTGTGTACCATCAGTATGCCCTTGAATGATAGGGGGATGAGTTTTAAACTTGTGAGCGTGTGTCATCTTCATACAGGTTTCAGCCAGGAATCCATAAAAAATGATTTTCTTCTTTTGCAGTAACTCACACAATGGTAAAAACCAAAGTTTAGGAGTTCCTTATTGACTTATATGAGGCATATATTGTGATTTAAATATCACTGCAAACTTTCAGAAAATCCAATACAATGTGCAGTCATAGTTGGATCCAAAGCAAATTGTTTTTCTGTCACACAAAGACTGAATAGCACTGCAGGGTTTCCCAGTTTTTGCTGTTCTGCCTTTTTCATTCACATTTTTATGAGTGCAAACCCACTTTTTTGTATTCACCTTGCACCATCATCTAAAATTTCAGTTAATGGCTTCTCTGCAAATTCCACTTCAGAGCTTTATCGGCTGCCACATCAATCATTGACTTTCTAATTCAATTGGCATTCGTGTTAGAGTTGTCGCTGCAAAAGGGTTTCTAATCCAACCTGACTACCTGCTTCTCACTGAAAATACTCATGAAACTGCACGTGTATTCTGCTGAAGTGAGCCCTGACGACAAGCTGCTCGCCAGCTTTCGACATATTGTTTTTGCTCTGGAACTCATCCAGTAATGGGAAGGCATCATTGCCCTAGTGAACTACAACAACCGTTTTCTGATCCATCCATCAGTTTTAAAAGATAGGGTCTGAAGTCCTGCATTCAGGTCATGAAATCTGGATAAAAAGGAGTCAGGCTATGTCTTTAGACTAGCTACACTGATGCAATAACAATGTTTATCTCAGGAGTCCCAGTTAAGAAGCACTGATCCAGGGAAAAAAAAAGAAACTGGGAGCAATGACAAAGGTTACATCTTCGGGTCATGAATAAAACTCTTCTTTTCTAAATATTTAACACTTTATGGGGCCAGAACATCGGCTGCTTTCAGTCACTGGAGTTTAAACTGCTGTAGCTCTTCCTAAAGGAGGTCCAGGATTTTCTTTCAGATCCCATGAAGAGCTTTTGTAGCCTGCCAAAAAGAGGTCAGAAAGATTTTTTAACAGAAACTCAGAGCCGGTTGAATAAAAGCCAGGTGCACCTTTGAAACGGATGTATTTTGGTCAGCCACAGGGAGCAGCTAATTGAGGTGTATGTTTAGTTTGTGTCTGGACAAGATCTTCACGGTTCGAGGGATAACAATTGAGGATCAGTGATGTGAAAAACCAATTAAGCCCTCTGCCACAGAAAGTTTGTGGCCAGATTAGGCAGTAGGACTGTATTTGTTCCATTATTACAATTATAATAATTATTATTGTAAGAGATTGAATGTGCACAGGGGAAAAAAATGTTCTGATATCCTAGCTGAGCCTAGCTGTAGGGGCTTCAGAAATAAAGGACATTGGTCTTCTGATGTGCAATTTTTTATCTGATCCTCCCCCAAATATTTTTAGACATATTGCCTAGATAGAAAAAACAATGCAATTCAGTGTGCGAAATATTTGCCTTCACTTATCATTTCAGTAAGAGAAAATCCAAAAATCTACCCAGTAGAAGGGTTAGCACTATTGTGAAGTGTAAATGGGATAAAATATGCAAAAACAGTGGTATGTGAGCCATATTGTAAAAAACGGATGTTCTTCACTCTGTTAATAATGAAAGTAGTGTAGTTCTCAATGCACTCACAGAGCAATAATAGTCTTCTTTCACCAGTTCTGTTCTAATGGTCGGCTTGTGGTGATTATTCATGCTTAAAATGTCAGACAGGCTTGTGCTCCATCCAGACTTCCCTCCAACACAAAACATGTTTCAAAACTGTTATTTTCCAAGGGAAACATGTATTAGCTGCATTTTATAGTTGGCACTGCACAACCTAATTTTGGTTCCAACTGGCATCATTTCTGCTTTAAACTTCCAGCTCACACAGGCTTGATCTTTGGCAACTAGATGCTGGCTATTGAGTGTGTTTGAAAAACAGTGGCAGGGCTGGTAATTCTGAACACTGAAGATGCTAAAATGATTTATTTTATGACACAAACTTTAAAAGGAGTAGGCAAGTGACTATTGGTCTGTTCGAGTTGTCATCTTTTGTCATGCGCCATGGGTTGTTGAGCTGGGGTTGTGAGTTTTTTGGATGTTTTGAGTTTTCTGTAAGTTCTTGATTTGCCTCTTTGGATTTCGAGATGTAGTGTATGTTCTAGCTTTATATCTAGTTCTTTCAGTATAATATTTCTTTTGTTTCCTTTGCAACATTTAGTTATCATCTGTTGTGATCCCCTTCTGTCTCCCTAGTCATGCTCCCATGTGCATGTGCTCTATCTCTATTCCCTATACTGATGCCCTGTCAGTGTTAACACATTTTTATTCGCAAAGCAGTAACAAACTGTATAGCTGTTAAACTCGCCACACTTCCTCTAAACCTCCTTCAGTGTGGATGTTCTTATCATTTTGATCAAGGTTGTGGTTGGTCAAAACATATGTTTTTTCCTAATATATGATCTAGATGCATCAAATGTCCATCATATGAAGCAATCCAATCAACAATCTACAACATCAATGTTTTCCAAAGGAAGTTGCTGTCTTGCTTGTATTGGTGATCATCGGGCACATTTTACTGATGTACCATTGATAACAGGCCACTGAAGTGCATGCGCTAATCTATTCCAATATCAAGTCTCAGTGTGCATTTCATTTTGAAAACTTTTAAACAGGTTTCACAAGTGATTTAAAGCTATTGTACTTGGAAAAATGCAGATAGAGTCTATTTTAAATAACTTGGTATCGAGTTGCAATAAGGACAAATGGCTTAAATCGTCATATTTTTGTAGTTTTAAGGTTCATTATTATTATTATTATTATTATTATTATTGTTGTTGTTTCTAGCAGTGAGGAATTCAAGCCGTGCAAAATTGTATCGTCCCATTGGCAGATTTGTATTTATTTATTTACTTTTTAAAGTCTAAGATCAATTTGATTGTATAAAAGATTATTTGGCTTATATCCATTAGGACATTTTTATTTTTTTTTGCATTGCATGACTTGATAAACCTCAGCAGGTGAGGCGGCCGTCCTCTCTGTGGGCCTAACACCAGTTGAGGTTTCTAATGTCACTGATAATTATGCGCCTCGTGAATCCAGTGAATAATCTGTGAGACAGGCTGGAAAACCACTTTGTATGGTAACTGGGGAGCTTCCTGTGTCCACAGAAAGTCCACAGCGAGTTTTAGCTCCCATCTCATCTCTTCTTGTCTTTAAGGAGTTCATATATTTTAGTTGAACACATTTGTTGAATGCACCTGTTAGTTGTGCCGGCAGCAGGGCAGTTTAGTATCATTGTGATCGTGTGTCTGTGCACCTGCATTTGTCCACAGGGGTTGACTTGGAAAACACAACTCCAGTTGTTTTTCTCTGTGAATAAAGTTGAAATGTGAAGATTAAAGCTGCTGTTTCATGTCAAACAACTGCCACAGCTGCTGTTCCCTGCATAAAATTCCTTATGTAGATGAGTTGGTGAAGTCGTACTTAAGAATCGGTTTTAGCAACAAGGAAATGAATTCTCTTTTAGCACACAACATGGTGAGAAGTGTAAAGATGTTAAAGAGATGGTGCAAAAAGAGACAAACAAACTTGGAAGAGTTGGTTGGATTTATGCAAAATGATGTAGCTGGCAATGGACAGATACAAGGATACTGAGGGTTACATCCTCTTGCAGTGAACAGGAGGTATGTCGTATCACAAGCAGAAAATGAAAGCTGATCAAGTTGTTTCACTAACTCATCTACGCAAGGTATTTTGTACACGGTGGCTGTTTAAAACTTTAATCACCACTTTTAGATTTTTTTCTCAAAATTTTGACTTTATCCTAAAAATAATAAACAATCATAATAACAATAATGACCAAAAAAACCCTTCAATTCTTTTTATTTAACTTAATCTGCCCCTAATACTACCACACACCCACCCGTCTCTGCTTCCCCTTCCTCCTTTCCTTTTAACTGTCTTTTTTTTCATAATAGTAATCCCGGGAAGTGAATCCGTCTATCAGATTAACCCTTTGGACTTTTCTTTAAAGGATTCTATTCAAGCACATGAGTGGACAGATCATGCTTCAGACTTCTTTTGTTCACATATGAAAAAGTGTGTTTAGTTTATCTTATTTTGAATGAACATTACAAAGTGCTGTCATCCTTTGTCCTTTCAGTGCATTGTGTGTGCCAGACAGTTGCTATTCCCTGAGCTAATTCTTAAACAGATGTTGTTCCCATGCCTTCTGGAAATTAATTCATGCAGCACCCGTATTACAGCTTTATTTGTAAAGACATACCAAAAGCTGATATTACTGGAAAAACTGAGCCACTTAAATATGGGAAATATGATCGTAATAGCCAATACGGATGATTTTCTTCCACATTTGTCTAAAAGAATAGCACAAACAGCAGCATAATGGGACTGCAGTCATATGAACTATTTTCTCTGATTCAAGATGCTGGTCTAGTATTTCACCAGCATGCACTTTATTTTGCTGACAGACTCAATACTGGTTTGTACCCTTGCTGTTCACTGCATTGGCAGAGTGTGTGTGTGTGTGTGTGTGTGTGTGTGTGTGTGTGTGTGTGTGTGTGTGTGTGTGTGTGTGTGTGTGTCTACTGTAAGTTCATGCTTTACCCTGGATTTTAATGATCTTTAGAGTGTGTTTGCAACAATCCACAAAAATGCACGGGCATTCTGTTTCTCTCTAAAGGTACTTAACCTTTTAAAAGTATTTCAAATGCATTAACACTCTAGTTTATTAGTGTTTGTATAGTTGTCTTACAGAACCAGGCTTCTCTTTCTGCAGTGCCACCCTGCTATGTGCCTAAACTTATCCTATCATAGCTTCTTTACCTTTAGACCTCCTTTTGTTCTTATATTCTGTCCATATTAAGTAATTTGAGCTCTTGAAATGTTTTAAATTCTCAACCTTTACTGTTCATAATACCAGCTATCTTTCTTTCCCATTTCCTCCTCCTCACTTTACCTCCTACATGACTCTAATTCCTCTTATTTGTCACTCATATCCTTTTTGCTCTTATGTTTCTTGTTACTCTAACATCCTCCTCTTCTGCTCTCTCTTTCCTTTAGGAGCTGCTTTTCAGTGTATGTGCCCTTAACGTCATCTCCACCATTGTGTGTGCTCTAGCCACTGCAATGTGCTGTATGCAGATGGTCTCGACTGATGTGCTGCAGATGGTGAGTGTGATCGAAGTGCAGACGGCAACGGTAGCTGAATTAACTCTCTCTTCAGTGACCACCCTGCAGTTAAAAACATGCATTTTTTTCATGCTTTCATCAGGGCATGCGGCACATTGCTGCAGATTTGATCTGTTTAAGGATGGTAGGGACTGTTTTAATCAGAACTAACATGGTCAAAATCATCTGATTTGCACACCAAAAGCAGTTATTTCATTCCTTTAAACACATCAACTTTTTTTATATAGTGCTAAATCAGTACAGGAGGCACCTCAAAGGCGATTTATGGTGTAAGGTAAAGACCCTACCGAAAGATTAAAGGAGTCTCAATATTAAAACTGGTGCTTTCACCTGTATGTGACATTTTACCGTGAACTTTGCAAGGTTTCAAGAAATTAGAAGTGTTATTGCAAAAAAATATGATCATAAAAATTGACTTTATGCAAACATGATATTATTTATGGCAGCATGGTGGCACGGTGGTTAGCACTGTTGCCGCACAGCAAGAAGGTCCTGAGTTCAATTCCAACACCAGGCCGGGGTCTTTCTGTGTGGAGTTTGCATGTTCTCCCCGTGTTTGCGTGGGTTCCCTCCGGGTACTCCGGCTTCCTCCCACCGTCCAAAGACATGCAGCTTGTGGGGATAGGTTAATTGGATAATCCAAATTGTCACTAGGTGTGAATGTGCGAATGAATGTGAGTGCGAATGGTTGTCTGTCCCTGTGTGTTGGCCCTGCGACAGACTGGCGACCTGTCCAGGGTGTACCCTGCCTCTCGCCCTATGACAGCTGGGATAGGCTCCAGCGCCCCCCGCGACCCTGAAAAGGATAAGCGGAAGCGAATGGATGGATGGATATTATTTTACTTTGTTTTTTTAATCTATTTTATAAAATGTAACAAATAGCGAGACAAAGACACAAAATGTATTGATGAGTACCAATTAGCTCTCGTATTTATTCTGATTAAACAAGGGAAATTAATAACAAAGGACATGAATACATTTATTATAGGCTGTTTGAATTATACAGCACTTAAGAATGTAAATGGAGGAGGAAAATCATTCACAGTTTGAATTAATGCCTTAAATCAGAGCACACCCTGCTTCAGTGCTCAGCATAATATGTCTGATGAGCAGACATAGATCTTCCTCAGACTTCTTTGTATGGAGAAGTGTAGATATAAATGCATTTTGGTGCTAATGCCTTTTGTTGCTACAGTCTAATAACAAATCAATCATGAATCAGTCAGGAGAATTTTAACCTTATTGTTGGTTCAGCTGAATATAAGACATCATACATGCCGTGCAGGAGTTAGATAACTATATGACAGTAGGAAATTATACTGTTTGATAAGAGCAAACACTAAAGCAGGAAAGCCTCTGTAAATTAAAGCGGCTGCTGAACATCATGACTTCTAAGTATTGATTCACAGAGAAGCAAAGGACAAAAAAAGCACTGTCTTATCTCCACCAGTCGAGTTTCCAAGAATGGCCTCGTTTCCCATTTGCTACAAAGGGTGTCAACCTTTTGTTTAGCTCAGTAAATTTAGCCGAGTCAATAGCAGCGGCGGCAGCCTGGAGATTAGAAAAGCAGGTTGACTGTGACTGGAAAGTTGTCCCACTTAGAAAAGGCTGAGTAAAGAGCTTTCGAAAAGAAGCTGGCCCCATGCACGGCACTTGCATCAGTTAGACCGTGTTCAGAGATCTGAATACATGTTAGTGACATACTGTGTTGTAAGTCACCGCCACTGTTCAAGGATGGTTGTTCACAGTGGTCATAGATGGCTTCTTCGACCATCTGTCGTCTCTGTCCAAAATGTGAACACTGGAATCTATTCACATTTTGGACATAGATCAGTAGTCCTCTTAAGCGACAGCTCCTAGTAGGACTTAAATACCTGGGACTCTCCTCCATTTGGTCTTAGAACTGAAGAAGCTTCTCAGATGAGAGGTGAAACCTCTTCAAGGAACTTAAAGAAGTCCAGTTGCTTTTCTTTCCAAGCTTACTCTGACTGAGAACCTACAAAGACAACTTGATAATGCCTCTTTGTTTAAAATGTTGCTGCTTTCAGTTTATGCCACACAGAGCTCGAGCCCTGAACGCTGACTGTATGACCCCCCACGGAACAATCCTCCACCAAACACTGGACTTTGATGAGTTTATTCCTCCCATTCCCCCACCGCCATACTACCCCCCAGAGTACACCTGTACCCCCTCAATGGATGGACAGAGGTGAGAAGCAAAGCAGTTTTGATCATCATCCCATTTTTAACTATAGATACTTTCAAAGTTCACATATTAAAAATGCAGTCTACAGTATTCACAGCAGCTTACGTTTTCTTTGTAATTCATAATAAATACTACGTTATTAACCAAAAACTCAATGGTACTTAATCTGGGTTCATTTTTCTATGACACTTGACACTTAATGATCTAAAGCCACCACTTTACATCTTTGTGCAACTGTCAAAGAGTTACATAAAAATTGCAGTGTAATCCAAAAAAGCATAACTCGTTACATTAAGTGGAACACAAACTACAAGTTAATGGCACTCATTTTAGGCTACAGACAAATGAAGAATATAGCTGTAAATATTATTTATTTTGAAGCATTGGGCATCCTCCCAGAGGGCAGCAATTCAAATTGGGTATCAAGTAGCTGTATGTTCTCTTTAAAAAGACATTAGGGATTATTTCTGAGGTTTTATTTATATTATATAATCTATTCAATGAAAAGAATTGCTTACGGTCATTATTTTGCAGTCTAGTCCTTATGCCTAACCATTTGCAGAGGAATATTTTGTTTGTTTAGCCATTTAAAACTGACATATGAATCATTCAAGCATAAAAAGGCACCTAACTCAAGGGATGAACCAGTGTTGTGTCTGCACAAAACAGACAACTTAGCAAAGAACCAATTTTAATTTGTATCTTTAGGCATTTTATGCTAGCAGTCTGTTGCAAAAACACAGAATTTGTTCCCAATTCTTTCGATAGGAAACCTAGTATAACACAGTTTGACAGCAATCAAATACTAGTTTTGCACAAACGGCTTCACAGAGAGCTATTAGAGAGAAACTTTATTAATCTACTAGCTAAAAATCAACATATCTCAGCATGGTGTGGAGTGTATCCTTAAAAAATCTTTCTATAGCAGATGAACAGCATCTGAAAGTCATGTCCATAAGAAATGTCAAGAAGCCATTCTTAAGGAAGGGAAACGAGGAACAATCACTGAGCTGTACCAAATTACACAAAAAGTGGATTGAATACAGCAGGTCTTAAGTAGCGATGACTTCAAATGTATAATTTTTGGTTAAAATAAACATCAGTATTTATGGAGGAGGGCAGGAGAGAGATGCAGCAGTGAGTGTCTACAGCTATCTGTAAAACACAGCCAGTTGTATTGAGCAGTGTGTTGATGGAATTATGAACACAGCCCAGATCTCAACATTGTTGAAGTGTGGAATCTTCTTATGATCAAATGAAACAAAAGGCAGCCAAGATCCAAAAAAGAGCTTTGAATGTCCTTCAAGAAGCCCGGAGAACTATGCATGAACACAACCACAAGAGATTACTAGAAACCTTACTTAAGATAGTTCAGGCTGAGTTAAAGAACAAAGATGGCCATACCAAAAACTGACTTTGAAGCTCAGTGGAATTCCACAAACTTTGTCTTTGCTTCATACACCATATTTCACTTATGTTTTCACATTTTAATAAACCACGGCACTTATTTCCCATTTTCCTATAAAAATAAAAATAAATTAGATGTGGCTCAACATACATTTCTTCTAGCTTTCAGTTTTTCACAGTAGCACCAACACTCAAGAGTCATTATCTTAAATATTTTTTTAAAATCCTACACAGACTGTGCAGATCTGACTGTGAATCTAAGCGACACTGCACACCCATACATCATGGGAATTACAAGTTCATTGTAGTATAAATGCACACTTGAAACTAGAGAATAAGACCATAAACTCATCAGAAAAGTGTTCAGTGAGGCTGAAGATCAAGCGAGCTGAGGCAAATTTTTCCTGTACTCCTCTATAAAATCAAATGTTTTACAACCAAAGGATTTCCCCCTGCTGGTAAATAAAAAGAAAAACAGATTTGAGGCATTTCGACGTTGACTTTACATTTCAGGAAGGACCAGCTTTTATATACAGACTATGGGATTGTTCTGTATACTCTTGTGCCCCTTCATAAGCACCTATAATAACAAGTTTCACTTATTATTATAGGTGTGAGGTTTTTGGATGTGGAAAGGACACACATCAAAGCGATGCTGCTTAGTTTAGTAGACGCTAAAAGCATAATAACTAATGCATTTTCTTACTGGTATCTGTTTCTAGGTTAAAGACCATTTTCACATTAATATTTAACCTCTACTTCTGTAAATCTCACCAGGATTTCCTATGAGAAAGTAAATATACAGGTGCACGAAGCAGTGTTTGCATGGAAAAGGCAAACCCATCATATTAAGCAGCAACGGCAACATCTCTTCACACGTGTTATTATCAACCACATTGAGCTCAGAGCATTTCTCTCCATTACGAAGCTGTGACCGCGGTACTCAGCTGCAATGGAAGATCATTTGACCCCCTCCCTCACCACCATCTCCATTTTCTAAGCCTTTGCAGAGAGAGCGGTGCTGTTGTGGCCATTTGGCAGGAAGCCTCATCTGTTTGTCAGTTATCCCATAAATATATACAAGGCAACGGAAGCATTTATAGCATCCATGCTCAGGGCCAGGGATGTGTCATGACATCATTATGCATTGAATGACTGGTGGAAATACTCAGGTTGTATTTCATGCTCTGCCACTTTAGAGGAGAATGGGGTTGTAATTAAAAGATATGACAGCACGCATGGCTGCTCATTCTTAATTGGTACCATATGAAACATAGTGCTGCACGCCGAATAATACAGCGCCGATATATATTGTTAGGACTGGAGTGTAGGAGACAAGAGGATCGCTTTCATCCATTCTTTCTTAAGGCTTTTATAGACAATACCATATGTTTGACTTGGATATTCACGCTGGCGGTGACAGTTTCTTAAACACAACACTGTGCGACTGTCTCAGAGCACTCTCTCTTTGTATTCCAAGTATCCAAGAATAGTTTTGTTGTTTATTTAATCATTCCTCGGCACATGTTTTCTGGTTGTCTTCCATTCGTTTGTCCATTTCAAGATCTCATGAACACCTTCCGGGAATTTCAGTTACACTTTGCTGGTCAAAGCTCATTGCCATTTCTTCTTCTTCTTCTTCTTTCGACCGCTCACTTTAGGGGTTGCCACACCAGATCATCGGCCTCCATTTCACCCTGTTCCTACCATCCTCCTCTGTCACGCCAACGGTCTGCATGTCCTCTTTCGCTACATCCACTGCGATGTCCAAAAACACATTGTCTCAAGTATTCATACTCTAATTGTGACAACATTTCACAGGAGTTTTCATTAGAATAAAAGTTTTAAATGATGAGCTGTTATATATCCAAAAGGTCAGAGGTCATAGTCTCTGTGACATCCTCTATAAACTCTTTTCTGCCCAGAGCAGTGGGATATTGTGTGGACATATTTCACAGCTGGTCAGTGTTCACATGCATACTGTATATTACCCTAAGACAAAGGTTTTAACTGCAGCTTTATCAGTCAGTGGACAATTATATTTATTAGGCATTCTTTGTATTTTATTATTTGGGTTGTTTGATTGACTCTTTGCTTTTCTGTCCCTTACAGAGGCTTGCATCTGGACTTTCCCCATTCTCCCTTCAGTGCCATATATGGGGTTCCTATCAACAGCCCAGGCACCCTGTACCCAACTGACCTGCCCCCTCCATATGAGTCTGTGGTGGGTCAAACACCTGCCAGCCAGGTGAGGAAAAACAACACCACATAGGTGCATTTTTATCTGAGGTTCACCAGATTCTAATTATTAATGAATTTTCAGTTTCGTGTTTTCTTTTAGTTGTGCATTCAGTGATGTGAAATGACTTCTTTGTAAAATGTAGTATTTTAGGAAGAGTCAATGTGACAGGTGTAAACTTTTATGCATTCGCTCTCAAAGCCAAGTGGGTTTCAAGGTCAGTGGGAAGATTTTTAGATTAGATGTGTGTTTTTAAGGGTTACAGGCCTTAATAAAATGGTTAGGATTTAATTATGTGTCTACTGTTTTCCACTTCTAATTAATATTTGTTAGAAACATTTGAATGTCATGTCACGTGCAAAATTTAGAAGCCCAAAATCACAACAAATATAAGCTCAGTATCATCCAGCTGCCTCGACTGTCTGGGTGAAGTGATCAGAGCTTTTTTTTTTCTTTGCTGCGTCTCATTGTTCAGCGCTAAAAATAACTTTCTAATGTACGAGTAAATCCTTCTGTTATCTTCTCAACATCGTTTAATCACCCCTCACTTATTCTCTGTGCCATTACAGAGATTAAATCCGCAGTTCTCTTCATACCTATTTTTTTTGTCTTTCAAAGAGGAATCAAAAGAAAGGTCTGCTCGCCTGAAATAGATAAGCTGTCAAAAAGTGACTACAGCCATGCAGCAAATGATTTGATGTGTGAGAAATCATCAGAATCTGATGGTTTCAGCATTGAGATGCCATGAGATCAAAAAAGTTATGTGAACCTATATGTATCATATAATGTACCTCAAAAAGGTCATTAGTGCTTCTAATTAAAGTTCCTATTCAGCTCAACATTATACTGTAATTTTCTGCACTGGTACCCCTGCTCTTTATAGTGACAAATTACTGGTAAGTGTGTTGTGGTCTTGCAGAGCCCTCTACAGACCAACCAGTGGTACTGAAGGTTAGGCGCCACGCAGCTGTTGTGCGATATAGCACATGTCAAATATCCATATTTATTGAGGACTCCTGTTATGTTTACTAATAATTTCGTCTTCTCAGGTTACCATCAGCATAGAGCAACAGGCCACTGAGTCCAGTCTGTGTGAGAGAAATACTACCGCAGGTCTCAGCACTCAGGGTAAAGACAGTTTGAATATTCACAGTGCTATTTGTTCCTAAATATCTTTTTCCACTGGTGATCGTGCTAACGATGCATTTTTGCAGCCTCAGTGGACAGTGCCTCTCTCATGGTGTCAGAGGTGGCTGACCAGGACCAGACTTGCTCCTCAGAGGACTTGTGCTCCCTGGAGGTCCAGGGCTCTGACTCCTCTCCCTATGGCACGCTCCACACTGCCCCCACTGATGGAAGCTGCACCAGCCTGGAACTTTGTACACGTGATGCCTCACGTTGCCGCCGTGGCTTGACTAACACTGATGCTCGCCCTAGTGATACTGGATACAGTGAGTCCTCACACACGCAGGAGTCGCTGGAGCGCTCACCTGACTGGTCCTCGGAAAACTTTAGCAATCTGGACCAAGAGGACTCAGCAGAGAACACACATCTATGTGATGAACTCAAGGCTTCAATGCACATATGCGACGAGCTGGCCTCAGCCAAGCATTTACCAGAGGAGCCACCTAAACCCACACCACACACCCTTATCAAAGCAAGAATGACAAGCCGGAAGCTCACACTACCGGTTACTATCCCCCCGCCACCTCAGCCTTGCTCCCCCACCTCTGTGGCTTCCTCTGGTGGAACTTCAGCTTTCAGCCCTTTGGCTGCTTCCCCTTCCCCTTCACCTCCTGCCAGGCCACGCGGCCCAAGGCTGTGTTTCAGTGTTTGGTCACCTTCCTCTGCATCACAACCCCCCTCTACCTCAGCCCAAAGTGGACACTCACCTTCAGAGAAGCCTCGGGTGCTCCGAGCAGCCAGGAGGTACCGCAAACTGGCACGCATTGTCCGTTCCACCAGTGACCCTATCTCGTGCTCCACTATGACAGAAAGTAAGTGCAGCAAATATGTTACCATTTTACACTGTAAATGGCCTGTAAATGGCCTGTACACTGCAGCTTAATTAGTCCATCTAAGAATCATCATCAATCTTTCACTTCCAGATTCTCCAACATCATTATTTGCTGCATTTTTCTGGGTTTTACATTTAAAATACATTATTTTTTCAGCTTGTTTTTATCCCCTGTCTACAGGAGAAAATTCTGGGTGCACCCCTGGAACTGATCCTGCTACTGAAGAGTTAGCTCATGCATCACCAGATCAGGGTAAGAGCGTATAAATGATGAATTCATGTGATAGTTAGGGAAACATCAGAAATTTGCACATCTGCTGCTATACAGCACTCTCTATTTTGTGAATCAATGTAACCTGGTTGGCTTACTATAATAAATTAAAATGCATTGTCAGAAAGAAGAAAATAGTGTTGTGTGTAAAGATGATTGCAGCTCATTTAAAACTGGCTTTGGCATTCTCTCAAATGCAATGCAGTCTTGTAAAAGCCATGTTTCTCAAGAAACTACAAGTGGCATTAGCTCTAATTTTAAGAACTGTGTGTGATTTAATGCGGGTTTATTTGGTTGTCTTTGTTTTATTTTTGCTGCTTTTTCCCCTCCTTAGAGCCAAGGGACAATTCAACAGAGGTAGTTGGAGGTAAACCCACACATATGTCTGCCAGGAAGCAGCAGAAAGAGGGCAAGAAAGTTGACATCCACCTTAAACCCAGATCGCTCCACACACACTCCTCCAACGAACGCCCACACTCCCTGGCTGACCTTAAGATGTACAAAGACACCAAAATACTAGTGGCTAAGTTCCTGGAGCACTCGAGCTGCAGTCTACCTCCTGAAGTCCAGCAAGTTGTCAACAACATCAAGTGTGTCATTAAATCAGATGAGAAACACATGGAGGAGGCCATCTTTAGTGCAAATGTCATAGATCAGGTAACCTGAATATATTATGGATAAAAGCCTTTGATAGTTCAGTGCATTTTAGAAATCTGTATACCTTCTGGCTTTGGTCGTTAGTGGTGAAAAAAAATCATTAAACTGGACCAGCTTAGCAGTGTTTTACAAGCTTTTTACACCAAAACCAAACATACAGGGATGAAAATCAGGAAGACATTTTGGATTGGCTCAATCAGCATTTTTCTATTTTGAACACAATATTGTTATTATTATTGTTATTATTATTATTGTGGTGAAAACATTTCAAATATTTCAAAATAATAATAATAATAAAGAGCATGTGCATTAAATTTGGAAAAGAAATTCCTATTAATCAATTTTATTTTCAGTACTGCTATTTCAAAGGGTTTATCAGTTTGAATCATGTGTTAAAAATAGTCATTTGTTATTGGATAAGTACCTCTGCATAATTTGTAACTTAGAAACATCTGGAGACTTCAAAAAGATACATAACTGAATTTCATCTGTATTGAAGAGATATGAAATGTCTCAAAATGCCTCTGTTATGTGTCTGTCACTGACTCTTGGTGGTTTGTGCTCAAAGGTGATGACCCAGCACATCATAGGCAGTCCCAGAAAGCGTGGGCATGAGGATCTTCATCTCCAGAGCTGCGGCGCTTTGAGTTCATCACCGTCCCCTTCCATGCGCCGTCCAAAACATCTCCCACAAACATCCACTGCCTGCACCAATCCACTGCGTTCCCCCTCCTCTGAACAAAGCCTTGAGTGCAGAGAAACTATTCTCTGACCACTCTCCTAACAAGGACTTGGGTCTAAACTCTGAGGGCATTCCAGGATGCTGGTGTTGCAGACATGCTGCCCTGGGAATCTGATGTCTGTGAAGCGCTTAAGAACTCTTTGGGTGTCGTGAGATCGTTTCTTGAACAATGTGACTGCAGCACAAAGCTACTGAAATGCCTTCATACTGTATTCCCTAGTGCCCTGTGAGACTGTGCCAAGTCATCAGCAGAAATGGTAGCAAACTCAGAATGAGCCTACCTGTGTCTGTAGTGGCTTATTTCTCATCAGAAAAACAAAAGAATGTTTCTCCCTCAGGGGATCTTTTCTACTCAGTTTCATCTCTTAAAAAAGACACAAATACGCAGCTGGTAAGTTTGGATCCGTGACTGAAAGACAAAGGAGATTGTGTAATCAGTATTCCTCTTGTCCTCATAAGAAACAGAGAAAATACATGTTTGTATTAAACTGTGAACTGAATTGACAGGACATTGTTTGCAGACTTTGTGGATTTGTTACTGATAGGGTGGTGACTATTTTGTGGTTCAAGAACATCACAGATGTGGATTATTTAACTTACCTCATTGTGTTACAATTCTTATCCGTGTTACAATAAAATATGCGTTTGTATTTTGTTGTTTGTGGGGTTTTTTTCTGTCTTACTAGATTATTTATATTTGTCTTCAGGTATTCACATTTTGGCTTTGAAAAGGAGTGGCTAAAGTAATGAAAACGCCAGGTCATTACCTGGCATGAATTGCAGTTTGGTGAAGCTGTTCCAGTTAGTGTTGTTTCATAACCAGTAATTGTCTGTGAAGGTTCTCAGTCATCCAGGTCATCGTAGTCAAAGGAGCTTGCAAAGAAAAGCGTCTGGACTTCTTTAAGTTACTTGAAGACGTTTCACCTCTCATCCGAGAAGCTTCTTCAGTTCTGAGGTCAAATGGTGGAGAGTCCCAGATATAAACCTAGTGGGAGTAACCCCCCACAGAGGGACAAAAGGACCCCCTGATGATCTTCTAATCGCCTGAGCCAAGGTGTGAAACTGGGTGTGGGTCCCAATCAGCCAGAGTTTCGGGTGCATTCATTGTGAAACCTGGCCCCACCTTATCATGCAAATTCCTGAGATCAGATGGCCCAGGATGTGAGTGGGCGTTAAGGAGTAATTCATTTTCCTTGAATGACTATTATTTTTGTTTTTTTTTAACACCTGGAAAAATAACCAAAAGTACTTCCAGCAACTAGACCAAAGTTAGACAGTTTTTGTGACTGATATATACCAACTTTCTCATTACTTAGCTGTAATTTAGCAGCATTGAAGTCACACAGTCAATTTTGTATTTACTTGGTGAATAATTAGCATGGTACACCTGGACTTTTGAGTTGTTGAGTAATAGAAATGTAGAAATTTCAATAATTTTCATCAGTTTATGGAGATTACATTTTTTATTTACTTTTATTGCGCAAAAAGGAAATATCGCACTGTCTTCTGTGTACTAAAGCCAGATCAATCACTCTTCAAGACCGCCCTGCTTCTGGTCATAACGTATGTCCCTGTTTAGTGTTTTAAGGCAGGTTTAATCGCTTTTGTCATGTAGACAATGGTTTAACAGATAATGTAAAACACAAATATATAAAGTATAAACTAAAGTCTATAGCGTTCAGATGTGCTAAGAGTTATGAAAGAAATTTAAATACCAATGTAGACTTTTATTTTGAAACGCGCACGTCCGCTGGCAGCGAGCGGAAATTAAAGTGGCTGATTGCAACTTCATGCAGCGCAGACGTGATGTGTGGAAGGCAGTGAATCGTGGACAGTGTATAACAGAAACCCAGTATTCACAGTGGGTTTTTTAAGGTTTAATTGGCTGTATTACGAGATTCAAACCAGTCCTTCGCAATTAAAGACAATGTGTTTCTCTGACAGCAGCCGCTGGTGTTTTCGCGTCTACGGTTGCTAGCTAGCAGTTAATACGAGCTAACGTAACGTCGGGGTCAGAATTCAGGATCAGCAGTAGTCCTGTTTGACGGCGATTTTAGGGATTAGTGGAGTTCCAGACGTCTGTGCGTCCGGTACTGCTCGATTTACCAGAGGGACACAAAATAATTAGCTAAAGGCTAACGTTGTACAGCTAGCTTATATGGTTTATAGCATTCCTCAGTGCCACGGCGCCGTCGTGTCCACGTCTCGTCTGCCAGCTGAGCTAGGCCACGTCCCTGCGGGCGTATTTCACTTACTAACATTGGACGGATTGCAGTGAAGATGCCTAGTGAGCGGAAGGAGGAAGGAGAGCAAAGATCACTAGAAATATGAAGGTCCTTTAGCGTTCATGACTGTCTGTTAAACGTCTGGACTTCCGAGCGCTTGCCGCATATACACGGCATGTCACGTAGACGGATGTGTTTCACACCGGGAGAATAGTCTTCACTGAGCTCGTTGGGTTGCAGTAACAACCTGAAATATCGTTAGACTTTGTTTGGGAAATGGTTGGGTTTGGCGCAAACCGACGGGGAGGTCGCCTCCCGTCCTTCATCTTCATCTTCTTGATGGTGATCATCGTCGTGCTGTCTTTCAACTACTGGACAGTGTCCAACAAGCACGGCCGCTTGCTGGATGAGCTGGCGGAGGTGCAGACGCAGGTGAAGCGCACGGACGCGGCGCGGAGCCGGCTGGAGAAGCGGAACTCGGAGCTGATGGTGCAGGTGGACACGCACAGGAAACAGATCGACCAGAAGGATGGGGACTACAGCGTCCTGGAGAGCAAGCTCCAGGCCAAGGATGCTCTCATTAAAAAGTGCACAGATGAAAAGGTACATTTCTCTTTTTGCCTTTGTCTTGGTTTGATCGAGTTAAGTGTCGTTTTTACTGAAATTTAACATTGCAGGTCACGCAAGGTATTAGAGCAGATAAAACATTTCCTGGGTACGGCACAGCATCTATACAGAACCAAGCTTATTCGTCTTTGACCGAGTGTCACTGTAATAATTATGTGTGTTTGGGGGCAAGACTGACTCACTCATTTTTTTTAATCTAGAGGTGGGTGTCATGTTCTCAGGAAAAGCAAACAGGAATGACAAGAAGGTTCTTCATTACACCAAATTGGGGGTGTATGGACAAGTATTACTTGTAATACAAGTAGGAAAGGACAATATTTAGCCTCAGTCATATCACCATGTCTAATTTCACCACCTTATCTCATTGTTGTGCTGTAATCTCAGCACTTTATATCAGAAAGTGCAAATATCTTATGTACTTAAGAGAGGTGAGGCAGGCTGTCTTGAGTATGAGCCACATAGTTTCATCTTTCTCGATTGCTTTCACCTGAATATTTCTCCACCAAGAATATCTTGCTAGAAATTAACAGCTGACAGCTTCCTGAATCAAAAGGGTGTTTATAGGCCTCTTAAACTGTGGTTTTGTAGGTGATTTTCAATTATTTTGTTATTTGAGATGTATTATGTGATGCAGGCTTTGGAGCATACACTGGTGATGTGGTGTGTGCTGTTGGTCCAACTTCAGAGGTGCTTGTGCTAGACAGAGCAGTGTTTCATTCATCTAGAAACAATTAATTTTGCTCGATTATTTTGGTTTGCACTGTTAATTGTTAGATTTCACTACATTGCTGCCAACTATCTTCCGGTGCATAACAGGGGAAATTACATTCACAAAAGAAAGCAAATTGAATTCAACTTTATGATGTTGTTTCTGTTGCTGATTTGCTCTTTCATTCTATCAGCACATTATTACACGTCTGTGGGGGCATTTATGTATTCACTGTGAAAGGCACATCAAAGCGCGCCACATGGACATTCCCACTTCTTGTCCTGCACAGTTACCCAGCCAGTATTTCACTGGCTTTTATGTCCCAGCACCTTCTGAACTTTTGGTCCGAGTCCAGCCGCCCTGGGTGTGTAATTTGCATCCAGTCTGGCTCGGTTTGATGTTTTTCAAAAGCAAAAGCTTAAAATTGTTTAGCTTATGTTTATCCAGTGTGGATTGTCGCTCTCTGGTTTGACCACAGACAGCAATAAAACAAATGCAGCATTCATGATTTTCAACTAATCGTTTTAACTTCATGCAACCTTATACAATAAAGCAACACATTTATTGCATAGTTACAACTAAATCTGCAGGATTATCAGGTTGGGTAAGGTTGTGGGTAACATTGCCTTGCTTTGCTCAACATTTATTGATGAGCTGTCCTTAGCCACAACACACAAAACTTTCTCCCAACGTTTGGAGTCAGGTTACTGGTAAAATGTAATTGACCTGCAACATAATACTTATATGATACTTATAAAGGGCTATACATGAACACACTGGCTGAACACATGAACACATTGTCTAAGCTCCCTTATTTCTTGACTAAATTCCAAGATCCGGCTCTGTGTTTCCTTATTCAGGATAAAGGTAGCCATTAAAGAGTGGTTGTTCTCCTCCTTTCTTCTGTCAACAGACCAACCTTGTTTCAACAGTCTGCCTCACATTGTGAGAAGTGTGTACCACAAAGAAAGTGACAGATAAGTCTGATAAGTGGCTTTCAAACAGTAGAGTCTATAGTTTTTAAGTTAGGTGCAAGAATGAATTATGGAGCCTTATACTTCTTCATTTAGTGTGACCATGTTGTTCTAAAGAGCCCGGTGGCACAGGGAGGCCATTACCCACTTATGAGCGTCTAACAAGCCTTAGTCTTAGAGCAGTTGACATTAATGCTGTATTTCCTGTCCAGTCTTATTGACCTCCTTCTGGCTCAGTCAGTCTGCCCAACTGTTTCAAGAGCTCGAATGCCTAACAATGACAAGTTTTTGGTAGAAAGGCAGATAAAGTATATCCATAAAAATCAGTACAAATCCCGTAGCTCTGCAAATTAATATTTTCAATATGTTGCTTCTATTATTTTCAGAAAATATGGCTAAATATTAATGACAAAATGGTGGGTACATGCATCCTAGTGAGCCTCCAAGATCTTTTTGATGCTTTGGAAAACCTTGCTGCCACCTCAGTTGTATTTATAGAAGTATAACTTCAACTTAACTATAGCTGCTGTTTTTACATTTCATGCTTTGAAATCCATATTTGTAATCTAGTGGGACAGAAAAAATGTAGCTTTTGGGTGTCACTGTGATGTCCAAAGCCTCAAGTTTCCTTCCTTCCCCCTGCTTAACTTTCTTGTTTGGTATTTTACTGCTCTTCATGAGTTTTTGCATGCCATTTATTTTACTAGAACACAAAATAAAGCGCAGCCAGAAGCTTCAGGGTAATAGAGAGACTTTTAAGTTTCACATCATTAATGTTTATTGCGTAGCTGTATTGGATTTTATTATGGTTTACCTGGTGGCAAAGTGTAAATAAAAAAAGCCAAAACCAAAAAACTCATAAACTAGCAATAAATGAGCTTTCAGTTTGTGTGCTGGTGCTTTTTTCTTTTCTGTGAAATAAATCCTGAAACATTTTGTAGATTGAGATCACAGAACAGGCGTTGGATCAGTATTGCATGACTCAGAGTACTGGAATAAAGAAAAGGGTTGTACTGACTGCAACCAGTTTTCACTATGAAGCATAACAGGATTAACCTGTTCCCCTCTTTTCATTCGTGCAGCTGTCTGATAATGCAGGAACCTAAACTGGTTTTATCTTTACCATAACTAATACATGTTTTTTTTTTTCTTTCTTTTAATGTTGCAGATGAAGCTGCAGGATGATGTCACAGCCCAAATGACAGAAATTCAAAGGCTTAAAGGTAAGACTTCTATGGGCTCAAAATGTGGTCATAAATATTTTGTACTTGTAAAAAAGATTTGTATGTGTAAAAAAGATTTGTGTGTGCGTAAAAAAAGATTTGTGTGTGCGTAAAAAAGATTTGTATGTGTAAAAAAGATTTGTGTGTGGACTTAGAAAAAAAAAAACCCTGCAAGTTACAAGTACGGATTTTTGACCCCATTTTTCTTCCCTTCATCTGATTGGTCAATGTCATGTCAATCACAAATGTAACAATCCAATCAGAGAACAGATGGGTTTGGCTGTCGAGGGGCGCTTTTTTTGAACTGCAGGTCTTTGAAGGGAATAAATGCCCTTTTACATGCCAACCCAGCGTTTTCCTTCATCACCACTAAGGAAAACAGTCTGTGGTCGTCCGAGTTTGGTGATTTTTGTGTCACAGGTCTACGTGTTTAATACAGGGACTTCCACAGCCTTTTCAACAGCGCTGCGGACCGCGGGGTGGGGGCGGGCAGTGTTTTGGAAATGACAGTCTTCATTACAAAGCTTTCTTCGTTATGAATTAGCATACATGTTTTTATTGAACATTTGAAGAACTAGCAAAAAAAACAAACTCTTGTAGAGGACATAAAGTCAGAGATAGAAAAGACAAGGAGCAGGTGCATCTAGTACAGGTAGAGCTGCTGCAAAAACCCACAGAGCCCAGCAGCCAGCGTAACAAATTCTGGATCCTTTGCTTTTAGTTAGCAGTTAGCATTAGCAGCACATCCTGCATCCGATGTGAAAGGACTTTTATGCTGCGCACTGTGACTCACAGCAATGGTCCTGGGTCAGCCCTGACTTTGTGTTAAACTAATCCTAAAGTAATAATGTTATTTCTAACCACTGATATACCACAACTTTATCCTTTCAACAGCTACTGAAAGTTAGGGGACCTAGCTGCTATCGGATATTTATATAGCGATCCTCCAGCTTCAAACGGTATCACCCTTCAAGGACCTGCAGTTCAAAACAGCGCCCCTCCGACAGCCAAACCCATCTGTTCTCTGATTGGATTGTTACATTTGTGATTGACATGACATTGACCAATCAGATGAAGGGAAGAAAAATAGGGTCAAAAATCCGTACTTGTAACTTCCAGGGTTTTTTTTTTCTAAGTCCACACACAAATCTTTTTTACACATACAAATCTTTTTTACGCACACACAAATTCTTTTTACACATACAAATCTTTTTTACACACACACAAATCTTTTTTACGCACACACAAATCTTTTTTACGCACATACAAATCTTTTTTACGCACACACAAATCTTTTTTACACATACAAATCTTTTTTACAAGTACAAAATATTTATGACCACATTTTGAGCCCATAGACTTCAGCCTGTGTTGGCCAACAGAGGGCACTCTGGCAATTCCTTTAACACAGAATATGTAACATACAAAGCAATTTCATATAGCAGTACAAGTCTTTCAATAAACCTCTTCAAAATGTTTGTTTTTGTGTGTCTGTTATTACAAACAGAGCAGCTAAGGGAGCTCAAGCAAGAGTTCATGAAGCAGGAAGAGCAGCTAAGAGAAGTGAAGAAAAATAACACTAACTTGGAAAGAAAACTGGAATATGAAAGGTATGTTAGTTCTTTACATGTGCCTGAGTCTTAGATATACCCATATTCGAGGAACTGTGAGCTCTCAGAGATTAAGGCTGCACAATTAGTCTATCACAATTTTGGTTTTCCACAATTAAATGAAGATAATTAAACGATATTGAAAATGCATGCTACACCACCAGAACGCACAGAAAAAAATCTAATCAGGCACTTCGTAAATCACTGCCTGATGATGTGCCCAGCATGTGCCAATCACAGCTTTCCCCTGCACCGCACAGCATGAAGTTTCCTCATTCTATTTGACCGTACTTATGTGGTACAGATAAGACCATCAGAGCAGAAATCAAAAGTGTGGCACAGCAGGAAGTGAAGTGGTTGCTCTTCGAAGCAGATTATTACCCACTGTTTGGAAGTACTTTGGATTTAGGGCAAGTGATGTTAACCAAGAACAAATTCAACAAGTGCTGTAAAATTGCGTCTGCATGGCAAAGCAGTGCGACTAACTTGTGCTGCAGTTTGAGGTGTGTTTTTTGTGTGTTTGCTTAATTGACGCATCAAGACCAAGCAAAACAGTGTAGTGTTTGCTAACATGAATCGTCAAATTCTCACATCCACAAAAGCGAGCTTGTACAGTGTGTCCGTCCAGCTCACAAGGATTCACTGAAATTACCTAGAGGCAACACTCCATTTGGCCAAACACAGTTATCCAGTAGACAAAGTGAGTTTAATTAAAAAAAAAAAAAAAAGGGATAATGGTCAACTTACTGGACAAAAGATATCTTATCCCTTTGTGCTATAATTTTTGCAAAAATGGCGCTGTCTGCAAGAAATCTCAGGAAATTATAGAGGGATTGTACAGCTTTCAAGTAACTGGCTACATGCCTATCATGCAGGTATCATGAATGGAGTGAAATGCTATATTTGCTATATTTTGCTTCTAGAAGTTACACATACAATAGTGGAATAAACACATTATTTGTCTGCAAAGGTTTATTATCAGGAGTGTAGGGCAGTGTAAAATAGAGAAAAGCAACTGTTGATTTGATTTTGTTTTATAGTTTCTTTATGTATAAAATTGAAAAAATTCCTTATTGTGCAGATGAAACTGAATGAATACATGTTAACTAGTTTACAGTGTGGACGCCAGATTGCACAACTGAAAGACGAGTATGAAGAAGCAAAAAAGACTCTGGAGGAAGAAACACTAAAGCTAAGACAGGTTAGTCTGATTAATCTTAACAAAAAGGATAAGAGCTATTCTTGTGTTTCTTTAGTAAATGATGAAAAGTTTTGTTTGCACATTGCATTTATTCACTACTTTTGGATCTTTAACACAGATGTATTTAAAATAGAAATGAATTGTCCTGTGTTTCTGTTCTCTAAGCTTTCCTGTTCATTAAACAGCTTTGTCTTTTCTGTAATCTGCTTTCCTTTTCAGAGTGCAGTGGATGGTCACAAGAATGTAGTGGGGGGTAGACATGCAGATACAGAGCCTGGTGTGGAGACGGCTGGAGAGCGCCATACAGTGGCCACTCACCGGCATGACAGACACTCCAATCTGAAAGGTAGAGTGATTAAGTTGAGCAACGCTGCTATCGTTTACTTTATGTTGCTTTCTACACGTTAAATGAAGATGTTGACTTTTAGGAGAAAATCATCAATAATAATTGCTCACATGGATCTTTTAATATTTTAATGTAAATAGTAGTTACCTCACGCTGTCTGGTTGTTAATCCTGTTAATATGCTAGCGCTTCACTCCCATTCCCTGTGCTGTGTTACAGAAGAGATGGGTAAGCCCGGCAGTGATGCTGGCATGCCTGGTATTGAAGACAGTGAGGTGGGAAAAATCGACGATGTGCAGTTTGGTAAGTAATGAATGTAAACTTTCAGAGATCAAGCTCAGCAAATTATTGATTTGAAAGAATTCTGTAGCTGTGTAATGACAAAAACATTTGGACTTTTTAATCGGCCAGTATAGGTATTGACAGACCATAATCAGCATTAGATTAGGCCTTAATATAAGTAAACATGTTAGTTAGATTTAAATTCACCTCATCACAGTTTCCATGAAGGAAGAAATTTGCTATACAGACTGAATCTGCTTTTCTTTTTTCTTTCTTTTTTTTTTTACCTGCCTTTAAACTTGTTGACTCTGCTGTTTGGCCATTTTAACATGAGAGTCTAAAGGGAATGAGTCACTTCTGGAGTCAGCCTCAGGTGCCGCTTTGAGGAATTATGGTTCTTTTGTGGGCAGCATGGTGGTGTGATGGTTATAAACATTGCCTGATGGGTTTGAATCCATTAGCTGTCCGGAGCCTTTCTGTGTGAAGTTTGTATGTTCTCCCCTTGTCTGTGTGGATGTCCAGGTTACCCTTCCTTTTGCCCTATGGCAGCTGGGATGGGCTGCAGTGAAACTCCCAACTCTAAATTGGACAAGTGGAAGAAAATGGATGGATAGTTCTTTGGGTTTTCAACTTGGGTTTCATTTTTCAACCCCTCAAGGTTGCTTTTTAGTGAAATACAGTGAAACTGAATCCGTAACTAGAGAACAATAACTGACCCACATAGCTTACTTACCTGAATAGTGCATATAAAGTGAGGAAGTCCTTCTCCCTTCTGTCACTGATTGTAACCCTACCCTTTTTTTTTTTTTTTTTAAAAAACAAAAAAAAACAAAATCCTTGTGGCAAGTAGGTCACTGACCTTTCTCACATTGTCTTTGGCCTACAGGCTTGAAGAAACCAGCCATTACCCAGAAACACGACGAAGCCCCGGATGTGGCCGTGGGAGCCGGTGCTGGACCTGGAGTCGGGGGAGCTGATGGTCCCAGAGGCCAGGGCATGTTGCTGGACCAGCCCGGACTCCAGCAGGACAGACTGGATGGCCGAGCCGTAGTGATTGCACCTCCAGGCATCAACAAACAGGGAGACAAATCAATAGTATTTGAAGAAGACAACAAAGTGGGTATCAAGGCAGATGAGCTGGGAGAACAGCAAAGGCAACTTCGAGGTGCAGTAACCACATCCATGTAACTGCTATTAATTTTAACAATGTTTATTTTGAGCCTTTAGGCATGGGATAATAATGTGACTACAGCTTATTATAGATTTTTAGCTTTTGGGTGGTTTGTCTTTTGCCACATCTAGACTGAAAGGGGAGAGAACTGTTATCCTGTTACATTATTTGTTTACAGTTCCTCCATTTGTAATGAGTTTTTCAAGTGATGTGTAACCTCTTTCAAAAGTTTGAGTGCTCCCTTAAAGAAGGCAAATATAGCTTTGAGAAAGCAGTACTGGGAACAACTGCGCCTGACGTTTGAAGTATTTGTTTTGTTTTTCTAATAATCAGTTCCCAGTGATGTCAGAGTTGAAGGTGAACACTTGAAGAGGATTCCTTTTCCCCCCAACCCTGCCCAGGTGCCCAATCCCATCCAGCCTCACCACGCCAAAGACCAAGTTCCAGCAGAACCAGTACACCACCGCCAAAGTGAGTTCCTCTAATAAACTCTGAAAAAGTGAACCCTGCTATTGGCAATGAAGGTAGTGATTATTTTCTTTTCTTTAACTCATTGATTGATTCCACTCAAGTACAATTATAGCATTTATGGTAAGTTAGTTCTGTTTATACTTTTCTGAATATCTAATAAGGCAGGGATTAAAATATAACTTACTGTGGTGTCATGTGTACAGTTTTTCCAGTTTCTAAGTCAGTGCATCCTCCTAAACATAACACATTTTCATGAAAGATGGGACTTCTAAGTATATAAGTCCTATCTGAACATGGTTAGGGCTGTCACAGAAGGGTCTCTTGCAGGGGGAGGGAGACAAATGACACACTTGGCTCCTCAATTTTCCTTTCCTGTTACCTCACTTCTGTTCTGCTCTACTGCGCTTTCTTCCTCCTTCTCTCTCTTTTTTAAAATGTTCAGTTCTTTTCTCTCTTTTACACTTCCATCTCGTCATCTGCAGCCCTGCTGCTTAAAAAACCCACTAAGTTTTCATTTTGTTTTTCTTCTGCTCTGATCCTTCTTCTAAATTTCAATTTAGTGTAGAAGTTAACACCCTTTAGGTGATTTGTTTTTGCTGTCATCTCTGTTTACATTATCAGCTTACAGACTGCACAGCTCATCCCAATTCCCATCCCGGTTCGAAATCTGTGAGGGTCTAGACAGGAACATAAGCAGTCTTATATGCTGGTGTGAAAGAAACTGCAGCAGTAAAAACTCATTTTCGAGTTAGTTTTCGAGTTAGTTTTCAGATCTCTCCAAAGAGGCCTCTTATTTGAAGCCACATTGGACCACACTACCGCCACCACATGCTGTGAATCTTGTGGTAGGCAAACTCTTAATTTATAATACTGCATCCAAGACCACGATTGGCTTTTTTTTTTTTTCTCTTCAGAAGGCACCATGTATTTACCTCATCTTTCTCATCTTTTGTCATTCTCTTAATGCAACTACTTTTTCCTTCATGCATACATGATGCAGTATTTCCCCTCCCTATCTTCCTACAACTGCCTTCGCTTCCCTTCCGTCCTGATGAGGCCCTTCTCTGCCTCCTGCAGGCCGATTCTTTGATGAGAACGAGTCCCCAGTAGATCCGCAACACGGCTCTAAGCTGGCGGATTACAATGGGGATGATGGGAACGTGGGTGAGTATGAGGCTGACAAGCAGGCCGAGCTGGCCTACAATGAGGAAGAGGATGGTGATGGTGGGGAGGAAGACGTTCAAGGTGAGCCAGGCCGGGGGATTGGACTGTTTGTCCAGATGTTTATCCACCATTCCTCCTTGCTCCCTCCCTCCACCCCTGTCCTGCCAACCTGCTACATTAAGTAGCTCACAGCAACCCTGAGTTTGGTCTTTACGTCATCGTAAATACAGATATTTAAAAAAAAAAAAAGAAATGTGGCAAAAATACCTGAGGATCAAAGCAGAACTGCTTTGTGTGCAATTCAGGAGAATTGCATATTTTTACTCAGCCCTATAACAGTCTTAATACCCTCTTATCTTATGTAGAGGGAGAACTTGACCCAGGAACTTGTGGTTCTGTGAGAGTAATTGAGTGGTCATCTAGTGTTTTCTGTCCTGCCTATGTTTCGTTTTAGCTAAACCACCTGTCTGTGCCCACCAAACATCTGACCTACATCTAGCCCAGTAGATATATATATAGCTCACTGTGTTCCTGAATGTGTCTGTGTTCTCCTTGAAATATTGAAATGCATGTCCATGTTTTGTTTGTTTTGTTTTTTTTTATTGTTTGTTTTTCTCTCTCTTTGTTTTGATTGCCCTTTGGATTTTAAATGAAATTGCACTATTTCATACCGAAACTACAATAGTATTTTTAGGGAAATTGTGTTTTGTTTGAATCTATCAAAGGAAAAAATAATTTTATTTCTGATCTGCCAGTTCTGTGATTGGCTGTTTTTTCATTTGTCTTACATTTATCAGATACATATGCCATAACATGAAGTCTCTTATATATATATATATATATATATGCACTTGCTATTTAAAGTTACCAACAGGAAAGCTAATATCCTAGAATGATGTGGGTTGAGTTTCTTCTAAAATGA
Source organism: Rhamphochromis longiceps (assembly GCF_057381845.1). Taxonomy (NCBI): domain Eukaryota; kingdom Metazoa; phylum Chordata; class Actinopteri; order Cichliformes; family Cichlidae; genus Rhamphochromis; species Rhamphochromis longiceps. The sequence goes on from NC_140557.1 coordinate 23,128,578, forward strand.
ACAATCTGTTGATATATTTCTTGTACATAAATCAGTGTTGCTGAAGGGAATCAGAGAGGGCTCTGGATATTACACAATTCACAGAAGGTTGACATCAACATCCTTTAAAGCTTAAAGTCAGCACTACGATGTTACATTATGGTGTCATCCTCATATACCAGAGATTATTCAGAACACGTAGTAAATTTTGCATCTGTTTAATTGTGCATTCTCTAATATTTGTGTTTCTCTCTTCTTCTTTTTTTCCCTCTAGATGATGACGATCGAGATATGCAGGGAGATCGGGCTGTGGATTATGGGAAAAAAAGACATCAAGCCAACGACATTCTTTGAATGGAAACTCATACAATCGTATCTCATAAAAAACACATTCAGACCCATCTCCACAAGTGAGATTTCTCTTGACAAAAAAACATCAGTATGTCTAAGAACTTTTATAGGTTGCAATCTCAATGTCATGGACTATTTTGAAGAACAGACATTGCAGCTAATGAAGTAATTCTAAATAATGTAACATACTATGGAAAAAAACACACAAGGCATTTCCCCAAGCTGCTGTTAATTTGCTAATGGCTTTAAGTTATGACAGTAGAGATAATATACTGTACTTTGACTGTTGAGTATTTGATAACTGCACCGGCTCATGCCGGCCCTAATGACCCACATCTGAACTTCAAGGACAGACCATGTTTTGGTTTAGCTACTCTTCTTCTTCTCACTTTGCTGTTGCTTGGTACAAACTCTTCATCTGAGATGTTTATCAGAGACTAATTTGGCATTCTGCCTTTCTAACATAATCGTGGGACTCTTATATGGAAAACTTTTCTGTTTGTTTGTTTACAAGAGTGGGAATGCATTACAAATGCCAAGGACTCTACTCATGGCCTGTTGAATCCGTTTCTTACTTTGACAGACTAAAAAGTGCTTTTCTTTTTTCTTAAATGATGCCATTGCATGCATTTGAAACTTTTTATTAATCAAATTGAGCAAAATACTCATGCTTAAGCAATACTTAGAACAATGTTGGTGTCCTACAGTGTGATTAACCAAGCACATGTGGAGCTGACATACTGTACAAATGCTTCCATGAATGAGGTTTCTGTGAACATAAAATTAGTTCTGTTTGTGCAACCAGGAAAATTGATTTCTCATGGAAAGGCACATGAATGTAATTTTATTTTATTAAAGGTGATGCTTCATGTCATTTGTGACGGTACTTTAGAGTCAATGCAGATGCATAGGTTGTCATCCTTCTCAAAATAGTCGTGTTTTGCCTGGGTATCTGTAGTGCATCATATCCAGTGGGGTTTTGTGTTTATTTGTTTTATTTATTTGTTTATTTTGGTTGTTGCTTTGTATTTTACCGCTTGGAAATGATGACCACAAAGACGAGCAGTCCTTTACCTTTATGATCGCTGGCAGAAGAAACGGTTCGCGGCAGTGATCATTGCAGACTGGCTGGTGTTTTTGAGAGGTAAGGGGGTGTGTCTGTGTCCCATACGGGTATCTGCCTCGGAGAGACTGAGCAGAGGCGGGAAATGGCGCCTGGTAACACAACGGTGTGTCATTTTGAAGACAGTCCGTGAGTAGCTATAGAAGGAAAAACTCGGAACCGATCACAAAAACAAACCAGTGCCTCTGCTGTGATGGTTAATCAGCCTTGAGTCATCATCTCCAGCCACTGCGGATCACTGTAAAGTAAGTCGCTCACGCTAACCTACCCCGTTCATTTGACTTACTCCTCATTTATGTAATAGTGGCTAACGACAAGATAGTTATTTTTCCCCTGTCCTGTGCACATCTATTTGCCAGAAGCTGGTTTTTAAGAAGGCTCGGTTAGTTAACCCAGCGGTGCTAAGCTAGGTTATATAGCTAAGGACGGCTAAACATGGCCTACCACGGACCTGGCTAATTCCTGAACAACCTGATATCACGTTTAGTTACATTTTATCTACTCAGTGTTATTACTAAATTGACTACATTGTTACTAGTTCAACAGTCATATAGAATGTACCTACTCTTACCCAAATAAGGTAACAGATGTAACAATGCAGATTGTCGCCAGGTAAATCCTGCTAGCATCCTTTGAACCTAGCATCCAATTTGGCATTCCTCAGCTGAGTTCCGCCAGGGTGGCTCTTTACCACCGTGCTTTCCGTTTAATAGAATTCAAAGGGCGCTCAGTTAGACGTGTCCGTGTACCCCAGCAGACCGGTGCATCAGCTGCATTGTTGGTTAAATGTAGCGGTGATGGGATTAGCAGATAAAATAGCGCTACTGTTGGCTGTTTTGATTGATGATTCCGAGTTTCCGCTGACAAACATGAAGACAGTAACGCCGTTCGAGTGAACCCCTCCACCAAACTTTACGCCAGCTTGGATGACCTATGCTTTTTATTAAGTCGTCTTGTTCATTTTTAACGTCATTCCGCTGAAGGCACGATGTCGCACTGGCTTGCAGACGGTAAGTTAGCCTGTTTGGGGGGTTTGGTTCGTTGAATATGCTAACGTTACTTTTAGCGACCAGAGTGCCAGGTCGCATAAACAATGCAACGTTACTTTCAGGCTGACGCAAAGCCTGTCAGTATGATATCAAATTGCGTTAAAGCAGGATTGTGTAGTCAAGTTTGTTTGTTTTTTTTGGTTTGGTTTTATTACGATGAACGAAGCATAATTTGACCTCTTGTACTTGGTTCAGTTGATTAGCTTTAGCTGCTCATTTAGCTGGGTATGGTCGGTTCATAACTGATCAAACATTTTCAAACGCCTGTTTTCTTGTCGCTAAGTGAAGTGGAAATAGTGTGAAATACGTCTAAATGTTAGTGGTTTTTGCCGGTTATGTTGTATGATTCATCTGTTCGTTAAGCAACTTAGCCAACCCTAGCCTCGGGGTAAATTTTGCAGAGCGGACGGGTTGTGCGAAGGGCCTCACTCGTTTTTCCAGTGTGTTTTCAGGGCTAGCGGCTAGCTTGCTCATACAATCTCAGCTGCATGCATGTTCCTATTTCCCGCTCTCTTGCTGTGTGCATGATTCTCGGTCAGTGGCTGATTTCCTTGGTGAAGCAAACATTTAGTGCATGCTGTGCTTGAAAGGTAGACCTTTAGTAGCTTTGCTGTTGCCGTCTTGAGCTTTAGTGGGGTTTGATCGTACAGCAATTAAAACAAGCACTTAAATGATTCTTTATTTAGCAGCAACTCGAAAGTCCGGTATGCTGCGCACATTCCCGTGAAATGCACAAGAAAGAAAGGCATGACTACACAAAGTAATGGACATAACTGTGTTCCTTCATTTCTAGAAAAACCCCTATGCAAAGTGAACGCGTAAAGATGACATTTCTACTCATAACACTTTGTAATTAGGAGAACAGCGGTGTCAGAAGTTGTCGTTCTTTGCTAAACACATTACCATAACAAAAACAAGTAGTGACAGTCTGCAAAGATTAAAGGTAACCGCTGGGATATTGGAATCAATAATACTTGATACTGCAGGCTATAATGGCATATCGATCACTTAAACAAAAACCAGTGTGAGCTTCACCATTATTTTGAGTGTTTCCACTGTAATGTAGAGGAAACAAGAATACATTAAACCAGTGGGCAGAATAGTATCAAAAGTAAAGTTTTAGTTATTGTTTTCTAAGATTTAACAAGTAGTATGTGCTAACATAATTGATATTTTATATATTAAGGGCTGTGTAAGGAGTGCTGTGGTGGATTATCTACAATGTCAGTTATTTTGGAGCGTTTAAAAGTTTAAGAAAAATGAGTATAACAAAGAAACTCGTATGGTTTAAAAAAGCTAAATACAAGATTTGATAACGATATTTCAACAAAAAAAAAAAAAAGCTAGCTGAATAAAGGTAGCAGGTAGACGCATTTTAATCCTAGACATTTTTTCTTGTATACTTTTGTGAAATCATAAAACTCACTGAGAAGGGAAACCTGAAATTGTTTAATAAAGAAGCTTTTATTTTGTGATCTTATTTTAGTACAGTGTAAGTGTTTGTGCCAAGATGATGGAAATACGGTGTTCTATAAAGTAAAACAGGATCTTTCAGGAGAATTAAAGTGCACAAGTAGACTAAAATAATCTTCTTTTTAACTCTCAAAAGCATACACATACAGTTTAAAATGTTCTAAAACTGGATTAAATTGGCAGGTTTATTACAAAATCTCTCCTCATGGCCTTATTTACATTTTTTATTTTATTTTTTTTCCCCAACAGCCCCCTCAAATGAGAAACTTTTTTTAAATTATTTTCTTAAGGAAACCTATGAATAATAAATCATAGACTGCATCCTTCCCTTACGAGTACAGTTACAGTGAAGTAATGACACTGTCTTCACTTGCTAAGTTATTTGATACTTGGAGCAGCCGCAGCCTTCAGGCACACCGTCAGCATGCACGCTCCTGGTGATGTTTATTTTTTTAAGGTTTTTTTTTTTTTTTTTTCACTCCCCTGTATGTGGGATTGGGCAACAGCGTGCACACTTGTGGCATGTTCATGGATACGCCCCTGTGTAAATGTGAAGCAGATGTAGGGAAGTACATTTACAGTATGTGAGATGTGTACTGTATCCAATGAGAAGGTGTGTGTGTGTGTGGACTGCTGCTGGATATGTCTGGACACATTTTTAGTTGCGTAACCACAAAGGCCAGGCATGCTTGACAGTTTTTGTTCACTGTGAATTGTTTTTAAGTTTTCTGCAAAGGTTGGCGAGGACAGTGCTAAATCACTCAACGAAATATCTGTAGTTCCCTCAGATTTTGTTTTGTTTATATTTACGTATAGTTATTCAGCTTATGTCTAACACGGGCTCGCCTTTAACATTAATCTTACAAGCACACTCGAGTGGGAGTGTTTGAGTATATGTACAGTAAGATCCTGGGTAACTTTTTTTTTTCCATTAGTGGTACAAATGAAAGTAAAGCCAGCTGTTGTTGCCGGATCCACTGATGTAAGTGAAACGGGATCTTGAATGCATCCAGATGTTGGTAGAAAATTCACCAGTGTTACTCCTCTGCACACAGATGCAACCCGTTGACTCACCCATTTTAAAAGTTAATGCATTCGAGACTGCTAGAACAACTTGTTTGTACTCATTACCAACTGAACGTTTGCTTAAATCTGTTGTCTCTACTGTACAGCCATAATGATTTCCTCTGTCTCTTCCTGTATTTGCTCTTTTTTTGTTTCCTTTTTCTGAAACAGCCTTACATGTGACTGCTAAAACAATGAGGCTGAGAATGCGTAAGGCGTCTCAGCAACCGAACCCCACTCTGGCAAGCCGCCCATCCCGAACCAAGCGGAGGCATTCAGAAGTAGAAGAGGACACTCCTACTACTGGGAGAGGATTGTTCTCCACCATCAAGAAGTTCATCAGAGGAAATGCTGTAAAGGTAACCTCTTCCAAGCTCGCATCACCCAGTCTGTGAGCAGTAAAAATAAAAATTTGTAGGCAGAGAAGTTATTCTCCTGCTGTCTTTTTTTTTTTTTTAGCTGTTAAAGAGATGAAATTTTTTTGGGCACGTATGTTAAACACTGCTTTAAAAACCAATGCGCTATCAATGTCTCTAAGTTTAACACAGTGTTTCTTGGTGGAGAGTGTCATGTTTCCCAGGAAATGTCTGGTGGAATGCAGCAGCTTGTCTGAGAACTCGGGCTCTGGTCTAATTTTAGCTTCTGGCTCACAGAGTTGGTGTGCAAGGACAGGAGGTGGTAACAAGTGGAAAAGTCAACTCTGCTTAGAGACGTTTGTCCTATGAAAAGACATATGGCCATTTTGATAATCACACTATACATTCTAGGTTTCTCCCTGCAGTTTCCTATGAAGTCCCAAAAGGTGTTTTCTTTTTGTTGTTTTGTTTTTGCCCTGTCTCTATAAATATGTTTTTAACTCCTTAGTGGGGGGGGAGCTTAATTTAGATTCTGACCTTTATGACAATACACTGTGTCATGCAGATATTTTTGTAGGTTCAGTGGAAGCATAATGAGAGTTTGCATTTGAGAGATATGGGGGGAAAACAAAAGCAATATCATTTAGCTTTTTCTTTGTTGTTCATGTGTCAGGGTTACTGTGCATGTAAACGGTGGATCCACATTCAGTAAAAGTTGGGCGTTTGAATCACCTTATGCTTCAGTGACATTATTAAATATGCTTAAATGGCACCACCAGATAACAAAAATGACAGACTGTAGCTGGTAATGGGTGCCAAAAATATCTCTACATAAAGAAAAAGGCTCTTCTGTGTTTGATGCCTGATTAGCCTGTTATACTCTTTGCATGTTATATGCCAAGTGCGAGAACTCGGTACTGATTATACCAGCACCGTCTGCGAATGCTTGCTGCAGTATTTAAAGCGGAGACCAGTGTTTTTGTTTATTTAGGGGTGTTTTTTTTTTGGGGGGGGTGGCATGATTGTGTTGCAATGTTGCAACATCCCCTTCTGTGTAATCTGTCAGTCGCTGAGCTTATGTAATGGTGTGTCCTTAAACTGGTGGTTAAAAACAAACAAACAAAACAACCAAAATTTGGAGATGCATGGCTGGCCAAATCTGCACCAGAACGTGACTTGCAGCAGCAGATGTGGCATCACTTTTGGCGTGCAGGGCAGTTTACAAGGGCGAGAATAACTGGTCTAATGGACCGGTTAGTCAGTCTATATAGTAGATGTGTCTGATGGTCTAATCTAGAACGGTCATTCTGAACCATCAACAAAAGATTTTTCCCTTCTCTCTCATGGTTGGGAAATGTTTAGAGGTCTCAACTGAACAGAGATAAATCTGTTTGCCTTTTATTTAATTACAGTTGCACTCATAACTTACACAACTCCTGTAATGGTGTGTTGTCTTGTCAGGTTCAGGAGGAAACCCCAGCAAAGAAGACACGCCTCCACTGTGATGTGGACAACAACCTGATCACCTCTACACCCACAGACCCCAACACACCCAGGAGGAATATAAGCAGAGTTGGCAGGAGAGGATCCGTCAATGGACGTGAGTAACTCACATAAACAAGATTAGTTATTATTTAGTTCTGTTTTCTCTGCTAACACTGTTGAACGTGTCCCCTCTCCTCCTCTGCAGAGGCAACCAATCACGACAGGAGTAAAGAGAAGCCCAATGGTAGTCTGGAGGAGACGACAGCCGTTGAGGTGACCACCAGCCCTCCCAGAACGACCCTTCTCGGGACCATCTTCTCCCCCGTTTTCAACTTCTTCTCACCAGCTAAGAATGGTAAGTGGAGTCCAAAGTAGTCGGGGTTGTGCTTTCAATTGTAAACAGAAACCACGTTTTATCTTTTTATTACTAACTTTAAAGTCAAACAATCTAACATAAGCTGCTCTTTGACAATAATCAGCCCCTCTTCCAGTTGTTTTGGACTGCAAGTTAGGATGAAGATGCATTTCTTAGTTAGTTCAGAATGGCACCATCTTAAATTTTTCTTCTTTCCATTTTTTTTTTTTTTTTTTTTTTTTTTTTTTTTCCAGCCTCTTCCGGCTCGGACTCTCCAGACCAAGCATTAGAAGCTGAGGAGATAGTCAAGCAGCTGGACATTGAGCAAGCTGTGGAGACGCCCACCAGCACTGCTACATCCACGCAGGAACTGTGCGTCACCACCAACTACTACTCGAGCGTCTCACAGCTCCCACCTCTGCGACCGCCACACATCCTCGAGGCTTCTCCCACAACCGAAGAAGGAGAGCTGGATACGGATGCTGACCTCCCCCCTCTCACAGGTAGATACCACAGCTGAGAAAACATAGTAACAATGAAGATGGTGGCAACTGATTGCTCTTCTTGTGATGCTGATTTATGGTCTTGATTCTAATATTTTTAAAATACTGTTGTTGCGCTCCAAGCTCCAGGCACCAGTCCAGATATGGCACATGTGGACACCCTTCCAGCTACAGTACCACCAGAGGCATCCTACGAGGAAGACTGGGAAGTGTTTGACCCGTAAGTTTAAAGGCTTGCTACACTTCACTGAACCGTTTCCACAACAAAAACACTACAGTGATTATTTCAGCTTAATCAAGCATGTGGACAGGCAGACAAATTGGGGATAAAGGCTAATGTTTCTTTTTTTATATTGTTGAAAGACCTTTGAACTAAGTAGAATCAAAGTGAAGAGACATGACACTCAGACCACCAACCTGACACCCTTATGTACAGAAGTACCTCACTTATATAGTCTTACTGTCCTATTTTTAGGAAAAAACACAATTAGGAGCATGGTCAGTCACACAAGGCTTTTAATTTTATTGTCTGCAGACTCCAATGGTAGTCATTAAAAATGCGATAAGTAAAACATTTTGGCTATTGAATCTAAGCAGACTCGAGTTTTAAGTTAAACCCTTTTTTTAATGGTTTCCAACTTACTGTGAATGTTGTGGCATTTACTGATGAGTCTGTTTTGGTGTGTAGGTACTTCTTCATTAAGCACGTCCCTCCACTGACAGAGGAGCAGCTCACTCGTAAGCCAGCCCTTCCCCTGAAGACGCGCAGCACACCTGAGTTCTCTCTGGTCCTAGACCTGGTCAGCAACACTTTTTTTCAAATTAATGAATCTCTCTGGAAATCTTTAAAGGCCTCCAAAGACTCAAGACATTTTTCTGTGTGTCGATTAGGATGAAACTCTGGTGCACTGCAGTTTAAATGAGCTGGAGGACGCAGCACTTACCTTCCCTGTCCTCTTTCAGGATGTCATTTATCAGGTATGTCTTGTTTTATTATTATTTTTTTCCTTTCTTCACGTTGCCACTAGAGGGGGCCATATTCATGTCTCTAAAAAGCCTCAAAGGACAAATTTTTCTTATGGGATCATATTTTCATTCGAAATGATCACTGACCATTAAACTGTCCTGTGCAGGTGTATGTGCGCCTGAGGCCATTCTTTAGAGAGTTTCTGGAACGCATGTCTCAAATATATGAGGTAATTACAAGCTGGTTCTTTCTCTTAATTATTTCTAAATGCTTGAAGATGAGGATTTAAAGTTGAAGATTTTTGAACTCTTTGTTCTCTTTTCTAGATCATCCTCTTTACAGCCTCTAAAAAGGTGTATGCAGACAAACTGCTCAACATCTTGGATCCTAAAAAGCAGCTTGTGAGGTATGTTGAGCTTTATTAGCTGGTTATTGGTGCACAAGAAACTTTAAAGCAAATTTTATGCAGAGCGAATCAAGAGTAGAGCTCATAAAGCAGATGTTTAACTGTTTACTAATTTTGCTAACTTTGTCACCCCCCCCCCCCCCCCCCCCCCTTTCTTCGCCCACTGTGACTGCAGGCACAGGTTGTTTCGTGAGCATTGTGTCTGTGTCCAGGGAAACTACATCAAGGATCTCAACATTTTGGGAAGAGATCTCTCAAAGACCATCATTATTGACAATTCACCACAAGCCTTTGCATATCAGGTGAGACACCAACACCTGATATGCAGGTGTTGCCTGGTTATCAGCAAGCATCAGAGATTCTGACAATGAGTAGAATAATGAAAAAATTTTTTGGGATTTCATTCGTTTGTCCCTCTACTATGAATTGGATATTACTGGGATTTATTCCTGAATATTTAGCACAAAAATCCACTTGAACACAAGTGATAGTTGAACAAAATTTCAAATATGGCTCAACACTAAATGTCAATGTCTTTTTTTGGTACATCACTTGAAACGTGTCTAATACAGTGAAATTGACAGTTTGTATCAAAAAGGGCACATAATGTTCCTCCAACGCCCCTTTTTAGATCAGCTTTAATGCCAGAATTCAGGAACAGAAGCTATATAGATAGATAGTATAGATAGTAACTCCCCAAGCAGAGGATAGAAGGGTGAAGTGACATTACTAGATTAGACAGTGAACTGTTACAGCTACCACTTTTGACTACTCTGTTTTGGGATAAACACAGCTGATCATCCTGCAGCTAGTGGTATCCTTAGCATCTTCTTGTCAGCGCCAACCGTGTGCATGTCCTTCTTCACTACATCCATGAATCTTCTCTGTGGTTCCTCTTTTCCTCCTGTGTGTCAGCTCCATATTCAACATCTTTTATCCAGTATATCTGCTTTCCCCCTAATCATATATCCAAACCGTCTCAGGTTTGCTTCTCTCTTTGTCTCCAAACAGCTCAACCTGAGCTCTACTTGTTTCTAATCCTGCCTATTCTGGTCATTCAGATTGGTGCACATCTGTTATAGGGAGAAAGCACCACCCACCCCACTTAAGATCTTCAGCTACTTCAAACACAGCAGAACAACAGATCTTTTCTTCTTTGCTCACAGTTTAATTAAATAGATTTTTTTTTTTTCCTTTGGTCTCTGCAGTTGTCCAATGGGATTCCCATAGAGAGCTGGTTCATGGACAAGAATGACAATGAGCTTTTGAAGCTGGTGCCCTTCCTTGAGAAGTTGGTTGAGATGGTAAGCTGTCCTGTCTTTCATTTACTCTTGTAGGATCAACTACATCAGCAATAAGAGTAACTTGACCATGTGAGTAAACTTAATCTAACCCCCCACCCCTTCGACTTGCAGAATGAGGATGTGCGGCCGCACGTTCGGGAACGGTTCCGGCTTCACGACCTTTTACCCCCCGATTGAAGCCAACCACAAACTCTCGAAATGGGGACAACATGAAAAGACTGAGAACAACACGTGCGTGTAAAAAGCCTCTCTTCGGATTACAAACTACAACATTGCCATTACTTTAAAAAAAAAAAAAAAAAAAATTAGCCTTTTTTTTGGGGGGGGTTTTGTTTTTAAATTCACCATTGCTTTAACAAGAAAAAAAAAAGAACTTCAAAAGAAAACCTTTTTAAAAGATCTGGGTGAGATTTTCTAAAAATCGTAAGCGCATAGATGAAATTACACACTATGGACAAGCCCAGGTCGTCGACACTTTTTAAGCGACTCTTCAGCTGTGGAGCCAGATATCAGCTCCACACTAAATTCTGAAGTCTTGGTGCTGGTTTAGTGGATATGAAAACACCACCTGGTAAAGAGGAACTCCACCTTGCCCGACCGCAGTCCAACCCTCTGGTGCTCACGCTGTCAGTACTGACGATACGACACTCTGTGGCTACAGACCATTTTTAACAGGAGTGACTGGCCTGTAAATCAATCTGTGCATGTGTGTATGTTTACTCCTAGCCACACACACTCACTGATTCGGTGTATGGGCAAGCCTAAAAACTGTAGCCTTGAAAGTCATATGCATTCCTCTGTAGCTTCGTCAACTTTCTGTTGTTGGTTGCAGTTTTTTTTGGGTTTTTTTTTTTTTTTTTTTTTTTGCGCTTTCTGGTAAAACTGGTGTTTTGTTTTTTGTTTTTAAAGATGGGGTTTAAAAGAAAAATTTCATTTCTGTTTGTAAGATACGAGATTTTAAAAGGGTCATGTAAGTTTCATTGTTAACCATTTCCCCATATAGGAGAACCTGTAAATGACAGTCCGCTGCATAGTCAAATAAAATGGAATAAATCCAGGACTTTATAGCTTGTTCTCATTCTGAGGTTTAAATGAATGTGTTGGCTTCACACGTGGACACAACATGGCTCTTTGATTTAAATGTTAAGGATCTTTTGACCTGTAAATCTGACACATTGTAATGATTTAAGGGCATTCATTCTCAAAGTGATGTGTCACCGTTAACTCCTCGTTTTAATAGCAGTTCGTCATTCGTGTGTAATCAGTATTGTCTCCGGCTCCTGAGCAAGTATTCTCGCTAAAACCTCGATCGGTTTCTTTTAATTGTCACGTGTAACTTGATGGCTATATCAGTAGCATTATGACTAATGTAGCGCACCTCTGCCAGTGTGTCATAAAGTCTACCTGTGGCAGAAGTCAATGGCCAGACCGTGTACCAGCTATACCTGGCACCAGCAGCATACTGTTACTGTCAGCTTCACCGTCTGCCCCTCTGCCTGTTTCACATGTTTTTCGTAGTATTTTTAAGCGTTTGTTCTTTGTTTTTAGCCGTTAAAAGGATTGTTTAAGAATGGTAACTAAATGAATGTGTTTTTGGTTTGTTTTTTATTTGTTTGGTTTTTTTCCCCAGCATAATTTATTGATGATGAGACGCACAGTAGGGTGAAGTGTTGTCCGTGTTTTGGCCACTGTACAAGCCTAAACTTGGGAGGTCACGGAAACTCGGATGCCCGTCGCTAATACAAGCCTGTGACGGTGTGGCAACGTTTTCTTTAGATTTTGTTGGAATCTTAAGTGCATTTTATGTTACAGCGTGTGTGCGTGCGTGTGTGTTGCCTGTATAGTGCCATACAATACAAGTTCCTCCTCGTGGCTTTTCTCCCATGCTCCAACCCATAAAATACTTCACTGGAAAGAGACAATCAAACCTCCAAGCTTTGCTGATGCTGAAACATGGAGATATCCACCCTTTGACAATTTATTAATTTTCTTCTTCTTTTTCCTTGCCGATAGTGTGCAGTATATATATTGTGTACTGTGATGCCATTTGAGTCGTGCCCCCATGTGGAAATTGGCTAGGTTGAATCCTACTCTTCCCAAACAATCCCTGTTGCTCACGGTTGTTTTTTGTTTGTTTTTGCCTTTCTTGCCGCAAGTAAATTGCTCTCCAGAACTTAAAAATCAGCTTGTATTCAAGTTACATTGTTAAAAGCCACAACGGTGTTTGCTCAGACACAACGTAATGAGTACACATGTACACAGACTATGAATGTAACGTGTACGTGGGCTGAAGGCTCAAGTGTCTTTCTATGATTCCATTCAGAGTCAAAAGTAATGTGCTTGGAATAGGGGACCGGTCTCGAGATCCCACCGTGGTAGCCCAGCTCCCCATCCACCCAATGATCTCTCACCATCCTGACCATCTTCTGTTATGCAAGCCTCACTCTGTGTGGTGCGATGCGCTCAATCTCGTCACTGGGCTGTGCGATTATGTAAAATCGTCAGTCATGGCTTTTATTCTGAAGGGTCAACAGGAGGCATTGGATACATTTCATCCAACTCATTTTTATGTGCATTACCAGTTTATTGTACACTGAGTGTTGTACAATACATGCAGCTTCATGTAAAAAAAAAAAAAATCCTTAAAGTAAGGAAAAAAGCTTTTGTATTTTTGATTTCTAAAGGCATGTCATATCTACTTTTAAATGTATTAATGAAGATTTAACTTTACATCAGATGGAGTTTTGTGTTTTCTTTTTTTTGTTTCTTACAAATATCTGTATGTTTAGTTTAGCGCTATGTCACTGAACTGTTAAGCTTAGCATGTAAAGAGTACAGCTTGCTTTTGTGGGAAAGTCCTGAATTAAATTTAAATCATGGCACTTTTTCTGCCAAAAAGATCAGTCGTGTCAATGCCTTTTTTTTTTTTTTCTTATTGTTTTGGTTTAATTTTCAGTATACATTAAGCCATTTTACTTGCAAGAATTGCTATTTGTGCTGAAGATGTATTTAAAATGTTTTAGGAGATCTTTGTTATCTGTCAGGCTGTATGCTATTGTAAAGTGTATATACAGTTCATTTCTGAAACAAAGTTTTAAAACGGTTAAAAACATCTTGAATGCCCTTTTTTGTTTTATTTCCTCTACAGTTCAGATGATGCTGAAAGATGTTCTTTAAATTCTGGGAGGACAAAGGTAGAAGTCTGATATCGTCAATTCCACGGGAATGATGGCACAAAGTATTAGAGCCTACAAATGTTGGATTTAGTGCTTCGTACTATTTATCTCAACAGAGTTTGATCAGCATAATGTTCACTCAGTGTTTTGTGTTGCGTCTAATAAAGTTAATCCAATATTTTTGCTTAAAGCTCAAAGGCTGCACTTAAGTCAAAATCACACTTTTTTTTTTTTTTAATCCATCTTCAAATTACAAAAACTTGCTTTTGAATGGTACAAAGGTATTTATAACCTAAAGTTCATTAACATTTACAGCTTTGTGAAAAATTAATTGCTCCCTTCTGTACTTTCACATTTGTCATGTTTCAGATCATCAATTGTTCTTTTATATTAGACAAAGATGACCTGAGTTAATATAAAATGTTTAAGGGAAAAAAAGCCATCCAAAGCTACCTAGTCCTATGTTTTTTAAAAAGTAATTGAACGGCCTGTTTAAGGTCATGCCAAAGCATCTCAATCAGATTTAACTCTGTACTTGGACTAGGCCAATCCAAGACCTTTTTGTTTTTCCAGAGCCATTTTGGGGTTGACCTGGTCGTATGTGTCAGATCATTATCTTGCTGCACACTCCAAGAACGCTTGAACTGAAAAACTGACTCTCATTCAGGGTTTTCTGGTAGAGAGCAGAATTCCTGATTCCATCAAGTCGTCCCCTTTCTGAAGCAGCCTAGACCATCACACTCCCACCACTGTCTGATTGTTGGTATAATATTTTTTATGAAATGCTGTTTTGATCCAGATATAAAAGGACTCAAACCTTCCAAAAAAAAGTTAAACTTTTGTCAGTTAACAGAATATTTTGCTACTTCCTTAAAGTCTTGTGGATAATCATCTCGTCTCCTGGTAAGTGTGAGACGAGCCTTTGCGTTCTTTTTGATCAGCAGTGGTTTTATCCTTGGAATTCTCCTATACATATATTTCTTATTGTTGAATTATGAACTTAGATTTTAACTTAGGCAAGTGAGGCCTGCAGTTCTTTAGAAGTTGTTCTGGTTCTTTTGTGACCTCCTGGATGAGCCTCTTGGATCAATTTTGGTCGCCTGGCCCATCCTGGGAAAGTTCACCGCTGTTGAAGTTTTCCTTATTTGTGGATAACGGCACTCACTGTATTTGCTGGAGTCCCAAAGCCTTAGAAATGGCTTTCCAGGCTGATGGATGTCAGTCTTCTCAGCAGTTTCTTTAGATCATGGTGTGAAGTGTTCCTTTTTGAGATCATTTAGCCTTTTTCAATTTGACAGACATCTTCTAGTCAGCAAATGTTTATCCAAGCGGATTCATAATTCAACAAAGGGGGACAACTTTTTAGGTAGGTTTGGATAACGTTTTCCCTTTAATAAATTACATCATTATTTAAAAAGTTCATTATCTTTGTTTTATGGTCTGAAACACTGAAGTATGACAAGTATGCTAAGAAATTAGGACGGGGGTAAACACTTGCTTTTATTATAATCACCTGTACAAACAAGATGAACAAGTCATTTCTAAGAAGTGAAAGATGTTGGGAGAATATTTAATTCCTATTATTTGCTGTATTTGCACTGGTTTGATTTCATTTTTTTTATGTGAGAACCTCTCACTTGCCTAGGATCTATGTAGGTTTCTCTCTGCTCTCTGTTTGACCATGCGTGTTTTTGTAAGCACTTTCTCCTCAACATACAAATGGAGCTGCAGTCAAACAAGAGGTGAAACAAGGAACAAAAGAGCAATTTTAGCAAGTGAGACATACTCATCTAAATCATACGCATCATTTTTCTTGCATATATTTGGGGAAATAGTATGTTGATAAGAATTGTTATCATTTTATGGTATCTTAGATTCAAAGATGTTCTAATTTTACTCTTTTTAGAGGCTGGATCAGGTCGGGTATGTTGTTGGTAGCAGATGTCATATAAATCTTCCAGCAGTCAGTCTGGTGTCTTCTGTCTCTTCCTGACAGGAGTCCAGTTTCAAATGGAGGACTTAATCAACACACTCGATTAATAATGCAACATTTTGGCTGTGCCCATTGCTTAAATCCCTTCTGCGTTTCACAGCCCTCATTTCACACCTCCTTTTTCCCCTTTACCAGTGTCCTTAATTACGGTGCTTTCAGACCAGGTGTAGAGTTGCAGGCTGACACTGAAGTGAAGAGTCGGCAGCTTGTTTGAGCACAGCGGCACCGAAGAAGGATCGAAGATAAAATCCTAAGGAGGTTTAATACTTCTTCAGCAGAGACAGGCATTATAGTGTTAGCAGTTATGAAGATTGTTCTCTGGCCTGTTCTCTCAGCAAAGCTAAAATCTTTCTCTACAACAAAAAGGATTTAACAAAAACTTTTCTGAGGGGGTTTCCTGCTTACATTTCAGGACATTTACAATGTGGTCAGCACCAGCTATTTGCATTGTGTGCATCTTATTTGGTGAGTACAAAATACAGTTTTTAGGCAGTCTTAATTTTAAAAAATAAAGTAAAATGTTCCTCTAATGTAGTATTACATGATAAATAAAACACAAATTGAATTAAAAATAATCTGTTAATTTAGCATTATTAGCTAATAGAAAGTCTTGACTTTTCCATCGCAAGTATCATATATCGTGTGAATAGTAAACTTGATTGTTGGTTCTCAATCATAAAAAAAAAATCAATATTTGTTTCGTACTAAGCAACGCCGTCATTTTGTATGATATGGGCATGGATGTCACGGCTTTTAATGATTTTGTTGAGCCGTTCTTTTTCCAGGGTGGAATAATTGTACAGCATACATCTTTACAAAAAAAACCAAGTATTGGTTGCATAAGTTTGGATTCATTTTGGTTTTTCTCTTTTCCACACAAGGTCAGAAGGCTGCATACAGGTTCAAATACATACACTCACTTTTAATACGTGATGCTGAAGGCTCTATGGTGTCTTATAACTTGATAAGACCAAGGTGTATTAAGATCTCGTCACTGATCATGATTGAATTGAGGTGATAGTTTCTCTTTGCCAACATAAAAAGGATTTGTCTGATAGCACTCACTGGGGTGGCCAAAGTCCAAGGAGCCATTTCTAAACAACTGCAGATTCCACGATCATCAGTTGAAATAACTGTACATAAAAAGTTCTTAAGGTGTGTCTCCGCTTTGCAAAAATCTGAAAGAAGACCTGAACTGTCACCTTCAGATGAGAAAAAAATAGTTAGGATGTTCAGGAACCACCACAGCTCAAGCCAGCCACGAACTGGAAACGGCCTAATGTCCATGACAAATACTGAGCTGTTTGGCCACAGTGACGAGAGGAATAAAAGTAAGGCTTTCAAACACAAACCTCTGACCTTAGCCCTGTTAAAAAATTGTGGACTATGCTAAAGCCAGGTTGGTGTCAGGAAACCAACCACTTTAAATGGACTCTTCCAATTCTGCCAAAAAGAGTGGTCAAATACACAGCCAGACTGATGCCACCAGCTTGTTCATGCCTGCCAAAAACATCTGGTCAAGGTGAAATTTGTTAAAGAACATTCAACCAAATATTAGTGGGGCTGTATGTATACATTTGAGCCTATATATGTATGCATTGTGTAATTTTAACCCTGTGTGACTTTGGGAAAATTCCAAATAACTTCAAGCTTGTGCACCAAACTCGTTTCTTCAAGTCACTAAAGATGTATGCTGTACAGCCATTCCACCCTGAAAAAAACAGTTCAAATAAACGATTTAAAGCCCCCAAAGTACCATGACATTCATGCCAGTGAACGTTTGACAACAGTTGTAACTTTTTTGTTGTTGTTGTTTTTTGTTTTAAATTGTCTATTTTGTTACCTAACCTTCTGTTTCTTTTTAGCCTTTTGTGTACAGCGCTTTGTGATTGGCTGTCTATGAAAAGCGCTTAACAAATAAACTTTACTTACTTACTAAAAGAGGCTTCAGACTTCAGTTAGAGTAAGAGCTTGCTGAATACATAGTATAAAAATAACACAATGACCCTCTTTCTTTCTGTCTTTCTTTCTGTTTAGCATCAACAGGAATCATATGTGATGTCGAGCAAACGAGTTTGCAACCCAAATTAATGCAAAGAACCACAAACCAGACTCCTGGTGAGGGCACCAAGTTAGAAGAAGATATCCAAAAAGTTATTGATCAAATCCACTCTCTATCTAATGGAGATACACGCAGCTTCAGCTCCTCTACCACCAGAGCCGGTTTTGACTTAAACACATATTATGGTGCCCTGATGAACTTGTACAATATTTTTCAGCCACTGCTGAGAGAAAACTTCTTAGATGATCTTCCCAAAATAACAATTTGCATTCTGTCCGGGAGACAGGACTGTGGACTGGAGGCAGAGCTGACAAAGACGGTGTCTCTGGAGTTAGTGAAACCACTGCTGACTTTTTTGACAACTCTGAGGTCGCAGACATGCTCTTCACTGACCACTGATGAAGAGTCAGGCAGCTTCTTCAGGACCTACCTCAGGATGGGGGATTCAGCAGCGTTAAGTGGTTTCCAAGAAACATTTATAAATATACTGTCGAGTCTCTCTCTCTCTAAAAACTTAATAAATGTGTTAGGTGGACTCATAGATGCAACAGTAACATACACCTTAAGGTTTGTGGCATTATTTATCCAAGTACCAATGGACTACACCAGAATAGCTTTACAGTTTGGAATAAAAGTCCCTGTTTTAGATGAAAAGGAGACCTGTCAACAAGGTAAAGCATTTAAAAAAATACTTCTATTGTTATATTATGTAATTTTTTTGTATTCCAGAAATTATTATTATGAATTCTTCTACAGTTTTATGCTAATTAGATTTCCTGTGTGTTCTCTAGGAGACCTCCAGCAGCTCATTATGTGGTGAGTCATTAGTAAAATTTGCATAAACTTCATCTTTAAGCTGCCCTGTGGAGCTTTTTAACTACATCAGCACCACCGGGCAATGCTTTTCCTTCTTTACAAAACAAGGTTGCTGATAAAGCAGGAAGAATTACTGCTGTGAGTCGTATATTAAACCTTTTTTATAGTGCCGGCTGGACACATTATGTAAGTGTTTTATACCTCAGTTAAAATTGTCCACAAGATGGATGTAGACACTAAACTAGTAAAGCCGCACTAGATCTTTTTACCATGACTTTACCATACCAGTCAGGCACAACATTATGACCACTAACAGGTGGAACGAATAACACCAATGATTTTTTTATATTATATTTGATGTATAAAATGTACAATAATAATTAACTTCCTGTTTTGTTCAGGGGAATTAAGAACAATGTGAGCTGGTCTTTGAGTACATCACTGATCGATATCCTCCTGGACATCTTCCTCCCTCAAGATCAGTCAGCATTTATGCATCCAGGACCTGAATGCCAGACTCCTCCCAGTGCTCCCTCCCAACGCAGCATTTCATATGCTGAAAACAGCACTATGAATTATTACGACACCCTGTGTGATAGCTACAATCTGGCCACCATCAACGACACAATGTGTGCTGAGATCCTCTCAAATTCAGGAGTAGAGTCTTCCACGCATGTGGTCACGTTTTGCGAGGCTCTAAGCTCCCTCAGCTCCAACCAAATGAAGAATGTGTGGAGCAACATGTGTTATGTTATTCAAACACTGGCTTCTCCACTTGTTAGCAGGTCATCTGACTGCAGTTTTGACAACGCAAGGCCGGCCCCTGCCGCCACCCCTCTCACTAAACCTCGTCGAGTTGCCAGGGAAGCCTCCAACCTCAGACAACTTGCGTGCAACTATAACGACTGGTTGCAAAATAATGTGGACCCTGTCCTTGTGTCACTGTGCAGTGACAATGAACGTGTGGAGTTTGTGAAGCAGGTCTGTAGCGATGCTGTATTGATGCGGAAGCTGCTATCTGAAAAGATGAACAGCTGGTTGTACGGATACTGCGCTAACTCCTCTGCAGACTACATGGTCAGTGAGTTCTGCCAGTATGGCCAGTGGCTTAACAAGTTCACAAACATGGTGGATACCTCCCTGCTGGCGTTCTGCATGAGCCTCGACAGTGTCAGACTGACCAACCTCATCTGTGAGAACACTGGCTTCTTTATGTTTGTAATGTCTAACCCTGAACATTTTCAGTTCATGCCTAACTGCACAAACGTACCTCCTCCACTGCCAATCCCTGGCTTGGATACGCAGTTAGATTTTTGTCACTACTCTGAGTGGCATGAGGTGGAAATTACCAATGATCTTTTGACAATGTGCATCCTCTTCGACCAGAGCGGTTTCACTAAAAAGGTTTGCTCTAATGCAACATTTTTGGATAACCTTCTTCTTAGCACACAAAATACCTGGCTTGAGGAACACTGCCGCACCTCTCTTAGCTTTCCACACCCCGAGCCTACAGAGGCCTTCAACATTGGAATGTGGTGTGACTACAATACGTGGGGAGAACGACAGGTGGACGATTCTGTGATCGGACTTTGTTGGCAGAATGATCAGAGTGCTTTTCAGAAGAGTGTCTGCTGCAAGCAGTCTGTGTTGGAAAAGCTGCTGCAAAATCCTCTGAACAAATGGCTTACATCAGTCTGCACAGACATGGAGGAAATAACCGTACCACCTCAGGTGGGTGTTTTACCTGGCAAGAATGAACATATAAAATCTAATTAACAAGCACAAAAAAGAAAGAACTGTTATTTTAAGCCTTATGTAGTAAAATAAGCCTGCATGAGTCTCTTATAAACAAAATCATCCCATTATATCCCAAAGTCTGAACATTTCTGTTCTGAAATCTGAACCTATATATTCTTATCCACTAGTGCATTTTGTATCTTTACAGAAAAAAAAATAAACTAAAGATAACAGCATTAATTGCATATACAACAGTAAAGCCATTTTCTAACTGTTGACTTTTTATTCTCATGTTGTGTTCACCATAAATGGTCCTGTAGGTGTGCAAGTACTCTGACTGGACGCGTCCCATCATTGTGGACATGACTGAGGTGGCTCTCTGTGCTGAGATGGACCAACTTAACTTTACCTCCAGAGTCTGTGCCAATAATACAGTCCTACAAAACCTGTTGGCCAATCAGGACAACACCTGGCTAATACAGCACTGTGCCAACTACTCAAAAGACCCAGGGACATCTCCTAATAAAAGTGTGGAAGGCGTGACTAAACAGTGTCAATACTCCAGCTGGATCACATCTCCACCAGATGCTGCACTCCTGGCTCTATGCTGGGAGAATGATCAGACCAATTTTTTCTTATCCATTTGCCCTAATGACGGTCTTCTCCTGTTTCTGTCCCGTGAGCCGTGGAGCCAGTGGGTGAACAGGATGTGTACCACCTACACCACCTATACCAATGCCACCACCACCAACAACAATAGCAACAACAACACTAGCACCACTACGGACCCTAATTTTTGCCTAGCAAGAAATCTGGTGAAGGAGTTCAACTGGAGCTGCCCTACCATCTTCGCTTCAGCCTGTCAGCCGTGTGCCACTCAGAATATGGTCCTGCAGACAGTAGTGCGCTGTTGGGTGGACAGTGTGCGGTCCAAGATGGTGGATCTGCTGACTCCACCTGTGGCTAGAGCATTGGAGCAAGCAGTCAGCACCACTGTGGTTGTCCTGTTATCCCTGGAGGAGGTTCAGATCACCCAGTGGCATGTCACTGAGACAATACGACCAAGTGTGCTAAAATCTGTGATCAACTATTTCAAGTTGGAGGACAACTCTGACAACAAGAGAGTCTTGCTACAGTGTTTTGGGGTAAGTGGTTCTTTCATGCACTCGTGTGGATTATGAGTAGTGTAGTAGTAGATACTCAGTAGTGGAACAAGTAGACAGACCAAAGGTTTAGAAATGCTCAAAAAACCTTCTTTGCATTTTGCTCATGTTAATGTATTACAGTTGGTGATATATACGATTTTTCTGTTTTTTGTGAAGCTGGTAAAAGCAGCTCCACAAGAACAAGAACTACTGTGTATTACCTCCACAAATGTTGTACTGACAACATGTGGGCCTTTGGACCTTTGACGTCTTCTTTGAGGTCAAATAAGGTCACCTTTAAAAATATACTTAAAACGTTGGTGTGTTGGTGGTTCTTGGTGTCTGGGGCTGGGTGCTCATGTATGTACTGGCTCACTCCTGGTGGCTGATTGGCGGGGCCTGGTGCCTGTGGCCCAGCTGGGCCCCTTCCGGGGGTGGGGTGCCCTCAGGCCTCTGGGCCTGAGGCTTGGTCCTCTCTGGCACAGCTGGCTGCTGGCAGAGCCTGCGGGCACGTCACTGCAACCCCCTCTGGCCTCTGCTCCGTGGCTGCTGGGTGACCTCTCGTTTGGGGCTCTACTCAGCTCTTCCCAGGAGGGTGGCACGGTTGCCCCTGTGGTGGTCCTCCTCGGGTCCTCGTACTCTGGGGCCTCTGGATGTCTGGGGCCTGGATCTCCTCCATACCTGCTTCATGCCCTAGGGGACGGGGCTATGGCTCCCCACACTCCCTAGCAGATCGTCACATGGAGAAACCTTTGGAATACAAGCATGCTGATCCACACAGGTGTACACACGGATGTTCACAGACACAAACGACACCTTTCTTGGCTGATACCTCAAAGCACATTGTGCGCTGTCGATCTTGTGTACTGCACAATAACATGTAATATTTAGTATCTACTGTTATCTAACAGTAACAATGATCCCAAACACATAAAAACACACTTTGATAGAAAAAAATCCCTATAAAAAAAACCTCATAAAAAATGAGGTGTGGCAAAGCCCAGTGCTAATCCTGTACTATGTTGATTTCTGCAACTATTTTTATTGTCATATTATTGAATTGTCATTATTACATTGATCTGTTATCTATGTAGAGTTTTTGGTGGTTTGAGATAATTTGCTGTGCTCTGTTTTGCTTTGAGGCTCAGCGAGAGTCTGTTAGTCAATGAGAGCTGATCGAGTATATTTTAGCACCTTTCTCGGAAATTTACTCTGCAGGTTAATCAGAGCGTAGTGTGAGTAGAGATTCACCTCATCTTTTATTCAGAAAGACTCAATCTGTTTCTGTGTAGTTCCGTTCATTGGCTTTATCATTCATCTAATTATTCATCATATCACTTACCATTAGCGTCATTTGACCTTCAGTGTACAGCCGGCCTACAGCTGGTGTCCAGTTACACTTCTGTCACTGATATCCAGATGATGAGTCTCTTCCTCTGGGTGTTAATCTCTCCTGGCTCACAACTGATTTGACACTTACAATAATGTGTCAAAGGGGACAATTGTATTATATGTGTCTGATGCTCCTTCTATAAGGTGCTATTATAACTGCATATTTCCCTTCTGTAGACGGTGCTAAGCAGACTGCTGCAGACGGGAAGAAACCTGCAGAACACTGACGAAATGCTTCTCATTAAGGTAAGATATGTTGTATAATAATACTAATGCGAATTGCCACAATATCCAGTATGTGTTTATTGCTCGCATTCTTTCCACATGTGCAGGCGTACTTCAATTTATCGCCGAGCAGCCTGAGGCCAGTGCTCAAAGAAGCTCACAATCATACCATCAGACTCATCCTTCAGTACTACGCCAGTGTCAAAGACACACTGCAGGTGAATAAGACCACCACCACCACATCCGCCTTTTAATTTCCCTTCCCAGAAGTCTTAGTTGTCAGTTCATCTGTTGTATCTCTTTGAGGCACAGTTTTCTCGCTGACATTGTTTTCTTCCGTTTGCTAGTTGCCCAATGAGTACCTGTCCACCATGGTGTCAGAGATACTGCAGACTCACCTGGTAAAAGATGTTACTCTTTTCCCTGAGCTCGCTCCAATGCTGACTAAAGCCAGCCCAGCTGACATCCAAGCTTTGCCTCCCTGGCAGAACAGCATCAATGTGTAAGTGATGGAGCTTCTTTACTAATGAGCCCACTACTCATGCATCTAAGCATTATTATTTTCGGAACTTACCACATGTCCCGTGTGAGGGATTAAAACGGTGTCTCTGGTTCCTGAAAGGCTAACATTTTTCATTTTGTTCTTGTGATTATCTTGGAAGTAGGACATATTTTGCTGCACATAATTTTAAACCAAAACTATGAGTTTTGACTCTAACTGTGGCTATGTTGAACCCTTACAATAGTATGTCCACAGACGGCCATTTTATCAGGTACAAATTTGCAGGTCTTGATTGGACCTCCTTTAGAACGACACCATAGATTCAACAATGTGCTGGAAACCTCCTGCAGAGATTTTAGTCCTTATTAATATGATAATGTCACATAGTTCCTGCAGATTACATTGGCTGCAGATTATGTTTGGCTGCACATCCATGATGTGACTCTCCTGTTTTACCACACATGAAAGGCGTTTTACTGGATTGCGGCCAAAGTGTGCTGACAAAATGTTCCTCGCACCATTACACCACCACCACCATGGTGACCTTACCATCTCAGCAGAACTTAAGACTTATCAGTCCTATCTTCTATTGTCTAATTTTGGAGAGCCCATGTAAATTGCGGCCTCAGTTTCCTGTTTGTAGGCAACTTTAGAGGGACTCCTTTGCTGCTATGCTTCATTTAGAGTCACATAAATCGTCTTTTTCCCTCCTTCTAATGCTGGGTTTGAACTTCAGCTGGTCATTCTGACCAGGCTTACATGCCTAAATGTGCTGAGCTGTCCATTTACATGAAGAAGCAGCTGAACATGTGAGGCTATTAAAGTGGCTCCTGAGTCAATAATAAAAAAAAAGAAAGATAGCATAATAGGTGTGAAATTTAAAAGCATCCATTCTCATTTTCAGGTTAGGATGAGGTGCTTTTACTCAAAGAGATGGAAAATGGGTCATGCTTTGTATCATTTTACTTTGCTCATTGCTGAACATTCACTGAGATTCATTTCAATATATTTTTCTTCCCTGAGAAAATGCCTCTGGGATCTGAATGAAGTCAGAAGTGAAATGATGCGTTGCCATGCAGAGTCCAGAGCATCCATTATACATTGTAAATAATGTAATGCAAGCTGGTTCTCAGAGTTATCTTAATCCAGATAACGCTTGTTTTCTTTGTTGCAGTTGTTTTCCAGTTTCTCACTTTGGAAAATCATTTTCTTGCTGTAAGAAATTTGCATCTTAAATATGTACCTGTTGGCCATGGATATTTAACCTAATATATAATAATGAGACTGGAAAAAAAGGGGAAATGGTTTTTAGAATGAATTTAATCATTAGGCTGCTATTATACTTTGATTTTTATATGACTTAAACTTAAGAGATTTGAAGTCTCTGATAGACTGTTAATGAGCTTTAGGCTTGTTCAGGCCTTTTTGTACCTTTGTAAGAATTTTAATATTTATTCTAAGTCAAGCTAAATTTAATGATGCCTGCCAGTACTATACTATATGCAGTAATTCAAAGAAGGTCACATATAAATAAGTTTATTATTATTTTTTTTTAACTTTTCAGCAGAAAGTTCAAACAAACCATATTATTTTAATGTTTTTGCTCCAGTCGGGACAAAATTAATGAAATCTTAAAGAGCATGACCCCGGACCAGCAGCAGGCCTTTGGATTGTGGTACAGCAAAGCATTGTCCCCCTCCAGCATCACCAGAGGTCAACAGTCGCTCATCAAGGACACAGGAAACCTGATCGCCTACCTGCCCTTCCAGAACTTCCAACACCTCTCAGCTGCTCAGGTAACGGCCCTCTGAGCTCTGACACCTGGCAGGGAAACTTGAGAAGCAAGCAGCTAGTTGGATCGGCCCCAGGGCAGAACACAGCCACTTGTCACACGCTGGTCAAAAGAAAGCACAGACTCATCTGTCTCTGTCACTACTGTGGGTTTTATTCTAGGGGCCAGTGTTCAATAAGTAATATTGGGAAAACATGAATTAGGAATGAGCATGGCTACTGATATTTCAATACTGAAGTAAGAATAAATAAAAGGAATTGTTTCAAACTTTACAAAACAAAATGAGAAAACTCCCCCACAAATTGACATTTTACACTTTATGTTTTGTGTGACTTTCTTAAAAGTTTTGAGTTTGTTAACTTTTTAGCATTAGATGTGCACAAATGTGTTATGCTATAGAGGCAAGGAAGTAAAGAAACATATACCTTTCCAAAGGTTTTACTATAATTGACCTTGGATGGTTTGCACTGCTAATAAATACAACATATAAACAAATATTACCTTCCATTTAGTCTGAATTAAAAAAGCATGGGCAAAGGGGAAACATACATGTTTGTCTTTCAGCTAATCCTTGTTTAAAGTGCACAGCATGCAGTCTTTTTATCCTCAAATTTTACACTGTACTGTTTTTTTCTTTCCTTGTCACTATATTGCAAAATGTATTGGCCCATTTTTAATACTTAATTGTGATATGTCACTTTTGTAATGCTTTCATCGGCAGCTGCTTGATGGGCTGGATGTGTTGCAGAGAAACACCCTCACTCCACTAAAGCAGGAATTTGTAGCACGCAACCTCATCAGCACCTACAGGAACCTAACAGCTCAGGACTTTTCCAGGTTTGGAATGACTATAGGAAGGCATTTCCAACATTTTCCATCCATGTTTTCTTTTTGTAATCATAGATAAAACCTGACAGAACACAATGTGTTGATGCATGCTTAATAATCCAGGAATAGAAATAAATCCCCCAAAAGTTTCAGCTGTATGCAGCATTTTCAGCAAGGGAAACATTTCTTTATCTCATCCAAGTGAAATCGCTGAAGAAGTTCTGGGACAACAGTAATTAGTTTTGATGTAATGTTGCTGGATGGTCTTTTTTAGGTGCATTTGAACCTTTTATTTTATTAATATAACTTAATAGTTTGTCATATATACAATCTACTTGCTTGACTTCCAATCCTCATAACTAAATTTGCTTTATTTAAAAAAAGTATCACCTACACACAATATTAAAATTTCAAGGTTTGTTGTAAAGTTTTTTTTTTAAATTATTTGACAGCATGTGTACTGATTAGTTAGAAATGCCTTGATTTCTTTAGGTTATAGAAACCTTTAAAAATGACACAAAAACCTTTAAAATAATCAATCAAACCAATTAAAAAACTAAGATCTTTCTTTCTTTCTTAAAATTAAATACATGTAATATTTTGGCAGGTGTTTCCTGTGAGTGTGTTGTTGAAACATTGCTTTGTGATTTCAGGCTGGGTAGTATCGCATGCCTGGCAGACCCAGATGATCTCTATGTTTATAAAGGCACCGAGGCTTTCAGTGTGATCCGCGAGAGTATTATGAGCTGCACACGTAAAGGACTCCGTTTGCCAAGTGACCTGGTAGGAACAGAACTCATGTGCAGTTCCTTCACTGTTTTTTTAAATGTATACTTTCATGTAATAATTGCTCTTTTTGTTTGTCTTAACTTTGTTGGCAGGTTTTCAATATTTTACTGAACACCACCGAGCTGCAGGTCCCGTCTGCAGTCCCTGCTGAGCGCCTGGCAGAGATCGCGCTCCTCCTGCCCTCGCTGGGCGTGACTTTCCTGCAGGGTCTCTCCACGTCTCAGCTGCTTTCTGTCCTCCCCACCCTGAACTCTATTCCATTCAGTCCTGCACAGGTAGAGGAGTAAATTAAACCTGAAATCTATACCAGAAGCTGGTAACCACAGTCATCATCTGTAATTGGTGTAATTTCCTTTCTTACTAGCAAATTGACTCTTTTCTTTCCAAGGCCCGGTTTCAGTGAGTGTACAATCATGTGTTGGCAGTAGATGGTTGGATTGCGTAGCAGCTGGTGGGAGTTTTATATCTTAGGAACAGCTGACAGCCTGGCAGCCTGTCTCAGCACTGGTGACAGGCCTCATGAAGAACAGACCTAAGCTTTACTTCATCCTCTGCTCTCATCTGAACTGAGGCCTTTTGCGTTTTCCTCAGCCTCACAGCTGTTGGTTTCATATGTCTTTAAGGAGTCTTGCAGAGAAGTAACATCTTCAAAGCTACACATAGTTTGTGCCATTTCGACCGAAACGGTTGTGTGAACAAGTGTTACTAAACCCCACAAGACTTTCATATTTTAGGAAACGGTGAATTTAACCAACATGTTGACGAGGTGTTTGAATGATTACTTGTTTTGTTTTTAATGTTTCAGGCAGCTGTAATAGTAGACAAGCTGTCTTCAGTCAATGGAGTAAGTTTTGGAAACTCATCACAGTGAAGTGAGTTCAGTTATTGTCTCTGTATTTTTGGGCCTTACACTTACATCATCATCATCTCTCTCCCGGCTGCCCAGTTTATCCCAGACCGGCTGGGGGAGCTCGGCTCTCTCATTGTAGGAGTGAAGACAGAGACCTTGCTGATGCTTACATCTGATAAACTGCTCTCAACCCTTGTTGCTATTTCGCAGCACACACAAGGTCTCTGTCTGCTTGACAGAAAAGGCCTCCTCCTCCCTCCACAAGCCAATGCTATAGCCACCAAACTATGGGTAAAACACACACACACACACACACACACACACACACACACACACACACACACACACACACACACACACACACACACACACACACACACACACACTAAATGCCACAGTTTAATTTGAAGAAATGCATTGTATTTGTTTTTGTTATAGCCATGTAATTAACTCTTTTCTGTCTCCTCCTTTAGTTCAAACAGGGATCTTTGGGCTCAAATCAAGGGGTTCAAAATGTGGGTTTACATGAGGGTGATGGACAGCTTGACAGATGAGGTCTGGAAACTGTGATGTTTGCAGATTACATTGTGATCTATCGTGAGAGTAGGGAGCAGGAGGAAGAGAGTCTGGAGAGGTATCCACTGGAGAAAAGAGGAACGAAAGTTAGTAAGACAGAATACATGTGTAAAAGCAAAGCTGCGTGAAGGTGAAGGTAGATGAGTTTAAATACCTGGACAGTGCACAAGCGAGGTGAGTGCAGCCAGGGTGGAGCTGGTGGAGATAAGTATTGAGGGGTTATTTGTGACAGAAGGAAGCAGCAAGCGTGAAAGGGAAGGTTTACAAGATGGCAGTGAGAACTGCTGATGTACGGTTTGTCTATAGCTGTACTAATAAATAAAAACACAGGAGGCTGAGATAAAGATGGCAGAGTTGAAGATGCTTAGATCTTCATTGGTAGTGACCAGAATGGACAAGATTAGAAATAAGTACATATGAGGGACAGCTCAGGTTAAGCATGTTGGACAAAAAGTTAGAGAGGCAAGGCTGAGATGGTTTGGACACGTGCAGAGGAGGGAAAGTGGATATACTGGCCAAAAGATGTCAGGCAGGAGGAAAAAGGGAAGAACACAGAGAAGATTCATGGTAGTGGAGGGAGACGTGGAGAACGCTGGTGTGACAGAGGAGAATGCTAGGGATGGGGTGAGATGGAGGCAGTGGCACCTCCTAAAGAGAGCAGCTGAAAGAAGAAGAATGCATCTGTGTCGAGCACCTGCTGCAACGCTTTGTGTTATCTTTACTGTGTTTAGGGCTTCCCAGAGGTGGTCACCTGGTTGAACGATGTAGCTCCTTTGCTCGGCTGCACACCACTAATCAGTGTTCTTCCAAGGAAACGTCTACTTGTGAACAGCCTCTCCAATACATCTACAAAACCCTGGAACACGCAGCAGGTATCACAACAGCGCACATCTGTGACATTAGCGCCTGCTTTGCATTACCGCAGAGTGGTAAACAGCTCGGCTTGAATAAATATAAAAGAAAGTTTATGAGTGAAACATTATTAGGAATTCAAAACGGGGAAAGGAAGAGGAAGAAAAGGGTAGGAAGTTTACATCTTTATGCGCTGTACCAACACTTCCGGTATATGAATACGTAAAAGCTTCTCACAGTGAAGCAGGGAGTTCTCTGTTGTGTTTTGATCTCTTCATGCTTCCTCTTATTGGATATGCTTCCTCTCTGTTGTGAGGTGTGCATGACGCTATCTCGATTAGCTGCTAAATTATTAAGTGAAGAATGGCATCATCAGCGACACTGTGAATGGATCAGCCTCTGAATGCAACCGATCATGCAAACCTGCATGCTACCACTACAACGCCAACACTTTTCCACTTTCTTCCCCAGGCTAGAGGAATTTTCAGAGAGGTTCTTGATACTAATCCAAATCTGATCAAACAACATTTCTTGTAAGTACACTTAATCTGACAGACAGATGAACATGCAATCATAGCAATTATTTTCTTGTCTGTTTTCAAAATATATGAACCCCTTTGATGGTTGATGCTCTTATTTTCCAGCAATTTTGCAGCTTTATAAATTAACTATTGCGCATCTATTGACTCTAGGAGTCTGGGAACGCTGGGGCAGGGTGTGAGCTGTGCTGTCTTAAGAGATCGTTTTCAGGCAAATCGGTCACCTTCTTCAGCGAGAAGCATCCTGGCCTTGCTCAGGCAGCAGCCTGGTCTTCTTCACACCTCACTGGTAATTACACATCAATTAATTCCTGACATTTAAGATATTTACGTTAATTCAAGGATCATTAATGTGTGACTTCTATTATGTGTCTGTTGTTCTGGACAGAAAAACTGTATAATCGAGGTGCTCTATCAGTTTGAGTTCTTCTTTGAACTGCTTGAAGATCTTGGAGTTGAAATTGCACTTTCAATGCCGTAAGTCCAAAGCTGGCATTATAGTTACTGCAGAAAAACTTTAATATCCATAAGATTTGCATGCCTTTAGTGAAAAATGAGTATGTGTGCAATGCAGGAGACCCTTGTGTACTCTTTGCCCTGAAACAAAACTTTGGATTGTTTTGGTCTTGTGTGTTTGTATCTTGCAGGGTGAGTGCCATAAAAAGGTTTTCCGCAGATATGATGAACAGTCTCAGGAGGATGATTATAGCAGGACCGCATCACTTTCTCCTGCTGTCCCGAACAAAGCAGCTGCTGCTGGTTGATAAAATGGCGCAGAGGTTGGTAAGTAGAGCCTGATTTCCCAGTGGCCCTTTTCTGAGGTTCAATGGAAAAGAAGCTACCAAAAGAAGACAAAAATGATAACAGTTATCTGGATTTATTCTTGTGTTTGTCTTAAAATATAATCTGAGCTTCTTCCAAGTTTTAGCTAAGACCAAAAACACCGTTAAAATTAGCAACTGTCAAACATTTACAAACAGCGGAAAAGTAAGGTGGAAGTTTAAATATTCATCCATCATCAGTTAGGAACATAAGAACTGCACAGTACTCGGTACTCACCACAAAAATGAGCACCTTGCTAAGATAACACACATCAAAAAAAGGCTCATCAGTGTTTCTTATAGGTTCATTTCAGTGTGGACGTCTGTGAGATCAAGTTCAGTAGATCAGATTAGTTTGGAGTCCACACCTCACCCCCATACAGATACTGTTGAAGGATCTCAAGAGTGTATGACACTTTTTAAAGTCTGATCTGCAGGTATCAGTTTGTTTAACGTTACTTCTGCCATAAAAGGTGCCAACAGTTATTAAATCCACTAGCATGTTGAATTTTGAATGTATGCAAGCAAAAAGGTTTTTATTAAAGAGTATACACTGCTTCTGAGTTTTTGTTAAATAAATAATGACATGGTGTAATATGTCATGTGTTGTGTAATCTCAGGTTGTAAGACATGGTTAAAAGCTAGTTAACTTTTAACCATGTCCTAATAAGTAAAACCTTAGAATTGCATTTTGCAGACTTGCAGAGTGTGTACTTTCTTTTTACCATGAGCATAGATGAAATGTTAGAATTGAGATAATCAGGATTTACCAAAGAGTTAATAAATAGTTTTTCTCTGCCAGCTTTTAGTTAGTACGCTTTTCTTGTTTCCCATGTCTCTTGAAATATCCTATTTTTTATTTATATATTTTTTTGTGCTTTATTTCCAGGGCATGTATACAGGCGTGTTCACGGAGGAGGAGTTCCGTTTGCTTGACATCATGGCACCGTTTGTGGTAGATGAGGTTTTTATTCAGGTGGACCGCAGGTTCTTCATTCAAAATCTGGATTTCCTCCATGGGCTCTGCTACAGCAGCACCAAGATGGAAATCGTGGCTCGTATTCTCCAAGAGCCTGCTGCCTTTGGGTAACATTACCACAAACCGAACTGTCTGCTGAAAGGAGATACAGTGTTATTCAACATTTATTCAACAAGTGATTCTCAGGAAAACAGCAAGACTGAGCAGCTGTGTGAGCTGTAAAATAAATAAATAAATAAAATTAACATAAAGATCTGAAATGATAACATGTTACATAGAAAGGTTAAATTGGTCCTTAGGTTAAATGAGAAATAATGACAAGAAACAGTATTTAAGAACCCTTTCTGTGGGCAGCTCCTCTTTAGGTCACAAGTTTAGAAACACATATATGCTAATCCACATTTTGTCTTTTGGCCCGCTTGTTTCCTATCAGTCCCAACCAGCCGCAGCAGATGGCTTCCCCTTTCCTGAGCCTGGTTCTGCCGGAAGTTTCTTCCTGTTAAAAGGGAGTTTTTCCTTCCCACTGTCACCTCACTTCTTAAGGAGTCCTCTGATTGTCAGAGTTTTCTCTGTGTTATTTTCCTTATAATTGATCTTACAATACAAAACACCTTGAATTGACTGTTTTCATTTGGTGTTATATAAACAAGAATACATTAAATTGAATTAATCACAAAAATAATTATAATATTTTGTGTGGCGACTGAGCTCAACTGCTGAAAACTGACATTAAGGTATATAATTAATTAATTTCTGGCATTTCTACAGCATCATTAGCAGTTGAGGTGTAGGATTAAGATGACTAAATATCTTTGCATTCCCTGTAAAGTCACTTACCCAGCCTACGCTAAGCTTCAGCTGAAAGCCCCCATGATGTTAAAGCACTGATAAATTTGATCATTTATTTATAGCTCAGTGATGATGAGCCGATTCCCTTCACTTATGTTGATATGCACTGCTCTTTTTATATAGATTTGTATTATTAACGTTGTATTAAATTGGATAACTAATATAATATTAATATTCCCAAACAATCTAACTGTAGTTTCATCACTCCACAGTTGGTCTGGGTGTTTTTTTTGGCATATCAACCTTTGTTGTGATCATAAGTTTAGAGTTCACATCATTTTTCCAAGCTACATTGTTACAGTAGAAATTATATATTCATTGTGAAAAGGAAGAATGCAATGAGGTCTGTGTTAATCATTGAACTAGACTATTTGTTCATAAGTGTAAGTTAGATGTGACCATTTTAGGAATGAATTTTAAAAAACTGTAGTTCACTTACTTTTTCTTGCACTGTATTTATTATGTTTTTCCACGTCAACTGCATCACATATATACTAAATGGGTGAGAATTTCAAGAATGTGAATGTATCCATAGAATATTTAGTTCACAGAGGCATGAATTAATCAACAAAGTCCAACGCAGCAGTTTTTAGAAGTTGGCCTTGTAAGGATGTTTCTTTTACAGTTTTTATAGGTTTTAAAATGAAAATGAAGTTATATGAAATTTATTTTCTAAACTTTCCACTGATAGAGGCTTTGCACACAACCTGAGATAAAAGGAACAATGATAGCATGATCTTGTCTCCCCCTCATAGCCCAGTGGAGAACTGGGACCAGACAACACTCAGTCAGGTGGACCGCTTTCTCTTCTTCCTGCCTCAAGACAAACTGCAGCAGATTTCCCTGGTAAGTTTATTGCTGCACTTCTTTCAGTATTTAATACTTCATATCTGAACCCAGAGCCTGAATAGTTCCCCATATTATTATTACTTTTTTCAAAGTGCAACACATTCGCTGAGTGTCCAGAAGTCCACAGTGGAGCTTTGTGTCAGAACTTGATCCAATGACATGTTAAGTCAGAGCCTGTAAAGAAATCTCTCGGGTGTCACATCTCCAAAAGGTGTCAAGATCAGGTGATGAGGTTGCTGTCTTCCTGTAACCCATTCAAATGTGCGTGTTGCTGTCTGTGTCTGTGTGCCCGCAGGCATTGATGACTGTGGAGCGAATAGAGAAGCTGTTCATGAGCCACCATCAGTGGGAACGTGGGGACATCGGGATGCTGTGTTCAGATGAGACTGAGAGGAAGACCATTTTTGAAAGGCAGCAGTTTGTTCTGCAGTTTTTCCTGGGCTTCCTTAAACTAAATTCTCAGTCATGTAAGCCTTACTTTGGTTTCTCTTACAATAACCTTGTATGGTTTTCATCAAATTTGGTGGGATTAAGAATTTCTTCAGTGAATGTAGCATTCTCTGCTGCCTTTGAAGTGTCACAAGACATGACATGGACCCATGCAAGGGCTCTAGGGAGGAAGAGGTTCATATCAGTCTACAGAAAGCAGACTAGTTTAGTTAGCTTATGTTAGCATATACTCTTGAAAAAAGGTGAAACAGCCGGCGAAGATTTTTTAGTTCTGCAAAGAGCACTTTCAATTTTAATAACTTCAAGTAAAAAAAATTATGTGCAAAGGTGTTTCACGATCAACAGTCAAGTTGCCAAACAGTGAGGGGACATCCACTGTAAAATGTATGCGGCTAAAGAAGGAAAAACTGGATTGATTACAGTGAATGTTGCATTTTTTTGGAAATCAAGGTCCTGAAGTCTAGAGAAAGAGAAATTTAGAAATTTCAGTATCGTAAATCCTTCTTTCATTGAGCTGGCATTTCTAATTTTCATGGGCTAAAAGCCATAATTAATAATAATCAGTTTAACCAAAAAAAATAATCAAACAAACACTTTCTCAATAGTTCACTTCCCACATAATTAATATAGAATATATGAAAGTTAGCCTTGTTTAATTAAAGTAGGAAATTAGGAAAAAATCATCCACCTTTTCTTTCAACTTTTTATGCTATATAAAGTCTATATACTCTGTTATGCAGTCATATAGAGGGGAGGCGGGGGGGGAGGATTATTGGTAGGCAAACAGCATATTGAATGAAAAATAGGCAGTGGGGTAGTTAATATAGCTTTGTGATGCTCTCTATTTAGTATGAATAACGTAGTTAAGTTAGTGAGTGAATTGGAAATACAGAATGATAATGTTTATTTTTTATTTATTATCCAATCACGTGACCAGGCTTGATGAAAAAAAACGTTTTATCGCCTCTAAGTAAAGACTGGAAAATGAACTGAAACAGTGGTCCAAAAAAAACAACAAGTTATTAACCCAACCATTGTTTTGGATGGAATTGTTATCCTTCTAAACATTGTTTGCATTATTGTCTTTTGGTACAGCTGAAAGCGTAATACATTTGTGCGTATGAATTTCTTTGCAAGTTGACTTTTGTAGCAGGAGAACTTGCTGATCTTCTAACAGTGAAAATTAGCTTCTTGAATTAAATTTTTCAGAAAGACTTTGGCTAATACTTTTCAGTAAACAAAAAAACTTGACAACTTCAAACTAAGCCATGGTTATATTACATTGCTGACACATTTTCATAGATAATCTCCTGATCATATGTTTGTGTGTGTTGCTGGCCAGTGACTCCAGTGGTTCCTACTTGTGAGATTCTGCATACAACAGCCCCCTCCGTTTGGCTCTCCAGCAGTTTGACTAGCATGCCTTCATCTGCCTTCTCCAACTGTCTGGAGCTGATGGGTCACGACCCGTTTCTTGCATCCTACCAACGCACTGAAGTGCTCAGGAAAGTCAAGCAGGTCAGACTGATTGTTAATCTGAATCAGTCCAACAAAAACCTCTTACATGTGTTTCATTTGATGATGGCCAAAGTTTACAGGTCTTAACACTGTGTTTCTGCTCTGTCTTTGCTCCGGGCCTCTCGGTATTAACGTGAATATATGAAGATATATGGCCCAGTCTCATCCTTCTCCCAGGCTGTGATCTCTCAGCTCGGTGTAATAGCGACACAGCTATCATTAGACGAGCTGAATGCCATTCGACTGACTGAGCGGAGAAGCATCGCCGCTCTGGGCACAGTCAGTGACTGGAATAGCAGACAGGTAAGTATTTTAGCCACTGCAGTTCAAATATTTACATGTTACATCAAAATTGCTTTGTGTTTTGGGCAGTTTTTATTTCGTCTGATAAGAATAATACCAGCTGTGGCATTATTGTGCTGTATTAGACTGGTTTATAACTTGTTGTCGTCCTAGCTGGCCACACTGTTTTCCACCGTGTTAAACTCCACCAAGCAGAATCCGAGCCAGCTTGACTCCAGCACTCTGGTGGCAATGGGATACATTGTGTGTGGCGCTAAAGCCACAGAGCTGAGGTCTTTCAATCCTATAGAGCTCAGGTGCGCACAATATCGGAAAATGCTTAAATGAAGCGTATTTTTTCAAGCCCAGCTTGACACTTGAATTTACTTTGTACTCTGTCTCCCTCCGATGGCTGCAGTAAGGCGGTTCTCAGGCTGGGTCGGCTGAGGCTGTCTTGCTCAGAGGAGCAGCTGCAAGCTCTTGTTGAACTGCTAACCCACAGCCTCGTTTTTGGACTCATGAGTTCCTGGGGCACCGATGTGTTCATTGAGATCGGAGTCCTGGCAGGTATTGTCTATTCATTGTCTTTT
Organism: Rhamphochromis longiceps; assembly: GCF_057381845.1. Lineage (NCBI taxonomy): Eukaryota > Metazoa > Chordata > Actinopteri > Cichliformes > Cichlidae > Rhamphochromis > Rhamphochromis longiceps. The sequence goes on from NC_140557.1 coordinate 23,164,606, forward strand.
CCACATGAATTTTAGTTGTACTATGCATAGTCCTACATCTGCCTTAATGTGTGGTGAGAGATTTAAATCAAAGACATTTTGTTTTCCTCTATGCTTTGCTGTAAAAGCTTTTGATTCATTGTTTCGAGCACCCTTTGCTCTGTTTCACTGGAACACTTTGCTTGTTTTTCAGTGGGTATCCCAGACATGGCCATGTCAGCGCTGGTAAAAGAGCAAATTGAGGGAATCGCACCTTTGGCTATCTCAATGATGGCACCAAAAAAGTTTGCTGTGAGTCAAGATTTAATTAAACCAACCATATCTTGGGTGTTAAACATAAAGCACGGGGGCCAGAAATGAACCAACAAAGACTCCGATCCGGCCAACTGGATGGCTTTAGAAAATGTGAAGGAGGAAATACTATTTTTGACTTTTAAATGTGTTTTAATAACTTTTACAGCAATTCCTGCTAATGACAAACTCTCCCACAGCAATCTATACTACACCACAGTATATCATGTCAGAGATTAAACGGGTAGTAAACCTTCTTTTCACTGGCAGAAAGATTAGTTTCACTGGTCAGGGCCGATTATTGTAATATCAAGGTGAGCTAAACTACATATGTGTAAAAAGTACATAATTTTTTAGTAACATTTGTTTTTTTACAATAAAAAAAATGTATTCCTGTTTTTGCGTCCATCTTGACAAATCTTTATCATGTCTTTAATTTATCTTTATCTCTATCCCCCCGCTGTGTGTTTTGTTTTCAAAAGGTGGTATTCTCCCAGGAAAAGATCGCCATGTTCTCCTACGAGCAGGCTGTTGCAGTAACTGATAACCAGCGCTCTGTTCTGTCAGACCTCCAGAAAACAGCTCTAGCTATGGTGCTAACACCCTGGGACGATAAGCTTGTAGACTTCAGAGGTAAAACCTGAATCACTGCTGTCCACTGATAACCATTAAACTTGATTTGTCTTCTTTATGCATTAATCGCTTTACCTGATGAAAATATAATCGCCCTTATCAAAACTCTTACCAAAGTTTTATGCTAGTTTAGGTACATCTTGCTATTATCAGGTTGGATCCACTTTTGCCTTCAGAACTGCCTTACTTCTTAATTCCTCTGAGATTTTGCTCCATATTGACATGATAGCATCATACAGTTGCTCCAGATCTGCAGACTGCACAATCTCTTGTTCCACCACATCCCAAAGGTGCTCAACAAGGCTGGACTGGGACAAAAAATCGGCCTGGGCATTTTGACTAGAGACCGGCCCACCAGGATAAAGATTGAAAATGTGACGTCATTCAGGGGTAAAACCGCAAAGGATTCTGGGAACTTGTGGCAAGAGGTACTGGCGCACGCAGGCTTTCAATTGAACTCAGTTACACAGCGATAAAAAGAAACCCAAAAAATGGCAAGAAGCTGTTGTATTATTAACTGCAATAGCCGGTCGCATGACAGCCACGGGAAGCCAACGGGTAAAGAGATCGTTTTTTTTTTTATCGGATTAAGTCGTTGAAGAGAAATTTTTTAAGCCATGTTTCCGAAGTAAGAGCCGACGGATGGAAACTGCGGTAAAGTGAGCCGTCATTTGTGAGCCGCGGTCAAGCCAGCCGCCTCCTATCCGCCGCATAAATTTCCTTGCGCTTTTACACCAGTCTTTACGGTAGCGCCTTTTCGCTTTATATCCTGATTGAAAGCCTAGACTCGCGCGCACACGCACGCGCGTGAACAGTCACACGCACGCGCGCACACAAATTACAATGGAACAGCTCAATACAGCCATCGTGACAGTCTGGTTGCATATTCAAAAATTCATTAAAAATCATTCTTAAAAGTTGATGCCAAGCTTTCAACACAATCCTCTTCTCGGACACCTACTTTACCTCTGGGCCAGTTTTTACCCAGATTTACTGTAATATTACTCAGAAATCACAGTAAACTCATATTCAGTGCAATACAGTCAATGCACTACAATTATGTTTATTTCAAAAATTCATTAAAAGTCATCCTGAATAGTTGAGGTCCAACTTTCAACACATCCCTCCTCTGGGACACCTACTGTACCTGTGTGCCAATTTTCATCCAGATTTACTGTAGAATTCCTCAGAAATTAAAGGGTACTTGTATTCAATGCAATACAGTCAATACAATAGAATTATGTCAATTTTCAGAAATTCATTAAAAATCATCCTGAGTAGTTAATGTCCAACTTTCAACACATCCCCCCTCTGGGACACCTACTGTACCTGTGTGCCAAGTTTCATCCAGATTTACTGTAGAATTCCTCAGAAATTAATGGAAACATTTATTCAATCTAATACAGCCAATGCACTACAATTGTGTCAATTTTCAAAAATTCATTAAAAATCATCCTGAGTAGTTGATGTACAACTTTCAACACATCCCTCCTCTAGGACACCTACTGTACCTGTGTGCCAAGTTTCATCCAGATTTACTGTAGAATTCCTCAGAAATTAATGGAAACATTTATTCAATCTAATACAGTCAGTACAATAGAATTATGTCAATTTTCAAAAATTCATTAAAAATCATCCTGAGTAGTTGATGTCCAACTTTCAACACATCCCTCCTCTAGGACACCTACTGTACCTATGTGCCAAGTTTCATCCAGATTTACTGTAGAATTCCTCAGAAATTAATGGAAACATTTATTCAATCTAATACAGCCAATGCACTACAAATGTGTCAATTTTCAAAAATTCATGAAAAATCATCCTGAGTAGTTGATGTCCAACTTTCAACAGATTCCTTCTCTGGGACACCTACTGTACCTGTGTGCCAAGTTTCATCCAGATTTACTGTAGATTTCCTCAGAAATTAATGGAGACATTTATTCAATCTAATACAGCCAATGCACTACAATTGTGTCAATTTTCAAAAATTCATTAAAAATCATCCTGAGTAGTTGATGTCCAACTTTCAACACATCCCCCCTCTGGGACACCTACTGTACCAGTGTGCCAAGTTTCAGCCAGATTTACTGTAGAATTCCTCAGAAATAAAAGGGTACTTGTATCCAATGCAGTCAGCCAACACAATTTAATTATGTCAATTTTCAAAAATTCATTAAAAATCATCCTGAGTAGTTGAGGTCCAACTTTCAACACATCCCCCCTCTGGGACACCTACTGTACCTGTGTGCCAAGTTTCAGCCAGATTTACTGTAGAATTCCTCAGAAATAAAAGGGTACTTGTATCCAATGCAGTCAGCCAATACAATTTAATTATGTCAATTTTCAAAAATTCATTAAAAATCATCCTGAGTAGTTGATGTCCAACTTTCAACACATCCCCCCTCTGGGACACCTACTGTACCTGTGTGCCAAGTTTCATCCAGATTTACTGTAGAATTCCTCAGAAATTAATGGAAACATTTATTCAATCTAATACAGCCAATGCACTACAAATGTGTCAATTTTAAAAAATTCATTAAAAATCATCCTGAGTAGTTGAGGTCCAACTTTCAACACATCCCCCCTCTGGGACACCTACTGTACCTGTGTGCCAAGTTTCAGCCAGATTTACTGTAGAATTCCTCAGAAATAAAAGGGTACTTGTATCCAATGCAGTCAGCCAATACAATTTAATTATGTCAATTTTCAAAAATTCATTAAAAATCATCCTGAGTAGTTGATGTCCAACTTTCAACACATCCCCCCTCTGGGACACCTACTGTACCTGTGTGCCAAGTTTCATCCAGATTTACTGTAGAATTCCTCAGAAATTAATGGAAACATTTATTCAATCTAATACAGCCAATGCACTACAAATGTGTCAATTTTCAGAAATTAATTAAAAATCATGCTGAGTAGTTGATGTACAACTTTCAACACATCCCTCCTCTAGGACACCTACTGTACCTGTGTGCCAAGTTTCAGCCAGATTTACTGTAGAATTCCTCAGAAATAAAAGGGTACTTGTATCCAATGCAGTCAGCCAATACAATTTAATTATGTCAATTTTCAAAAATTCATTAAAAATCATCCTGAGTAGTTGATGTCCAACTTTCAACACATCCCCCCTCTGGGACACCTACTGTACCTGTGTGCCAAGTTTCATCCAGATTTACTGTAGAATTCCTCAGAAATTAATGGAAACATTTATTCAATCTAATACAGCCAATGCACTACAAATGTGTCAATTTTCAGAAATTAATTAAAAATCATCCTGAGTAGTTGATGTACAACTTTCAACACATCCCTCCTCTAGGACACCTACTGTACCTGTGTGCCAAGTTTCATCCAGATTTACTGTAGAATTCCTCAGAAATTAAAGGGTACTTGTATCCAATGCAGTCAGCCAATACAATTTAATTATGTCAATTTTCAAAAATTCCTTAAAAATCATCCTGAGTAGTTGATGTCCAACTTTCAACACATCCCCCCTCTGGGACACCTACTGTACCTGTGTGCCAAGTTTCATCCAGATTTACTGTAGAATTCCTCAGAAATTAATGGAAACATTTATTCAATCTAATACAGTCAGTACAATAGAATTATGTCAATTTTCAAAAATTCATTAAAAATCATCCTGATTAGTTGATGTCCAACTTTCAACACATCCCTTCTCTGGGACACCTACTGTACCTGTGTGCCAATTTTCATCCAGATTTACTGTAGAATTCCTCAGAAATTAAAGGAAACTTATATTCAATTCAATACAGTCAATACAATAGAATTATGTCAATTTTCAAAAATTCATTAAAAATCATCCTGAGTAGTTGATGTCCAACTTTCAACACATCCCTCCTCTAGGACACCTACTGTACCTGTGTGCCAAGTTTCATCCAGATTTACTGTAGATTTCCTCAGAAATTAATGGAGACATTTATTCAATATAATACAGCCAATGCACTACAATTGTGTCAATTTTCAAAAATTCATTAAAAATCATCCTGAGTAGTTGATGTCCAACTTTCAACACATCCCCCCTCTGGGACACCTACTGTACCTGTGTGCCAAGTTTCATCCAGATTTACTGTAGAATTCCTCAGAAATTAATGGAAACATTTATTCAATCTAATACAGCCAATGCACTACAAATGTGTCAATTTTCAGAAATTAATTAAAAATCATCCTGAGTAGTTGATGTCCAACTTTCAACACATCCCCCCTCTGGGACACCTACTGTACCTGTGTGCCAAGTTTCATCCAGATTTACTGTAGAATTCCTCAGAAATTAATGGAAACATTTATTCAATCTAATACAGCCAATGCACTACAATTGTGTCAATTTTCAAAAATTCCTTAAAAATCATCCTGAGTAGTTGATGTCCAACTTTCAACACATCCCTCCTCTAGGACACCTACTGTACCTGTGTGCCAAGTTTCATCCAGATTCACTGTAAAATTCCTCAGAAATTAAAGGACATTTATATGCAATTCAATACAGCCAATACACTACAATTATGGAAATTTCAAAAATTCATTAAAAATCATCCATAATAGTTGAGGTCCAACTTTCAACACTTTCTTACTCTGGGCGTCCTACTGTACCTCTGGGCCAAGTTACATCTCAATTCACTGTAATCTTTATCAAAAATTGAAAGAACAATTATATGTCAATGCTGGATGTGTGTCCTTTCAAAGTGACACTAAATAACAGAACTCAGGCACATCAGGGAATAATCCAAAAGGCGGATTTATTAAACAAAAACAACATACAAAATATCTCTAACCCATACTACATAACCTAAAAAGAAACAAAGGGACACTTAGAAGCACAAGGAAACAATACTGAAAGGGCAAGAGACACAGTCCAAACATAATCCACAACTAAAATGCCAAAAGAACAAGTCATCCCACATAGCAGACGGGTCTTGCCTGGATCTGGTGTCAAGCCGGCACTGCTGGCTGACTTCTGGCATGGTAAGATGGCACTGTTTATGTGATGGCATGCCACATTTGGCCTGATTGGGTGAATGTGACATGTTGTATAGAGCACTTTGAGTAATATGGGTGAGTAAAAAAGTGCTGTATAAGAATCAGTCCATTCACTGTCTGAACAGAGTTTCGTCATGTTACTTTTGCACTATTATGTTCCAGCACATGTTGTTATTACATGGCTTACATGGCTAAGGTACACATTAGGCTGACATCTGGGGCCAGAGCTGAAACTGTTCTGGGCCAGCACAGGGCCAGCAGTGTGTCTGCAACTGGCCTTGTGCTGGCTCATGTGTGGGCCACCTCTGGTAAACCAGATCTGGGCCACCATAGGGCCGTCATTCTTTGCGGTACGCAGGCCATGTGTAAGCACATTGTGTGGGACAGATCCAGGCCATACCAATTTTGCTATGTGGGAGGAATTATGTAAAAATAGAAACATCATAAAAATGAAAATGAACATAAAGTAAAATGTACTGAAAAGAACATCAGTATGGCCATCATTATTTGCTTGGAAAGTCTAAAGTTCCATGGCTTTGAACAGCCAGAGAACGCAATGCCCAGCTTAGAATGACTAAAAGTAACTTCTTTTAACATTCTGTCATTCTGCTTCTATATCAAAAATCCACTAAAAATAGTCATTTGAAAAAAAATATTCGCCACTTTTCATCAGTTTGGGTTCCTCTGTTTATAGCAATTTTTAGAAAAGAACCCAATACCTTTGTCACTATACAGTTGTACAGTGAGATACAGAGCATCTCCTACTCATTGCAAACATGCTGGGAGGGTGGCTCTATCCGCCTTAGTGCAGCTGCTGTACCATACTGTGATGCAGTAAGTTAGTAGGCTCTCAATGGGCGAGTGGTGGAAGGGTGAGCTGTAGTCCACAAAGAGCATTCTGGCATAGCTCTGCCGCTGTTCTAGGTGACTCAGCACCGAGTGGAGGGTGATGGCATCTTCTGTGAATCTGTTTGCACGGTATGCAAACTGGTGGGTGTCGAATTCTGGGGGGAGGTAATCCTTGGTGTGCTGAAGGACTAGTCTCTCAAAGCATTTCATGATTACCGGTGTGAGGGCCACAGGGCAATAATAGTTCAGGCTGGTGATGGGAGACTTCTTTGGTACTGGGATGATTGTGGCTGATTTTAGACAGGATGGGATGGCTGCTTCATCCAGTGAGAGGTTGAAGATTCTGGTGGAGATGAGGGTGAGCTGGTGGGCACATGGTCTTAGCACTTTACCACTTATTCCGTCTGGACGCCTTCCTGGGGTTCACTGCTAGGAACACTCATCTGACATCGTGCTCCGTTACAGTGAATGGAGCGGTGCAGGAACCAGGTGAGGATGAGGATGGGAGCAGGGCTGAGGCAGATGAATGCTGCTGTTGTGGTGTTTCAAAGCGGGCAAAGAAGCTGTTTATGTCCTCTGCTAGCTGCACACTCAGGTTTTCTGTTTTCACAGTTCTGCCTCTGTGGTTTATGATGTCTATTATTCCATGCCATGTGTTGTTGCTGGACAGGTGGGACCCCTTTTCAGGTCAGCTCGAGCAGACCTGTACAGAGCTCTGTCAACAGACCTACAGGGAGTGCAGAATTATTAGGCAAGTTGTATTTTTGAGGAATCATTTTATTATTGAACAACAACCATGTTCTCAATGAACCCAAAAAACTCATTAATATCAAAGCTGAATGTTTTTGGAAGTAGTTTTTAGTTTGTTTTTAGTTTTAGTTATTTTAGAGGGATATCTGTGTGTGCAGGTGACTATTACTGTGCATAATTATTAGGCAACTTAACAAAAAACAAATATATACCCATTTCAATTATTTATTTTTACCAGTGAAACCAATATAACATCTCCACATTCACAAATATACATCTCAGAATCAGAATCAGAATCGTGTTTATTGGCCAAGTATATGTGCAGACACATACAGGGAATTTGGTTCTGGTAGATGGTGGCTCTCAAGCACAGCAATGTAAATCTCACACACACACACACACACACACACACACACACACATAAGTGTCTATATATACACATTACACATACATACACAAAGCTATGTAAACCAACTATAAATAACGAATCTAAACTTATATACATAAAATACAGAAATGAATGAGGTGGAATGAATACTACAAAATGTACATAAGGTGCAGTTGCAGTCTGGCAGTGGGAGCAGTGTGACAGGTCAACTGTTAAGAAGGGAGATGGCGAGGGGAAAGAAACTGTTCCTGTGTCGGGTGGTCCTGGTCTGCAGGCTTCTGTACCGTCTGCCAGAGGGCAGCAGATCAAAAAGTCTGTGTGCAGGGTGTGAGGGGTCTGCGATGATTTTCCCTGCCCGTTTCCTGGTTCTTGAGAGGTACAGATCCTGGATGGAGGGCAGGGGGGCGCTGATGATCCTTTCTGCTGCCCGTACAGTCCGCTGCAGTCTGCTCCTGTCCTGTTTAGTGGCTGCTCCATACCAGACTGTGATGGAGGAGCACAGGACAGACTCAATGACCAGTGTAGAACTGGATCAGCAGCTCCTGTGGAAGACTGTACTTCCCCAGTTGTCTCAGGAAGTACATCCTCTGCTGGGTCTTTTTGAGGATGGAGTTGATGTTGGTCTCCCACTTCAGGTCCTGGGAGATGGTTGTACCCAGGAACTTGAAGATCTTCACAATCGACACAGGGCTGTCTGATATGGTGAGGGGGAGCAGAGTTGAGGGATGTCTCCTGAAGTCCACTGTCATCTCTACAGTCTTAAGAGTGTTCAGCTCCAGATTGTGCTGACTGCACCAGAGTACCAGCCGCTCAACTTCCTGCCGGTATGCAGACTCATCACCATCTTGAATGAGGCCAATGACAGTGGTGTCATCTGCAAACTTTAGGAGTTTGACAGCAGAGTTATTGGAGGTGCAGTCGTTAGTGTAGAGGGAGAACAGTAGTGGTGAGAGGACACATCCTTGAGGGGCACCAATACTGAGGGACCGGGTTTCAGAGGTGATCTCCCCCAGCCTCACTTGTTGCTTTCTGTCTGTCAGGAAGCTGGTGATCCACTGACAGGTAGCTGGTGACACGCTGAGCTGGGAGAGTTTGGAGGAAAGAAGTTCAGGCACAATGGTGTTAAAAGCCGAACTAAAGTCCACAAACAGGACCCTGGCATAAGTTCCCGGGCGGTCAAGGTGTTGCAGGATGTAATGCAGCCCCATGTTCACTGCATCATCCACTGACCTGTTTGCCCGGTAGGCAAACTGCAGAGGGTCCAGCTGGTGGCCTGTAATGTCTTTCAGATGGGCTAACACCAGTCGTTCGAAGGATTTCATGACCACAGACGTCAAGGCGACAGGTCTGTAGTCATCCAGTCCTGTGATGGTGGGTTTCTTGGGAACAGGGATGATGGTGGAGCGTTTGAAGCAGGAGGGAACTTCACACAGCTCCAGGGATCTGTTGAAGATGCGAGTAAAGATGGGAGCCAGCTGTTCAGCACAGGTTTTGAGGCAGGAGGGTGAGACGCCATCTGGTCCGGGGGCTTTCCTGGGCTTCTGTTTCTGGAATAGTCGGCTCACATCCTGAGTGTGTATTCTTAGTTTCAGGGAGGAGGAAAGGGGGGTGAGAGGTGTGGTGGAGGTCGTTGAGTCTGGGATGGAGAGGGTGGTGGTGGTCGTTGAGTCTGGATTGGGGAGGGTGGGGGTGGTCGTTGAGTCTTGATTGGGGAGGGGCAGGGTGAAGGGGGGAGAGGTGGAAGGTGTGTTGGGGGTCAATGTCTGAAGCAATGTCCCTGGGGAGGGGAGGGTGGGGCGTGGGAGTCTGTCCGTCTCAAACCTGCAATAGAAAGTGTTTAACTCGTTGGCCAGGTCTTTGTTTGCTTCAATAGTGGGTGGGGAGCGTCTGTAGCTGGTGATTTCCTGCAGGCCCCTCCACACTGATGCAGGGTCGTTGGCTGAGAGCCTTTTCTGTCTAAAGTACTGGAACGAGCCGCCCTCACGCAGCTCCAGCTATTTCTTGACAATAACAATCTCTATGAGAAGTTCCAGTCTGGTTTTAGAGCTCGGCATAGCACAGAAACCGCCCTTCTGAGAGTTTTTAATGATTTGCTTTTAACTGTTGACTCTGGTTGTGCTGCTGTCTTAGTAACCCTGGACCTGACAGCAGCCTTCGACACTGTTGATCACAACATACTGCTATCCCGCCTTCAACATTGTGTCGGTTTAAAGGGCACTGTCTTAAAGTTTTTCCAGTCCTATTTGAATAATAGGAGTTTTTCTGTTCACCTTGGTGAACTGTCATCTCCCAGAGCTCCTTTAACCTGTGGCGTACCTCAGGGGTCCATACTAGGCCCCCTGTTGTTTATTCTGTACTTGCTCCCTCTGGGCGATGTGCTCCGTAAACATAATGTGTCCTTCCACATCTTTGCCGATGATATTCAGATCTACCTCCCTCTGAGGTTGAACTGCAATGTTTCTTTGCAGCCGCTACTCTCCTGCTTGTCTGACATTAAGACTTGGATGACTCTTAACTTCTTACACCTTAATGAAAGCAAAACTGAAGTCATTGTGTTTGGGCTTCCTAAAGATCCCAACTTCTCTCTTGACTTTTTGGGACCCCTAACCTCCGATTGCACTTCTTCCATTAAGAGTCTTGGTGTTATTTTTGACAATGCTTTTAAACTTGATAAACAAATCAGCTCTGTAGTTAAGGGATCTTTTTATCATTTGCGGATTTTAGCCAAAGTCAAGTCTTACCTTTGCAGGAACGATCTAGAAAGAGTGGTCCATGCTTTTATTACTTCACGGCTAGACTACTGCAATTCCCTCTATGCTGGCCTAGATCGTTCCTGTCTACATCGCCTTCAACTGGTGCAGAACGCTGCCGCTCGCCTGTTGACCGGTTCAAAAAAAAGAGACCACATCACTCCGGTTCTCTGCTCTCTCCACTGGCTCCCAGTTGCCTTTAGGATTGATTTTAAAATCTTATTGCTGGCTTTTAAGGTTTTAAATGGCACTGCACCTTCTTACCTGTCAGAACTCCTTAGAACTTATCGCCCCAGGAGATCTTTGAGGTCAGCCGACCTGATGCTTTTAGATGTTCCCAGGTATAAATTAAAGACAAAGGGAGAGAGGGCGTTTGCTGTGGCTGCACCCAGACTGTGGAACAGTTTACCTCCTCACGTCAGACTCTCCAAAAGCCTAGAAACTTTTAAAACCGCTCTTAAAACTCACCTCTTTTCATTGGCTTTTAGAAAGGTTTAATTTATTTGTTTTATATATTTTTATTTTATTTTTATCAGCGAGGTGTTATTACGAAATTGTGTTCTATTGTATTTTTATCTGTATTTACTGTACAGCACTTTGGTCAGCCTTGGTTGTTTTTAAATGTGCTCTATAAATAAACTTGACTTGACTTGACTTGACTTCCAGCTTCTGGGAGTAGATCCTTTTAGCTGCTTTGATCTCCTTGGTCAGTGTGTTCCTGGCTTGCTTGTACAGGACCCTGTCACCACTTCTGTAGGCGTCCTCCTTGGCCTTGCGAAGATGTTGGAGTTTAGGAGTGAACCATGGTTTATTGTTGTTGTATGTGCAAAAGGTCTTTGTTGGCACACACACGTCTTCACAGAAACTGATGTATGATGTCACAGTGTCCGTGAGCTCATCTAGGTTCTCAGATGCAGCTTCAAAAACAGTCCAATCAGTGGAGTCAAAACAGTCCTGCAGTTCCTGCTTTGCTGCGTTAGTCCACTTCTTCACAGTTTTGACTACAGGCTTGGCACGTTTGAGTTTTTGCCTATAAACTGGAATAAGATGGACCATGCAGTGATCAGAATGTCCCAAAGCTGCCCGGGGCACAGAGCGATAGGCATCTTTTAGAGTGGTGTAGCAGTGATCCAGTATGATGTTGTCCCTGGTGGGGCAGTCTATATGCTGTCTGTATTTAGGGAGTTCGTAGTTTAGGTTTGCTCTGTTAAAATCCCCAAGAATAATTGTAAAGGAATCCGGGAATTTCCTCTCCAGGGTAGTAATCTGGTCAGCCAGCTCGCACAGTGCGTTGTTCGCGTTGGCCTGTGGAGGGATGTAAACTCCGACCAGCATGAAGGAAGAAAACTCCCGCGGTGAATAAAAAGGTTTACAGTTGATGAGAAAACTTTCCAAGTGTGGGCTGCAGTGTTTCTGTAACACTGTGACATCAGTACACCAACCTTCATTAATGTAGAAGCAGACTCCACCACCCTTTGTTTTCCCTGAGAGCTCTGTTTCGCGGTCCGCCCGGTGAAGTTGGAAGCCCAGCAGATTTAAGACAGAGTCTGGGACTCGCTCACTGAGCCAGGTTTCAGTGAAGCAGAGGGCAGCAGAGCGTGCAAAGTCCTTGTTAGTCCGGTTTAAGAGCAGTAATTCGTCGACTTTGTTTGGAAGAGAGCGGAGATTCGCGAGGTGAATGGAGGGGAGTGCCGTGCGGAATCCTCGCCGACATTCAAAAACAAAACAACAACAAATCAGCGACCAATATAGCCACCTTTCTTTGCAAGGACACTCAAAAGCCTGCCATCCATGGATTCTGTCAGTGTTTTGATCTGTTCACCATCAACATTGCGTGCAGCAGCAACCACAGCCTCCCAGACACTGTTCAGAGAGGTGTACTGTTTTCCCTCCTTGTAAATCTCACATTTGATGATGGACCACAGGTTCTCAATGGGGTTCAGATCAGGTGAACAAGGAGGCCATGTCATTAGTTTTTCTTCTTTTATACCCTTTCTTGCCAGCCACGCTGTGGAGTACTTGGACGCGTGTGATGGAGCATTGTCCTGCATGAAAATCATGTTTTTCTTGAAGGATGCAGACTTCTTCCTGTACCACTGCTTGAAGAAGGTGTCTTCCAGAAACTGGCAGTAGGACTGGGAGTTGAGCTTGACTCCATCCTCAACCCGAAAAGGCCCCACAAGCTCATCTTTAATGATACCAGCCCAAACCAGTACTCCACCTCCACCTTGCTGGCGTCTGAGTCAGACTGGAGCTATCTGCCCTTTACCAATCCAGCCACGGGCCCATCCATCTGGCCCATCAAGACTCACTCTCATTTCATCAGTCCATAAAACCTTAGAAAAATCAGTCTTGAGATATTTCTTGGCCCAGTCTTGACGTTTCAGCTTGTGTGTCTTGTTCAGTGGTGGTCGTCTTTCAGCCTTTCTTGCACTGAACATAAGTTCCCTGCAATTTCTGAAGAATATTACAGTAAATCTGGCTGAAACTTGGCCCAGACGTACAGCAGGTTTCCCGGAGGAGGGATGTGTTGAAAGTTGGACCTCAACTACTCAGGATGATTTTTAATGAATTTCTGAAATTTCCATAATTGTAGTGTATTGGCTGTATTGAATTGCATATAAATGTCCATTAATTTCTGAGTAATTTTACAGTGAATCTGGCTGAAACTTGGCACACAGGTACAGTAGGTGTCCCAGAGAAGGAATCTGTTGAAAGTTGGACATCAACTACTCAGGATGATTTTTAATGAATTTTTGAAAAATGACATAATTCTATTGTACTGACTGTATTAGATTGAATAAATGTCTCCATTAATTTCTGAGGAATTCTACAGTAAATTTGGATGAAACTTGGCACACAGGTACAGTAGGTGTCCTAGAGGAGGGATGTGTTGAAAGTTGGACATCAACTACTCAGGATGATTTTTAATGAATTTTTGAAAATTGACACAATTGTAGTGTATTGGCTGTATTAGATTGAATAAATGTTTCCATTAATTTCTGAGGAAATCTACAGTAAATCTGGATGAAACTTGGCACACAGGTACAGTAGGTGTCCTAGAGGAGGGATGTGTTGAAAGTTGGACATCAACTACTCAGGATGATTTTTAATGAATTTTTGAAAAATGACATAATTCTATTGTACTGACTGTATTAGATTGAATAAATGTTTCCATTAATTTCTGAGGAATTCTACAGTAAATCTGGATGAAACTTGGCACACAGGTACAGTAGGTGTCCCAGAGGGGGGATGTGTTGAAAGTTGGACATCAACTACTCAGGATGATTTTTAATGAATTTTTGAAAATTGACATAATTATAGTGTATTGGCTGTATTGCATTGAATACAAGTACCCTTTAATTTCTGAGGAATTCTACAGTAAATCTGGCTGAAACCTGGCACACAGGTACAGTAGGTGTCCCAGAGAAGGAATCTGTTGAAAGTTGTACATCAACTACTCAGGATGATTTTTAATGAATTTTTGAAAATTGACACAATTGTAGTGCATTGGCTGTATTAGATTGAATAAATGTTTCCATTAATTTCTGAGGAAATCTACAGTAAATCTGGATGAAACCTGGCACACAGGTACAGTAGGTGTCCTAGAGGAGGGATGTGTTGAAAGTTGGACATCAACTACTGAGGATGATGTTTAATGAATTTTTGAAAAATGACATAATTCTATTGTACTGACTGTATTAGATTGAATAAATGTTTCCATTAATTTCTGAGGAATTCTACAGTAAATCTGGATGAAACTTGGCACACAGGTACAGTAGGTGTCCCAGAGGGGGGATGTGTTGAAAGTTGGACATCAACTACTCAGGATGATTTTTAATGAATTTTTGAAAATTGACATAATTATAGTGTATTGGCTGTATTGCATTGAATACAAGTACCCTTTAATTTCTGAGGAATTCTACAGTAAATCTGGCTGAAACCTGGCACACAGGTACAGTAGGTGTCCCAGAGAAGGAATCTGTTGAAAGTTGGACATCAACTACTCAGGATGATTTTTAATGAACTTTTGAAAATTGACACAATTGTAGTGCATTGGCTGTATTAGATTGAATAAATGTTTCCATTAATTTCTGAGGAATTCTACAGTAAATCTGGATGAAACTTGGCACACAGGTACAGTAGGTGTCCCAGAGGGGGGATGTGTTGAAAGTTGGACATCAACTACTCAGGATGATTTTTAATGAATTTTTGAAAATTGACACAATTGTAGTGCATTGGCTGTATTGCATTGAATACAAGTACCCTTTAATTTCTGAGGAATTCTACAGTAAATCTGGGTGAAACCTGGCACACAGGTACAGTAGGTGTCCCAGAGGGGGGATGTGTTGAAAGTTGGACCTCAACTACTCAGGATGATTTTTAATGAATTTCTGACATTTCCATAATTGTATTGACTGTATCGGGCTGCTACATTGTAATTTGTGCGCGCGCGGGTATAGTCTTTCAATCGGCACATAAAGCGAAAAGGCGCTACCGTAAAGACTGGTGTAAAAGCGCAAGGAAATTTATGCGGCGGATAGGAGGCGGCTGGCTTGACCGCGGCTCACAAATGACGGCTCACTTTACCGCGGTGGATGGTCTGGATATACCAAATATAACGTCTCACAACACTCCAGCTCACATGTTAGTCTGCTCCAAGCATTCCCACAAAGGTCAGAGTTTTGTAGTAGTTAATACGTCATTTTTCTTAACATAATTGGTGATATAGGTTACAAGCAAGTCTGGCGCTGAACAGAAATTGTTGCGCTATGCTCCTTTGTTTATTGTGTTTATTGTGCATAAATAGTGAATTGTCCTGACACAATATTGCGTTTCGCTTCTGTTATTACCATGGTACATTGACAAAAATATATACTTTTATTCACAGGATAAAAAAACAGTTGTTTTGTATCACTAATTGTCCAGTGCGATTACAGCATACAATATTATTGTCACTGCTACATTTCTGTAATGCTACCAGAAATTATTTCCACTACTAATTAATTACCGTTGAGCTCAAAGGTTATGGTAATAAACGGTTAACGAATGTGTATCTATGAGACGATTTGTGAGACTGGTAAACTTACCTTTGTTCGTACGATGGTCTTTCGTTCTACACGGTGCATTTCAAGGTCCTGTACCCATCCGTCGGTAAACTGTACCTGGGCTTGTTGCAGTGACCTGAAGTTACTAAACTTCATGAGTGTATGCACTCACTCCAAGAACCGTATAATTATAAATATGAGCGTGGTGAAAGTTGGGCAGCACGCTAACGTCTTTTGTCCACTCTGTGTGCTCGTAAGGGTCTAACCCTTTCACTCCTTTGATTTTTTCCTCGTATCTTTTCTTTGTCCTTTCGTCGAGTCTGTCTTTGTACGGACCGGCATTGTTCTCCTTTTGTTTTTGTACATTCCTTTTTGTACGTCAAAGAAAAAACAAGAAGGCATTGGAACCGGAGAATGAACGTTTTGCGGTGCTGCAAATGCTTGGATTGTTTTGCCACGAGTTCCCGGCATGCAATGCGCGAAAATCACGTGATTGCTAAACAAGGGAGAGGGTGCATCCGGCCTCCTCGGCTGTAATTGGTCCAGCCCAGAGTCGATCATGACCAATTGGCCAATCCAACACCTTTCATCATATATACCCTTCCTAAAAAAATCCAAAAAATCGCCAGCGGCCCACCGGGCAAATGCCCGGTATGCCCGATGGCCAGTCCAGCTATGGTGCTCAATTGGATTGAGATCTAGTGTCTGTGGAGGGTTTCTTAGTGCAGTGAGCTCATTGTCATGCTCAAGAAACCAGTTTGAGATGATTTCAGCTTTGTGACATGGTGCATTACACTGTGGTCATAATGGGATGAACATGACACATCAACAACAATACTCAGGTAGGCGTGTGTTGTTAAAACAATGCTTAGCTGGTACTAACCTGCCCAAAGTGTGGTACGGAAATATATCTATCACACCACCAGCAGCCTGAACTTTGAACACAGTGAACCAACAATCGTTTTTGTGTTTCCATGCTTTTTAAGCCAAATTGTGACCCTCCAATCTGTTTGTCCAATTTTGGATGACCCAGTGTGAAATTTAGCCTCGGTTTTCTGTTCCTAGCTGACAAGAGTTGTTTTCTGCTCCTGTTGCCCATTTTTTCCACACACTTTGAGCCGCTTAGTACCATGTGAGCATCATTTAAACACCACAGTCTGACTGAGTACTGTTGCTCATTACATCCATCCCATTATGACCACAGTGTACAATCTTCTGATGGCAGTTTCCAGTAGGAGGAGTTCACCAGCTCTCAATCCAGTAGAACACCAGTGAGATGTGGTAAAACTGGAGAGTCGCGTTATGGATGTGCAGCTAACAAATCTGCATCAACTGTGTGATGCTATCACGTCAGTATAGACCAAAATCTGTGAGGAATTAAGAATTAAGGCAGTTCTGAAGGCAAAAGGGGACCAAACCAGTACTAGCAAGCTATACCTAATAAAGTGACCTGTGAGTGTATAAATTATTACTGTAATTTGACTCCCAAAATCAAGGCTGACAATAGCTGCTGTTGTTTGCTTGCTGGTTTCAGCACTTTGTTCTCATTGTACTTCTAGATGTTTCCAGTGTGCTTTCTTTTCTAACTGAGATTATGAACATTATGCCTTGCTGGATATGCTATGCATGGATACTCTAGGTGTGAAGAGAGTGCCTACAGTGATGTGATTGTCATTTTTCACTGTGATTATTTTTTTTGTTAATGATATTCTAAGTCAGATAATCTGCCTGAACTATATTTTTGCATAGCTCTACATTTGTAATGCTTTTGCTGAATTCCTGTAGGGAGGTCACTGGGGTTGGCGTTGAGCCACAGCCCCCTGTGTCTCTTATTGGGACTGCTGATGCTGCTGACCGTCCTGCTCTGCCCTGACACATGACCTCGTTCACCCCAGCCGAATCAGGAGACCCCCTCATCCACATGATGATTGTCTTTCTGCGCAATGCTGTATTTCTTTGAAATAAACAGCATTTAAAGCTTTCCGTACTCTTTTTACCAACACTGTAATTGATCTTGCATAACTATTACTTTACCATCAACATTTAGCACTGAAAGAACAAAGTTAACAGTTTGAGAGAGTAGGAGCTGTTTGTTTTAATCAGCAAGTCTATCTAATACCCACAGATCCTAGACTATTTATTTATTTTTGTACAAACCTATCTAAACACTGTCCCATATATATCCTTCTCAGGGATGCCATACCTAGAAATAATACTTAAAAATGATAAAGGTTAGAATATAATTGTTGTGCAGTTATTATGAGAGAAATCTGTTGTACAAAGTTATTTATTTTTGGGGAACTATAGGTTTATGTGAGTAATAGTGATAACACTTTCTATATATCTGTCTATTTTGAGTTATCTTGATTACAAAACAATACTTAGTAGGGCCTGATTGTATTAGTATTGATCAACTTTGATCTGTTGTTGCTGTGAGTTTTGTACTGTTGTGCACAATTGGTGGTGTGATTAAAATGAATCTAAATGATCAATAAACTGAACCAATCTACCTCTGATTGACTCTTTTTATTGCTTTATTGCTTGTTAACAGAGCTGAGTCTTACCCACAGTTCTGTTCACCATTCAAAAAGCATTTGACACTAGAGATGACAGATTACTAAAGATAAAACCGGAGATAACGGTATCAACGGGATGGCACATTGGTTAAATAGCTACCACATTGATAGATACCACTGTGTGCAAATAAATAATAACTCCGGTTTCATTGTGAGGTTCAACAAGGAGGGCTCTAAACTGTTTATACTGTAGAAAAAGTTTGGAATAGCTTCTGAATACAGTTGAAATTAGCAATAAATCAGATCAAAACAAAGCTTATCATATTTAGTAACAGACAAATAAGGAATGAAGTCAAAATCATGATCACTGATGATGAAACAGAAAGAGTGTATGAAACTAGATTTTTTGCAATAGGTAATTGGATATTAATCACATTTGCAAGGGTCGTATAAAGAATTCCTTTTCTTCTTTCAGTTGCTTCATTTAGGGGTCGTACATCACTCTTATTTTTAAAAATGGGTGCTAGTACAATTCTTCTCCATCCCCTAGGCATCCTCTCACACTCTAATCTGGTCCACTGCCCCCTCTCCTGGATGTCTCCTCCACAGTTATGTCATCTGGACCAACTGCCTTTTCACTCTTCATCCTATTTATAGTTTTCCTTGCTTCCTCTTTACTAATCCTCTGCACTTCCTCATTCACTGTCCTCCATCTATCCTCAACTTTCTCTCATTTTCGTCATTCATGAGCTCCTCAAAGTAGCCTTTCCACTTTCTCAGCAAACTTTATTCATTACTACATTTCCATCTCTATCTCAATCACCCTAACCTGCTGCACATCCTTTCCAGCTCAACCTTGCTCCTTCAAAAATATTATTTATTTTAATATATCACTGAGGAATTATTGATCACCATTTCCATTTCAATTCCCATCAATATCATACATCTGAGGCACTGCGCTTTCTCCACAAGAATGATTAAAAACTATTTTTAATGTATATACTTTATTATACTCCCTTATGAGATTCAGTTAAAATTAAGGCTTATTATTAATTATTTTTCTTCGATTAAAATAATATGTAGTGTATCCAAATGTATCCAAAAGAGATTAAGAATAGGTTTTGACTCTTTATGTAAGAATTATGTAAAATGTACTTTTAACACATTTATTTTACAATGCTCGACTTAAAAATGTGTGGAACTTGGCTTCAGCTAGCTTGTAGCGTCTCATGTTTACAATTGAAATAAATAAAGGCGTGATGAGATTAGTTATATCGGGGTCGTTGTGCTGAAAGTGCTCCGTGGACATTAGATAAGGCCGGAGTGCCGCCCAGAAGGTGGGAGCTGTTTCTGAACGTGGCCAACGGGCTGCTGCACTGACTGTACAGCGAGCCTGTCAAACACAAGCAACACAGCCAACATGGCGGACTGGGGTGAGAAACTAAGTTGGGAAGGATGGCTATTTGTACAACATTTACTTGTCGCACTCGGTGTTTTAA
This sequence comes from Rhamphochromis longiceps, assembly GCF_057381845.1. Classification (NCBI taxonomy): domain Eukaryota; kingdom Metazoa; phylum Chordata; class Actinopteri; order Cichliformes; family Cichlidae; genus Rhamphochromis; species Rhamphochromis longiceps. The sequence continues at coordinate 23,184,295 of NC_140557.1, forward strand.
GGGCCTAATACACCTCTCATTGTTAACTCCGGGTGTCAGATGTGGACTGACCTAACGACTCTCATGTTGTTGTTTTTACAGACGCTGACAACTTCGAGCCGGAGGAACCGATTAAAAAGGCGGCAGCGCTGGACAAATGGGAAGGCGAGGACGAAGATGAAGATGTTAAGGTACAATATCGTGACGAACACTCGGTACAGTCTGAGCCGCTTTTTAAAATCGGCCACCGGTTGTTTGCGAGCTGTTAGCTGACCGAGAAAGCGATAGGATGTAATGCCACGCTTCGTCGTGGTTTCTCGTCGCCTGTCAGTCCGAACCTCCGAACCCCTGTTAGCTTTATGCTAACTCATGTGGCTCCAACAGGCAGCCTCTGGAAACTCTAGCTCAGCTAACGGTATGCTGGTATTCGAGTTTCAGTCATTCAAACGTATTGTTAACAAACGGAATAATGGCGTGCCAGTTCATACTTATGGGTTTAATCAAATTTTGGACGTTAGTAGTGTTTTCTACTTCTCTTGGTGTCATGAATTTTGATAGCGGTGCTTGAAGCAAATCTCTCACCGGACGGGCCACTTGAGCTAGCTAGTCTGCTAGCTCTCGTGTATTGTTGCGTCTGTAAATAAGCTTTAATGTTGGGTAACCTCAGTATTGAGTGATTTGGTCATGTGTTCCTAATATACAGGTCCATCCCATTATTACACAGATTTAGTTACATTAAACGATTATTGGAGATTAGCATAATTATGTCTACTCTGGCAAACCCACAGCTTGAGTCACGTTGAGTATGAGGCGGCGTTAGCGTGCTAACCAACTTTAGCCCCATTCAGATGAAATCACCCATTGGGTTGATGACTCAACTCAGCCAAGAACTAGGCCTGGAACTTTCCGACTTTACAGCAGGCAGTAGGAAGCCGCTGTTCAGCTGATACCGTAATACAGGTGGCTGCTACACGGTCTCTGTCCAGAAGCCTCAGATAATTGATCCTGTGGAAAGTGCTGGCAGAGGCCTCTTCAGTTCTCCCGTTTTCTGTCGCATATGGCGTCCAGACTGAAGAGCCTGGTGGTTTTATGTCCACTGTAGTACAAAATGGTCATTGTTTAGGAAGAAGGGTTAAGATTTTTGTGGAAATAAGACAATAGCACAAAGTTAATTTTTACTCAAGATAATTACATTTATTCCCAGGCGACTTTCATCCTGCTGCTGCTGTTGTTGTTGTTCATAACCTGCTGGAAATGCAACAGGCCGGTTGTCAAATGTTTATTGTGTAGTAATTCACAGTTTAAAGTATTGGATATTTCAGTTAGAAATTAGTGTCTTCTTGGATAGGATTACATTTATTTGTAGTGACACTTAAGGTGGATCTTAATATAAGACAGCAATCTACAGGATCACAACCCAAGTGATGTCTGAAGAGTCATCACCTATAAATTAATAATTTATAGGTGAACGGGCGGGGAAGAGGGATGGTGATAAGGGGCAAAAACCAACAAAACAAACAGACAAATGCATATATCAATCACCTGGATCACCTGTTGAGAAAGAAAAAAGAGAAAACAAGTAAAGAAAAAGAGAGCAATATAATAAACGACATCATCACAATGATCTATGTGAATATAACAGTAAATACTAAATATTATACATTATTGTGCAAGCACGTAAGATCGACAGCGCACAGTGTGCTTTGAGGTAGCAGCCAAAAAGGATAAAATTAATAAATTAACACTGATGTCATAACTCGTAACTCATTGTCATGAATTACAGAATCTTAAGCTTTAATGTTGTTATATTTTTTTGATTCTTAACCACTGTTTAATATATACAAGTTCTGCATTATCACACAGTATTAAGCACTCACTGTGTGCATGTGGTACTTTAAGTTGACTGTAGACTGTACTATTTTTATTCTTTATCCTGGTACTGTAACACAGTTATTACCCTTGTTGGATCAGTAACATTGATTGATCCAGCTTATATACATCTGCACCAGTGTAATCAGGACTAGAATAATTTGAACTAGAGGTAGAACAAAAGTTATTCATCTTCAGAAAATGAAGTGGCAGCTGTTGCATGTCGATAACTGATCATTTTAGTTTTAAAAAGTTTAGATTTTTTGTTATTTTAAAATAAAAATTCTGACTGATTGCAGCCTTTGAACTAACTTACATTCGTAAAGTTGTCTAACTCTGTAGGTGTTAAGATGTTGCTCAGAAAAAAATTGTTATTGTTTGTTTTTTTTGTTTTGTTTATTTTTGGTTATATTGTACATCTTTGGCTATATATTTACAACTTCTAGCATAGATATTAATAAAAAGGCAACAATTACACACATTACGTTCTGTGTTCACAGGACAACTGGGACGATGATGAAGAAGATGAAGAGAAAAAAACAGATGTGAAGAAACCAGGTTTGTACTCCAGTACCGCTTGCCTTTCACTAATGGATTATACTTGATTACTGAATGATTTTATGTTTCTTATGTCATTATTTTAATTTGCAGAACCAAAGGTTTCTGAAAAGAAAAAGCTTAGTGAAAAGATAAAAGAGAAAGAAAACCGGATGAAGAAGAAACAACAGGAGGCAGTGGAACAGCAAGAAGTAAGTCCCACTTTCTCATCTGTAAACCTTCTGACTCTATGCTCGTTTATCTCTAATAATATCTTAACTCTTACATTTTTATTTACAGGAAGACGAGCTCACTCCTGAAGAACAGCTGGCAGAAAAATTAAGAGTGAAGAAATTACAGGAAGACGCAGACTTGGAGCTAGCAAAAGATGCTTTTGGTAAGACCGGATCAGGTGTAGAAACTTTTTTTTTTATCAAGAATATGAGGTCTTCCACAAAATCAGGTTGTATAACTGATGCAATACATTTAGTTTGCAATACATTAGTCGCTGTTGCTTGTAGTTAACATTTAACTAAGACTTAAAAGGCTTAAATACTTGTTTGGGTTTTACATTTTACACAGATGTCCCAGTAATCCTGCTGTAGATGCCACATACTATACCTCACCTCCAAAGGAACAATGCACCATTCTATTATCTGTAAAATGTTTAGAGTGGACTCTAAAAGCTGAAGCTTTAAGTAAGATCTTTACACATGCTTTGGGAAAGCTGTGATTTGAGGAAAATATTTGTGTTTTGTGGTCCTGATGCTGTAGACTCTGTGTTTTTTTTTTTTTTTTTTTTTTAAACTGCCGCATGTCTAACAAAAGTATATACTACAGATATGGGATTTTTGAGACCTGATATTGTTCATCTTGTTGTGATTAATGTATGTAATGGTGACCTTTAAATATTTTTCAGGTGTTGGCAGCACTTCAAACAGTGTCACTGGAATTGATGCCATGTGTCCATCTTCCAAAGAAGACTTCACAGAGTTTGAAAAAATGCTAAAAGAAAAGATAACCCAGTTTGAAAAATCTGTGCATTATTCAAGTTTCTTGGAGTCATTGTTTCGGGAACTTTGTATTTCATGTAAGTCTTTTTTTCCTGCTTTTACTGAACATTTTTTATTACACTTGTCTTAAATTAAAAATGCACTGGGCTTGTCCAATAACTACTTATTTTTCTTCCTCTTACAGTGGAAGTAGATGACTTGAAGAAAATCAGTAATTCCCTGTCAGTCCTACTTAGTGAAAAACAGAAACAAGAAAAAGTAAGTGACTGCATGCTTGCATTTATTAAGTTAATTAAGTTTCTATTCAGCAGGGGGTGCTACTCACCCAATACTTACTCGATGTCCAATCATAAAAAGTAAACTCTGGCAAAAGTTTGTAGTTATATAGTCGTTTTCAAATATATATGTATTTAGTTTAAGTCGCTTTTATTTGCCTTCTACAGCAAAACAAAGGAAAAAAGAAGAAGAAGGGGGTCTTAGCTGGAGGTGGTTTGAAAGCACAGCTCAAAGATGACCTTGACTATGCAGCGTTTGATGGAGGCTACGCCCAAGACTATGAGGACTTCATGTGACACTGGCTTCATCACTACTGCCCTTTCCCCTTCTCCCGACTGTCAGAAATGCAGCTGTACCTTCTCATGCTGTCCAGTGCCATCCTGGAAAATCTGAACTGTGTCTTGCCCCCTTCATTTTGCTTCAGTGACCAGAGGGACTATACCAGGGAGCATCCAGTCTCGCCACTCACGGTTTTTTTTTTCTTCTTCTTCTTTTCTCCTTCCATGCAAATGGAATTGCCTTTTCTCTCTCATTCAGCCTCAACTCACAAACAAATCACGCGGAATCTGTTGCTCGACCCAGCTACAACGGAGAATACTACCATAACTGCTGTTATCTGAGTTTTGCAGGGCTTGTTTTTTTTTTTGTTTTTTGTTTTTTGTTTCTTTTTAAATTAAATGTTGCTCCTGTCAAAATGTCAGATACAGTATTGCAGTTATAAGTCTAGTGACATAGAAACACATGGTTCTATGCAAATCCTTTAAACAGAATGTCATGTATATATTATAGGTCTCACTTACCTGTGGATGATTTTCTTACAGGCAAGTGTATATAGTATCTATAACTTCAGTTGCCAAATGCAGACAATTATTCAGTCCATTATTCATCTTTATTTCTGGAAAGGTTGCATTGTGGGAGACTGACGCAATATGAACGTAGTAGTTGTAAGCTTGCAGAGAGCACACAACATTCACTGTAAGATGAAAGGGATAGAGAAGTATAATAAATGTGACTTTAAAACCTCACAGCCATTCTCTTGATATCTCTGGAATATCCTTGAAAATATGGAGCAAACAGTACTTAGTTTTTTTTGTTTTTGTTTGTTTGTTTGTTTTGTTTTTTGTGCATGACAGAAAATTACTAATTGATTTCTACTAATGCAAAAAAAGTATGGATCAGGCAAGTGGATTAACTTGCTACAACTGGTCTCCTAATTGTTGCTTCTGCAGGCTTGTATCAAGTGTGATGAGGAGCGGGGGCTTATGGGCTTCACCCCACCATGTCTTCATATGGGCTACAGTTGGCTGAAAGGAGAGTTTTTCTCCTGTCTTTTTTTTCTTTTTTCTTTTTAAGCAGTTGACCAGTTTAAATGTTACATGGACAATTGGATACATACAATGTGGAAGATACAGCATCTGCAGTGTTTTATAAGCATCTAATTTAATAAATCACTGGTCAAAAAAAAAAATTGTTTTTGTCCTTGTTTATAGTACAGTTGGAAAGATGATAATACTTGTGTAATAAATACTCTATTTACATTTTCAAGTAAATATTTGCCACAGTAATGTAAAGTGAGAGGAAGAAACATTACATATTCCTTGAGATGAAGATGCAAGAAATTAGCATAACAGTTTAGTTACTCTTCAAGTGGGGATGGGGGATATTTATGGATGTATAAACAAAAACATGTTAACACCATCTGGTTTCATTTTAGCAAGTCATCGTCTGGTCTTCATGATGTTCCTAGGTCTCCTCTTGTCTAGTTTCTGGCTTTTGTACGTTTTCCCTCAGGGTTTCTGGTGCTACGTCTACGACTGCTGCGTGGTGCGTTTGCCCTCTGCCGGCGCCGGTTCTGCCTGCTTTCCCCTCTCACGATGCTTGTTCCTACTGTCTGACCTTGAGAGCGCTGCATTGTTTGAAAGACGTTCTGGCGTGTAACCTCACGGTCTCCACAAATAAACGTTAGCGCTATGCCCTCATTGGTTTTCATGACCCGAGATGTGCCGTCAGAAGTACCGTCAAAGCAGCGGCCAAGTGCAATTTCTTTGGCTGTGCGGGGATCCTGGTCTGTCACCGTATAAATTCCGTAGTTATGGCCCAGAGGGTCAAGAGGCGCCAGCATGGTGAACTCATTGGTGTCATTGTTGACAGCTAGGGGCAGGTGGTTGACTAAATACTCCTGAAGCATTGAGTTGACATGATCTCTCTTGCAGCTTCCTTGTGGGATCACCTTCACCAGTGTACGATCTACACGTTCCTGATCGTACAGCATCCCACTGCACTTGAATTCCAGACACACTGCTGAAACAGATGTCTGGTCCATGTCGCGAATGCTGCGAGTGTCTCGAAGGCCGTACAACTGGCCTACGGTCTTGGGATGGGTACCGCCCATGTTGTGGGACCGCACATTGATCTCATGCGGGCTGTTGATTTTGACCTTGATGTAGCAGGCCCGGTATTCCATAGGCTTGGGCCACCAACTTAGGTAATCCTCCGTCCAGCTCATGGGGTCATCTTCATTAAAGGGCACTGTGTTGTAATCGTAGCGATCTCCTTCGACTCTTGAGAACCGGAAGTGTGCTGCACTAAATGGGGCCTCCTCACATTCTTTCAAGTTCTCAAATGGGTACACTGGTCCGTTACCTTCCTCGGCTGTGTTGGGGCTTGGTTTTGCTACATTGATGCTGAATGCTGTCTTCTTCACTCTGGGGTCCTCGTGGTCAGATCGCATGTAGTTTAGTTTACCAAGGTAAGGCTGAGGCACTCCAATGAGGTTGGGATTGAATTTGGGAGCAGACGGGACAGCCTCCAGTTCCTCTCCACCGAGGTTGGCCATGATATAGGCGGTATAGGCGTCAGCTTTCTGTTCATCGCAGAAAGCAGGAAGACAAGCTCCATTGGGACCAGTGACCACACTATCAAATCGGCCCCAGGCACGGGGATTGGTGGAGTAGCCAGCTTTGGGCTCCATATTTATGAGACTGATCACAACTCCTTCCACCTGCTCGCTGGGCATGAACCGTTCACTGCGGAAAGCCCGAACTTTCACATAACACCTACGGTTCTCTGGGACATCCAAGTTAAACAGTCGCCTTTCTCTGATCTCCATGTTACCAATCAAAAATGTTCTCTCCTCCCTTTTGCCTCTTTTCTTCTTCTCCACCTGCAGACTCCCCTCCTCCTCCCACAGACCAGTTTCAGGGTTCAGTGACCACAGCTTCATGGTGTTGAGGTGCTCTGACATCTGAACCTGAGTAGAGTCCAGTGAAACCTTTACTTCACCTGCATTCAGTGGCTCGTTGTTTTCTTCACCTCTAAAGTCAACTGAAAACATGCCATAGGTCCTCAGTGGCATGGTATCACCTTCATCTCCGATAAAATTTAGATCACTTTGAGCTGCGGCAGCTGTGGAGATGTCTCTGGGGTCGAGAAATGTTACACTAGCACTGACGTTACCCGTGAAGACTTCGCCATTTTCCTTGTAGAAGGAATAGGGAGGAATCTGGATTTGAACCATTGGCTCCTGGCTCTCTACCTCCCCAAGCTCAAGAGTATTGGTTTCTGTGGAGCTGATTGTCACAGGGGCTTTTTTTCTGAGAAGTTTTATCTCATGGTAAACAGCCCCACCTTTGGTGTTAAATGGAAGCACTTTTGTGGTGTTGACAAATTTCTGCATGTTGTCCATGAAGGTTAATACTAGCCTCTCTGTATCTTGGGGGATTTGGATAGAGAAGGTTCCTTTGTAGCCTGTACGACTAATTCTGACTCCATTCATAAAAATATGACCAAACCGCATTGGTTCTCCATTGTCTGCAGCAATGGCCCTACCATGCACAATGGCCTTAGTGTCCACACATTTCTGGCAGCCACACTTGGTCACCACCATGGTGGGCAGTTGGTAGCCCTGACATGTTAGCTGTCTTTCCTCCATTTTTGCCACACCGCAGCAATAAGCCACTTTGTCTTTGCACCTGATACCATTGTCGAGCTGTTCAGCACATCTACTTGGGGGACACTTGCCCACATCGTAGTAGAATGAGTTGGTACTGTTTTGGAAGCAGTCGTGTGGAAGGCGGATGAGGTGGGATTCAGGTTTAGGGTTGCATGAATGCTCATCTCTGCCTGTGTTTAGATGAAGAAATTAAAATGATTTAGTTTGCGTATACTAAAATTCTCACTTCTGTGTATTCAGCACGTGTTTTCACTTAATTAATACTGCACCTAAGATCCTGAGAGTAGCTGTTTTAGTCTTAATGGCTCCAGTTGGACCACTTGCTCTGCAGTAGTATTCTCCAGACTGCTCTGGATGCAGATCTCTTATGACCAAGGTGCTTTCTGACTCCTTCTCCATGAGAGTGTTATTGTGAAACCTGTTGGTTGACAAAACAAATGAAATAATTCAATAGGAGTTCAACATGTCTACTATCTAAAATTCCAATATAATTAGTCCTACCATTGGTATGCATCCGGCTGTGGCGTTCCTGCAACTTTGCAGCAGAAGGCAGCACTTTGTCCTGCCCTCCTGACCTTGCTTTCAGGATTGCTCAACACATGAAGTTTCTCTAAAAAACAGAAATAAAATATTACCTCTACATGTTAAACAGATTGTACTTTAGTAAATATGCAGGTCAGAATTATTCTTTCATATTTGGATCCACAAGTAATTCTATAGACATCTACCGGCTCTTTTTAGCTGGACGCTGAGGACAGAGGTACGCTCACTGCTCTTGGGCACAACAACATCAAGGGGGGCATGGCCCTTGAGCCTGACAGTCAGGGTTGTGTTGCCATCAGGGCAGATATTGGGTATGCGGAAATGTCCATTGTGGTCTGTAAGGGTAAGGAATTTGCCAGAGCGAAGGATGGCGGCCCCTTTGGCGACGAGACCACCAGCGCTGCGTACAGAACCCAACATTGTGTGTTCTTCACACATGCATTCACAGTCAGAGTTTGCTTGCCCCATCACACACTGCAGGGAACAAGCTAAGGAGTAACATAAAAACAAGAAAAAGTTTATTAGTAACAAATTTGTAATTGCATATATGTGCTATGTTATTATCTGTGTAGCCTAATTAAGCCTTTTTTTCACCTGTCTTTGGGCACTCAGGTCCATTACATGCTTTCCCATCTAATTTTGGCCCACTGCACAGCAGCGAGTCAGATTGACAATTTCGATGGCGAAGTTGCACCCCCACTTGGCCACAGAGGGCAGGACATGGGCTCCAGTCTGACCATGGTCCCCAGGTTCCCTGAATGTTAATACTGTTATGTGCTGGGGGAAAGAAAAAAAAAATAAAAGTACTCTGAAAAGTAATTTTACTTAGATTATGAAAAAAAAAATTTAACAAACAAAAAAAAATAGATCTTTTTTACTGCACAGAGGCAAACAGAAAAAAAATGTTCATGGCCAAACCTTTTGGACATAGGAAACGGACTGCATAGTTGGAGCAGTTGAGCTGGGGACCTTGCTCTTCATTCAGGCACCAGAAGCCCACAGTCGGGTCTGCATGGACCGTCTCCCCAGTTTCACGCGCTGGGATCCATTCAGTGGTTCTGGCTTCGATTGCCTTTGGAGTTTCGCATACACGGGTACGGTAATAGAAACGAATGGCATCCAGCTGTTCATAATCTCCACGGCCTCCAGGATGATCAACATTGAACCATGTCGACCACTGATAGTTATCTATGTGCAAAGAGAGTGCGGAAATAAATATGGTCCTAATAGCACCTCATTGTTACAGTGTTCAACATATCTCATAAAACTTAAGACGATAGAAAGAACACTTTATATCAGTCAGAAAATTTATTGGATTTTTAAGAAACAAAAGTTACCTTCTGTTTGGTAGACAGCAGAACTAGACTCTTTGCCACTTTGTCTCCATGATCCTGCAAAGGACATATCACAAACATTTGATTAGCTCATGTCACGTTTGTCATGGCGATGTAATGTTCCATATTGACAGAAGATGGCGCTAAACATATTTGAAAAACTTGAGCTTTTATGCATTAAATCTAGCTTTACAGACATAGAGTTACATCTATGTCAGTTTTTGAGAGCAGGGCTCAGTAGTGTCAATTTGCCTTTATACATGTAATGTTTCATTTCCACTTAAGTGGAAAACTGAAGTTTAAGTTAAAACTTAATTATTAACTGAATTAAAATGTATTTAAAAAATTTAAAACTTTATTAAACAGCCCATAAGAATGGGAAAGAAAGATTATTTAAGTGAGTTTGAGTGTGGATGTTGGTGCCAGAGTAAGAGACCATGCAGTGATTTTTACTGCGGAATCAGTTTTGCGTTTAGTACAGTGCCTGTTGAAATACTAAACATCACAGACATTTGAGCAGTGGTTTTGGCCAGAGATTTCTCCACATTCTGTCAATGTTCTTACAGACTCCAGATGAAACACCCAAATTCTTTGTAATTTTATGTTGAGAAACGTTATTCTGAACATGCAGTCTTTCACAGAGTTGTCAAGCCTTCCGGCCCCCCATCTTTAGTTGTGAAAGACTCTGCCTCTAGTTTTTTTTTAGTACCCAATCACTGACCAGTTGCAGTTTAAACTACACACCACATGTTTTTAGCATTACTGAACTTGGCAGTCACGTCCTTTTATCAAACATTTCGCTTTCATCAATGTTTCTTTGTTTTTTCCCCGCACAAAACTTTGAAAAACGTTTACGATTTGATACATTGTCATCAATCATGCTAATCAAATGGTTTGCAAATCACTGCACTCTATACTCTTTACACGGCATTACGATGCGCGAATGCGTGTCCGCTGTGATGCTTTGTAACTTTTCTTTAATCATCTTTTTACTCAAATGATGACAAAAGGAGCTTTTTGTGAGAGACCCACCTTGAGCTGTAACAACAGTGGCTGCAGTGATTCCCAAGAAAATGAACAGACACCTCAGCGACATTTTCACACTCTTCTGCCACGTTCGACACTTGAACTTTCACCCCTGGTATGTGTGCTTCTCACAAGGAACTTCAGTGGAGAAAAAAGTGTTTCATGTTAGCAGCGTTTGATAAAACCATCCAAATTTTAAAATATGTATTGACACTCAAACTGACTTATTGCATTAGCTGCCAAAAGTAATAAAATAATAGTTCATGTTTAGATTGAAAATTTGTCCTTAAGTATATTCACCATTATACATTTGATCTTTTTAGCTTTTGGGATGAACCCCCCCCCCCCCCCCCCCCCCAAACATGGCTGGACAGAGCCCCCCTTCCCCCTCAGATTACACATCTGTGTTAGTCATCAGTATTTGTCAGGGGAACACTCAAACATTTGTGCATCCACTGTTGAAACACTGGCCTCACCGTCCAAATCTCCACACAGAAGGTTCAGATTAGCACACTTTAAAAATTGTACACTGCAGACTAATTTGTCACCTTTGCTTGTAAGATGAAAGAACAGAGAAAGTGTTAATGAAACAACACGTTAGTTAGGCTTGAGATGGATGGGTTGAAGGAAATGAAGAAAAAAAGACTAATAGTAAAACTCGTATCAGCAAGACTAACCCGGAATAAGGCTACAGGTAAGACACCTGATTCCAGTCACAAATGGCACTAGTTAAATTCCAAGCTCTGGAATTTGAATAAACCCTCCACTTTCTGTAACATAATCAACCAACATCGGCCATAAGTACAGCTGCTCACTTTGATGTAGTGTTGCCACATCTCTGTGCAGTCTCAGCAGTTAGTAACAGACTTGTGACACATGAATTTGTGTAGCCCAGTAAACTGATTTTTACTTACCTTTCTCTGTTCTGAGCTTAGTTTTTGTTTCTCTCTTAGAATGTCCTTCTTTTCTCTCCCGTTATACTTCTGTTTCACATTTCTTTCCTCCTCTTCAGTTCTTCCCTCCTCTGGTTCAACACACTCCTTCATGTCTCCTTTATACCTCTTCCCTCTTTGCCTCAGCCAACACCCCCTCCCCTCCCTCTGTGGCAGCGTGCCACAGTATCTTTGCACTAATATCTTTATAATTCATCACATTTCTTATAAAAGCCATGACGCACAACAGCTATTATATAGTCTTACATATATAAGATGGGAAATTCAGAGGTTCTGACCAACACATGCTGGTGTTAATAAAATCGATCCCCGTGCCCAAGATCAGTGCTGTCAGGGTCAATCTGGGCATTTGTCCTCTGCTCTGCTCTCAGTCTGCATGCTTCCTTCTTAAGCTGGAAGAGCTGGGGATTCAGATATTCCACATCAACTTTATAATCTTGTGATAGGCACAAGAAATAAAAAAAAAAGCATTTGTAGCAATTAGAAATTCAGATTTTGACCATTCGAAGAAGACAAAATCTTCAGTTATACTTTTTTCTTTCTTTTTACTCTCAGATGTGAAGCAGATTTGAGCGAATTAATTGTTTGCATGTGCATTTATCTCCATTTTGTTGTGTAATCAGTGAGCAACCTCTGTGCAGTGCCCCTGGACCAGCTGCTAGATCAAGGACACAGTGAGAGGAGAATTATGCCCGAAAGTTTTTGGTGGCAGAGGAAACCAAATGAAACCTAAACAGGTGCTGTCAAATGCAGGCTTGGATTACTTGTCTGTATGGATTGCGTACTACTAACTGAAGATTTGGTTATTTTGTACAAGATGATAATAATAACATTTAGAAATGCACATTTTTTAAAAAACATCTTATGACTCAGCAACCAAACAGCTGCTTATAGACACACGTACCCAGGAAGCAGCAACATTTTACCATTCATTTATTTCCTGACCTAGTGAAAGTACAGTCTGGGGGCCCGATTTTGGTCTCTACAAAGTCCTGAGGGACAAGTCTAGCTCTTTAACTGCTAAATGCTCCACTATGTTCACCAGATAGCTGCTACCTTTGTCTGGTGTTTGGTATTTAGAGCTTTTCCAGACAAAAGAGAAAACAGCTGCAGGTTGAAACAACAAAAAAGCTCTGCAGAGATGAGCTAGAGATAACGCTGAATTGTTATCTCCAGCTCATCTCTGCTGCGTAAATCTATGTTATTAAAAACATAGATTTACGCAAGTGTTTTTTTTCCCCTCAGTGATGTTAAACCAGACAAAGAGGCACAGAGTCACAGAGCGAGCTAGAGGAGCAAAGTCTGTCATGTCTGTTAGAAATCCTGTAAAATTGTCAGTATCTGTTGTTTTTCCACAGAACATTTATTAGCTGACGTCTTTTTGTCAATTACAAGGCAAAGAACAACCTGCAGCGGAAGAATTTAACCGGGTCCTGCACCACAGGCCTCAGGCCAGGTAAAAGGACAAATGCCAGTGGCAAAGTTTGGTCAACTGCTTATTACATAAAACACATACAGTCGCATGTCTGTGAGCACAGGGTTCTCCGGAGGTGAAAAACCCAACACAATCAGGTTCAACAACCTTGAAGCTTCATGTTTAGTTTCCACCAATTACTGACTTTCCTTTGCAGAGGTGCTTTGGTTTGGGGAGAGAAAATAAGCGTCAGTGTGGTCAAGTTTGGAGGCAGATAAAGGGCCAAAGCAATGCTCTGCCTTTGTTTACGTGTAGAAAAGGCACTCATGGAAAAATAGCGTATTCATCGACACGGTCGAGTGAGCGTGAAAATCTGAAATTGATGTAACGAGGCTGTATTTGCAATACTTTTCACTAAAACAAATTTATACTCTGGTTAAGCGTAATAAATATCAATCACATATTCGCCAGAAACTTAGACACCAGTCACCACTTTCACTAAAGAGGTTTTTAGTGAAGACAACTTTATGGCACTTTATGACAAATGAACTTTGTGTCTTTATAAATGAAAGGACAGAAGAGGCGAGTAATGACTTCATGGGAGGAAAAGTGACTGAATAAGCAAACACACAAAGTCAGGTTTCCAGGCAACAGAAACATCTTGTTGGGCAGAGTTTGTGGAATTACATCAAATGAGACAGGTTGTTTTTATGAAGTGAGGATGAGGCTGATCCTCATCACACTTTATTCAAGCTGCACTGTGCCAAGGCAGACGGTTGTTTACCATCAGGATGGCATTAACTCAGCCTCTGGCAAGATCTCCCATCAACAGGCCATTAAATATCTGTTACAGTTTACATTTAGCAAACAAATGGAAATTTGTTTTATCCGCCAGTCGTTTTAGTAATTATTTAAAGTCATGTGAAAATGAAAGTTTGTGCAATACTGTGAGAAAAACCTTTTGTTAGGAATTAAGAGAGTATGTAGCAGCTGCTACCCAAATGCACTTTCATCAGCAAGTCTGAGCACCTCTACAAAAGCAAAAGTTTTAGTGGTTGGTCTGGAGGATTCAGCTGTGGGTTACCACAAAGGCACACTCTTCCCAGGATCAGCATCCCAGAAAAATCACCCCCAGGTCAGACTGTGCAATGTTCAGAGAAACTGCAAAGAAAGCCAGGAGCTACATCTCAGACTCTACACTGAAGCTAAAACACACTCTTAAAAAAGTTTTGCTGTGAGAAAGCCTCTTAAAAAAGCAACATGGTAGGACAGCATGTGTTTGCAAAGTTGGATTTGAAGAACCCACAAGACTTCTGGAACCACATGTTTAGGGATAACAAAACATTACAGCACATCAGCACAATCACCTCATCGCCTCATCAAGCATGGTGATGGAGGGGAGATGATTTGGGTTCGTTTTGCAACCACAGGACACGGGCACCTTGTAGTCATTGAGTCCACTGTGGACTCCTCCGTATATCAGAGTATTCTAGAGTCAAATATAAGGTCATCTGTCCAAAAAATAAACCAAACTGGGGTTACGTAACAGGACAAGGATCACAAGTAAAGCAAGCATCAAATCTATAACAGTGGTATAGAAAAGTCATACGGAAAACTATTATCTCAAGTTAATGCTGCTAAATTTGATTCTATAAGCTACTGAATCACAGGCTGTACTTGACTGTGACAACTTTCTTTTTCACATGACTGAAAAAACTGCACTTTTATTCTGTGATCATCATTGGTTTAATTTTGGTCTTTTATTGGTGACTCATCGTTTGTCTTTGGTCTGTGATGGAAAACAGATTGAAGCACTTTACTTAACTATATCCATTTCATATATAAGTATATATATGAAATGGATACCTTCACATCAGACAACTATAGTCACTGGATACATTTTAAATTGCATTTTTACACATAAGATAAATAAATCCCAAATGGTAAGCAGTCAAAGCATTTGACATTTGATACCAGAGGTATTAGTGTAGCAGTGGATACTACAGCAGCATAAATTCCTGCATTGTTTGTGGTTAATAGACTGTTTTAGCCCCCGTGGGATACATGCCAATCATCCAAATGGTGGGAGGCGGGTTGCATTCTTTCCTGATAATAAATATGTAGGTTCTTACTGGCAGCTCTACACCATTGTTATACAACCTTAGAACATCCTGAACTGACACACCATCAATTACAGGACTGAAGTCTCAGGAGATAGGGTTGTAAAGCCAGAAATATAGAGAGAACAACACTAAACTCCTTCCTCTACAGTCAAAATACGTGATCGCAACAAATTTGCGCTGCAACTGGAGCTATAGAACCCCAAAGCGCTCACAGGTCAGATAAGTTTCAGTTTAAAGTCTTCAATTTAGATGCTGATTCACCTGCAAAATTTAAGTGTAAAATTTAACATTACTAACAATTTGATGATCAGGCATCATCAGGACATGAAAATAATATTAATATGTATATATATTATTATAATTCCTACTGCACTTTATGTACATATAAAAAGGAAAACCTTGGTGTTATTTACTGAATATATTAACCATCTGAACATTTGGCTTTTAAAAAAATTGATTATTTATTATTATTATTATTACCAGTCTGCCCCCGTCCCTTTTTTATTGTTTTCTAATGCATCTCTAATTCCTCCTGTCTCCTGTGCTGCTGTAACAAGCGAATTTCCCCAGTGTTGGGTTAAATAAAGTTTATGTCTGGAAAATTCCACTAGTGGTGGAAAATAACCAGGTGAAGTAAAATGTAGCATTTGTATAGGAAGAGGTAAATGCAATTATTATCAAAGTGAAGCCCACACTGATGCATCAATTACAGATCAATAAAATAGTTTATATCGTTCTACACAATGCACAGATTTTCCTATTGTTTCCTTCTTCAGCCACACTCTAATTTATTCACTAAAGAATTGGTTAAATTTCAGAAGCAAGATAAGATAAAAAATAATCTAGGTGATGTGATTGGTTAATAATGGCACAGCATTAACATCCACACATCATTTTGAATCCTTGACCTGTGATGGAATATAAAGACTGAAGACCTTCCTTCTCCATCAACGCTGAAACTTTAGTTACTCTGGGCTTTAAACCTGGTGCTATATTCAGTAAATGATGAATGAAGGCATCAGTTATTTTAATCTAATCCCAAAACACAAAACCATCTTTTGTGAGAAACCCCTAAATCATTCTATCAGGAATTATTGGTTTTCATCAGAGATGTAGTTTTTGTGCTCTCTGATGATGCTGAGCTTTCTCCAAAGTCAAATCTATCTTCTAAAGGTTTTAAAATCTTGATTTTCTTGAGTTTCAACCACTTTTTCCCCCAGAAGGAAGTAGAGTGGGCTCTCTCTCCCTCTGTGTGATGCCGGGCCCCTAATGACAGAAGCAGAAGCTGCTCTGCATATTTTCACTGGTAGAGTCATTAAAGGGACCAGTAGCCACCCCCTCCCCCCAGTGCTCTCTGCTTAACCTCTGTTTCCTTGCTGTCCTGTCTGCTTTCGTAACGTACAGTCTGTCTACAAGACATACAAGTCTCTTCTGTTTCAGTACACTAAATTACTCACCGCTCTGCGGATTAAAGGAAAGTCCTGAAACAATACTCACATGCCTGTTTGCCCTTGGAATACAGTTATTCACACAGAATGCACAGATCTTGCTTTACGAAAGTTAAACAACACTTTGCATGGTGATTGTGGAGTTTGTCTCTCATCTCTTGCAGAGCAGCTGCAAACAGAATTCGGACAGAAGGTGCAACTACAGCACACGGTAGGGTTACAGGATACATGAAGACTATATTGTAAGATAAGAATGGGAGGAAATATGGTGGAAAACTGACTTGTTTAGATTATCGCATAATCTGGCAATTATCTCTTAATTAAAATGATATAATTTACAGTGTGTGTGCCATCAAACACATTCTTTGGCTCAAAAAACAGTCCAAAAGTGAGAGATAAACTGTGGCAGCTAAAGAAACTGAAGTGAGCAAGCGACAGAAATGATGTGTGATTTTATTGCTGTTTATAGAAATACAATCATATTACATCATCACAGAAGACTTTGTGTTTTCTTAAGCCATAATGACACGTGAACTCTAGTTTTATTGTTTCAAGCTGCAGCTTCTTTATCTGTAAGACACAACAGATGCATTAATACATCTGGAAATACTGCTGCCTGAGCAGAATGTGCAGCTTCCATGCATTTACCTATTAACTGCATTATTCTCACACTGGTTCAACTGGACAACACACAGATATTCTACTAGTGATCTTGGAAGTTAAAGACCGTTTTATGTCCGCATTTGTTTTCTCACACGTACCTCTGTGACAACAGCTCTGGTGTGTCATCTTCCTTTAATGATTGTGTCAAACTTACAACATCTGCACTAAAACGGTGTGGCCTGGATCACAGTAAGTCGTAAGTTGCAGAATGTAGCCTACCACACACAATATGTTTAGTTGTAATGTATTACTGTTGGATTGGCCCACATAACTCACGGTCAGGAAAGCAATAAAATAAAATTGGCTGTGTTAGTCTCAGCAGTGGAAATGTTGTTGAAAATGTGCCGTGAAAGAGGTGCTTATTTAAGTATGAGTAAATAAACCACAAAGGAAGTCAGCAGCACGAACAGACTGAAGGCTGGCAGACCTCTCCTTCACATCTTATGATTACATTAATTCAGGCTGTTTTATCGAAGAAGGATTGTTTTTTTCTCCTTGAAGCAAGAAAAATAGAAACTATCATCAGAGATCAATTAAACAGTTTTTTTGCAAATTTTTTAAAACGTTGTGACTAAAGGTAAAATGCTGTTTTACAGCACTGAACACTGAAAACCTATTGATTATCATGGATCACAGTGTGTGTAATGAGTTACTGAGAAAATAAGGACATTTAAGAATATTTAGTTAATATTTTGATACTTATTGTATTATATTATAAGGCTGTAACTACTGATTGTTGTTAATAGCAAGATATATATTCATCCATCCATTCTTTTCTGCTTATCCAATTCAGGGGAGTCAGGAGCTGGACACTATCCGAGGTGTGATCGGGTGAGAGGCAGGAGACACCCTGCATGAGTCACCTGCCTATTTCAGGGCTAACACAGAGAGACAGACAACCACTCACATTCATACCTCTGGCAAATTAGAACCACCAATTAACCTATCGTTCTCTTTGGATTGTGGGTGAAAGCCAAAGCACCACGAGAGAACCCACACAGGCACAGGGAAAACATGTTACTCCACACAGAAGGGCCCCAGCTGGGAGTGGATTTGAACCCAGGACCTTTTTGCTGTTCTCACCACTGCACCACCACGCTGGCCCTGACTCACCACAGTAGGTAGCTCTGTATGTTTGATCTGGCAGTTTTCATGCCAGATGCCTTTCATAACCTTTCATGATGGAAACCCAAAGGGATTTGTGTCTCTTTCTGTGATTGAACCGGGAAGCTTTCATGCTGTTCTGTAAATGTGTTAACAAGTTAATTAGACCACCTGTCATAAAAACAAGAAAACACAAATATTTAGAAATCTGGGAAACACTTGTTTCAAACTGGGTCCACATTGTTATACCCGGATCTGGTTCCAACATGTGGATTCACACTGAGAAGTCAGAAATGAATCAAGCATCACATCCAGTCACTGAAACGAATTCTTCTATTCATGAATGCCATTAAATAGCAATAATTTCTGCCTTTTCCTGCAAAACGGTACATTTGAAAATTTATGGATAACAACAATAGTTATATTTTAGCATAAAAAATACAATTTCAAAAAAAAAAAAAGACATGTATGTCTGAACCCTATAAATTTATGGCAACTGAGACATAAACCTCACATTAGGTAGCGGTTTGTTAAGTACGGTACATTTAATTGTTAGTTTAGCAAGGTGATCTTTAAACGGCATATCTGAAGGAAGAGAGGGTCATAAGTAAAAACTACAAACTAGCATGCTAACTTATAATCAGCCTGAGGGGTAATGAGTTAGCTTCCTATTTTCTTCAGTTCCTGTTTTCAACAACAAGCTGCAGCTACATTTAAAGCCAGAAATAAACATATAAGGGCCACATGGTGCTCTCTGGAGCCATACTGGTGTTCTGGGACATAAAATGCAACACTGAGGTCATTGAGCATTCAGGTCACCAGGCCAGTTACCAGATAATTTATAAGCATTATGCAGCTTTAATTTACACGCAAAATGATGACATGTTACAATAAATCATACAGCAATGTTCATCATTTAAAAAAAAACAAAGTTATCCAAGAAAAATATATCTAATCGATATATCTAATAAATATGTCAGACAAGTTGAAAGGTGCTAATATTAGAAACCTGATACTGTGCATGTTTATGAAATCTGCTTCATGCTACTCTTTACCCTCACTAATGACACACTTACATCAGTGTTTTAAATGGAGAAAGCATGTTTATATTACAAACAACTAACTTGGCATTTGTACAAGAATGTAAACACTGTTTGTCTAACATATCGCCGATGTTCTTAGCTTAATGACACCCAGTCACTGAAGTGGAGAGCGAACATCTGCGAGATGTTAGGACCAATCCATTACTGCACATGACCAAAGCGCAAACGCATTTCCTCTTAAATGACTGTAAAGACATTTTAACCTGGAAACAAGCAAAGGGAGAGGACATATGGTTTTCTCCCTGCCACGTTATAGAGAACACAAGTAAATGTTCAAGCATCGACTTCATGTTTTCTGGCTCTAGCTCACTTAAAGCATGAAGACATGCAGAAATAAGGGGTAGATTAGAAACATGTGGCCACTGACTTGGAAGACAGATGATATGTGCTCAACAAGGTCATCCATTTACCTCTTCAACCAGAGTTTGGAGACCCCTGGGGATCCTCAGTGCTAAAGGTCTGAGGAGATGGGGATATCTGGCTTAGCAGGAGAAAACAAAATAAAACAAAACTACACTTTTTTTTGTCTTCATCTTATTGTAGTTCTTGTTGTATTTAATAGCATCTTAGTTTTTTTTTTTTTTTATCTCCAAACCAATGCTACTCTTTTCAAAAACTATCTAGACTGAAAATTGCACATTGTTGTAATTTCTGTCTTAGCGCTCTGGTCTGGTTTGGTAATAGACATTTAAAATCAAAAGAAGGACTCACCAACATCGTAGGCCATAAATAAAAAATAAAACTGTAAGAAAAATGTAAATGTCGTGGCTTTTTATTGGAACAACGGTGTGATGCAGTCTGACATTGCAGTATAGATAAAATACTAGTAGATATTGAAAGAGTCTGCCACAGAATTTGGTCAGTAAAATAAACAGGAAGGTGAGTCAGTCTTTGGGAAAGATTATGAGATGGAAGAAGATGTTAGGAGAATCTTTAACATTTGAGAAACTGAATCCTGGTCAGTCCAACATGACACCGCTGGCTTCAGAAGCCTCTAAGATGCCACATATCCACGCAGACATTTGTTCAGCTCTTCCACGTTTTATGTTGCTCTTCTTGAAGTGTTCATATTGTATTTTATTACTTGGAGTATCCTACAAAGAGTGCTGCTGCAGATGTTTGACACACTATATGGACAAAAATATTGGGTTACACTTCTTAGCCTGTGAATTTAGGTGTTTTCAGTCTTATGGCCTCAGCTGTATAAAGTAATGTGACCAGCCTTGTAGTCTGACTTGATAAAGATTTGTGAAAGAATGTCTCGTTTTAAATAGCTGACTGAACTGAACTGAATTCCTTCGCTTCTAGATAGTCTATGATCAAGTATTATTATTGCAAAGCTGAAGCATTGAGGAACACAAAGTAACAGAGGTGTAAAAGTCACCGACACTCAATGATTGCAGAGCTCTAAACCTCCACTGGCATTAACATCAGCTCAGAGCTTCATGGCATAGGTCTCTATAGACAGGCATCTCCTGTAGATGTAATGTGTCAGTGACCCAGTACTTTTGGCCAGGTGGTGTATTTATACAACTTATTATCAATAGAAGAGGATTATAAACTTTGCTCCTGTCCATGAAGAAAGACATTTATATGAAGGTTCCTCATTTATTCGTGCTTTTTTTCTCCCAACAAGAGTGAAAGACAGGAAACTCACACAGCTGTGTGAATCACATAAGATCACGAGTTTTCAGGAGGTTAAAGTAATTCAAAATCTGGCTTCATTCAATTTCACAGAAAAAAGGAAATGGTACAAAACCAGACCACACTTGGACAAGAGGCTATTCCCCAGTCACATGACTCACTTTTAGGATCCCATCCAGGCAAAAAAAGAAAGAAGAAGAGGTAGAAAATGGTCCCTGTGAAACCTGACTCACAATGTGAAAACTTTAAACATAACTACACTTTGGATCTTTATTTTCTAACCAGTTTTCTTTGTGAATTGCTGTCTATCATCACGGATACATCTTTTTGATACACTTGGGTATAGTCTGTCTGTAAGACGTGAAGAGACAGGAAATGCAGTTTTTTCTTCCCACTGTCACTAAAGTGCTTGCTCACAGGGTTTTTTTTCCATTGTGGGGTTTTCTTTGTATCATTGTAGAATCTTGACTTTATAACATAACAAACACACCGTTATGTAATGTTGTTGTGATTTGGAGCTATAAAAAATGAATTGAATTGAATTATGTGTCGGTTAAGATTTAATTCTAACACTGACAATGAAACTTATCATTAGCTCATGAAAAGGCAAATTTAGCCCTTTAAACTTTACTTAAAAAACTTTGTTCTTTTACAATCCCTTTCTGATATGTAAAAAGCACAAAATCATGACAAGCGGTTGTTTTGGGTTAATGTAAATTCCCTCAGAGATTTTAAGACAAGTTTCCCCAAACAAACAACAGCTTAAGAGTGCAGGAGTCACAGTTTATCATCTTGCAAACAATAACTGTACTGGACAGGACTTTAGTGTTGCATGATGTGGAAAACTGTTGCAGGGAGAGAAAAAAAAGTTTGTTCACCTTCCGGCCAAGAACAACAGAAGATGGGGAAAAACTTTCCTGGTCATGGTACTTCATTCAGAGCTAAAATTCAGTGGTGCCTCATTTTATGTCCATGTACCAACACTACTCAAACAGCAAAAATGTCTTGGAAGTCGAAACACCATAAGCACAAATAAGGACCATGTATTTGAACTACATGGTTCAAATATGGTGTGACAACCTTTATAAAAACAGTCAACTCACACATACATTTAGCTCTGGAGCAGGTTGGTGGACCACTTCATTAATCACTGCCAATGACTGCCAACCTCTGAATCTGTTTCTCTTGGAGTCAAATATGAGAAAAGTTCTCAGAATCAGCTGGTGCTCTTTTTGTACAATAAACACATCTAACATATCTAAAGAATCCATGCATAATTTTATTATTGGGAAAACTGTTTTAGTTACATTTAATGACTGTATAAAAGTAATTTGGCTGTAAAAGTAATTTGATGCTTTTTAAATTGCTATATATATTTTTTCCCCACAGTAAAGGAAATCTTCACCTATACCACGTGGTGATAGTGTCACACAGGCTGGACTCAAACTTCAGACACAGACGGGGGTTTAGTGACTTTCCCAAAAAGGAGAATGTTTATAAATAATACACAAAACTTGAAACTACGAGATGTAGCTGTACGTGATACAAGTGGTGATAACTAAGGCACAGCGCAGGAAAGGGATCAGGATACGAGGTGCTGGGGTCAGAAGCTTTGAGAGCAGGTCGGAGGAAGCGTGGGGGAGAAGACTGCCGACGGGTTTCCGGTGAATAATCGTTTGGCTGTGATCCAGAGAGTCCAGAGTTCCAAACCAGAGATGATGGCAGGAGGGAAGGCAGGTGCAGCAGGTAATCTGAGTGGTGTAGTGACCAGCGATGAAAAAGGTAGGCGAGAAACTGCACAAGGTGAGTGAATGGCCCTAGAGGTATAGGGTCAGCAGAAGATAGCATCCTACCCGTTGTTTCTGGAGTTGGACACCCCTGAGCTAGAAGCATACTCTAACGGGCAAAATTAAGGGGCAAACCGTCCTACTTATTTAAATTTATGCTGGAATTATTGTGTGACAGCAGAAAGGTGCATAAACTACAGAACACCGGTCTTAAATAAAGCCAGCTGAACAGTCAACAGGTGTGGAGAACAGGCTATGAGGCGTGGAGTGGAGTTCCAGGAGTGGAACCGTGACAAAATACAACACGTGGCATAAAACATTTTTTAAATTTAAAACTTAAAGACAACAAATTTTCTCTAAATTATTAGCAGAAAAGAGATAAAACATCCAGGGTATAAATGATTGTTACTTTCATTTTATGTCATCAGCATTAGACTTAATGATGCACAACGTTGGTCATAGAAAAAATAATTTTAACAAAGGGGGATTTGAGCTTTAGATTGTGACACTTGAGTTGGTTTAAGTTTTAACACACTTTAAGTATGTGTTGTCAGCCCTGAAAATGTCCTGTTATGAGTGGTGAAAAATGTTGGAAAAATAACAACATTATGCACTTCAAGAGGCTGCGACGCACAGTTTTCATAGTATGATGGTAAAATTTTACTTTTTTTATGAAATGTACCAAAGTAATTGTAGAAAAATCACAACTGATATTAAGGTTCAGGTGGCTGGATTTACTGATTTATTTCATAAACTGACTGGAAGGTTAACCGACAAGCAAGCAGTGTTGAAAATTACTCACTTATCAAACAGCTGATGATAAAGGGAAGAGCCAATAATTGTAGCTTTAATTCATTCTGTAAATACTGGAACTCACTGAAGGGTGATGAGAAGTAATAATATATTAAAAGTAAATTAGTATATGCAAATGTGAAGGTAAATGTTAATCATTGTGGAAGATCATTATTATATAGCCACGAAATTAAAACTTGTTTGCAAGAAAATAAGCTGCCAGTGCCACACAGAGCTCTCAGCGACATCAGTGGGAACAAGTCTGTCCAGTCGCCTTCTGGTGCTGATGTTTTTTCTAAAACGTATGACATCACCGTCTAGGAGCTCCTTCAGTTCCTTCCTTCATCTGACTTATCAAACCAGCCACAGTCACAGCGGAAAACTGATATCTACCGTTAGGCTGTGTTTAATATTCACGCTCACAATACAAACAGGAGCTCAGTCTCGGGTGCTGGAGTTCTCAAACCTAAGCTTGAGATGTCCAGTCCTGGCAATGTTTAAGTCAAGCGCCTGGCTTTCATTTGTGGAAGTCAGGGCATATTTTGTTCTGATAAAACAGCTATGTCACATGATTATTTGGCTCATGATTACTGTGTGAAACCGGCCTTGAATTAAGGTACTTTGGAAAATTGTAGGCTATAATATTGGCACGCTGGTCTGCGTGACTATACATGAAGGATTATCCATACTGTGGTCCTGATGATCAAGCTAAAACATCAGGCTATAGAGATACAGTCTATTGTTATGTCTTCTTTGAATCAACATCTGTTTCTAATCTTAGCTACTTAATCGGGAGTGTGTGTGTGTGTGTGTTTATTCAGACAGGAACTGTTCTAACAAAGTGTGACATGAATAAAGTTTATATGCCATGTCTTTGAGTTTAGGGAAGAAATATGTAAACATTTGCCAGATGTTCATAAAGCCCACAAGTGCTTAAACCTAAACTTGAT
This sequence comes from Rhamphochromis longiceps, assembly GCF_057381845.1. Lineage (NCBI taxonomy): Eukaryota > Metazoa > Chordata > Actinopteri > Cichliformes > Cichlidae > Rhamphochromis > Rhamphochromis longiceps. The sequence continues at coordinate 23,208,805 of NC_140557.1, forward strand.
AGTGTAATTATTCTGTCATCTGCAGGTGTTTGACATCTAATGCAATGAGCTGTAGTAATTTTCATCACTCACTTCCCTCCTTCCCTCCTAGGATCTCATCATTGACCCAAAACTCAAACACATGATTTTAATTTTTTTAGTCTTTTCAACTCCTTATTCATTTATTCATACAAATACAATTTCTAAGTGTTCATTCATTCCTTAAGGTATGAAATACAACTTTGTTCTCAGTCAGCTATGTTTACTTTAAATTGAAACGATTCAAAATTGAAATCGATTCAAATTATAGTGTTTTTAATTTTTAAAGCAATCTTCAGTCAAAGTCCCTAATGTTTAGATGGCTGTCAGACAGCAGTGAGGGTTGATGTTCATGTGAAATACACTTACAGTAGAGACTCATCCATCCATGTCTTCTTGTTTATAATTTGAACTTTCATAAGTCATAAAGTTAAAGACATGTTTGTCTGGAGCCAAACAGAGCAAAAATAAATAAAAAATAAATAAAGTTTCCCTTTAGAGCCATTTATAATCTGCAAACAGGAAACCTTCATGCTGGGAAAGACATCAAGCCTAAACTGCTCCAAGACAGATGTGATTGTGTTCCCATCACTGCAGAGGGCATTTCATTTACTTACATTCATGTTGCAGCGACTTACCCTATGTAAACCTAAATTTAAATCAGCCTCTCTTAAATTAAACCCTTTACCTGACATCAACAACCTCAGACGGTATGTCTTGGTCCACTAACAAAACGAATTAGCCAAGGTCACCGTAAGTGCTTGTCTTCAGGAAGCTTCTTTTCCTTGGAAAGCCAGATCTTTCCTGGTTTTCTCTTTTCCCCACAATTTTTGTCCAAATATAATCTGGATGCCATACTGTCTGAAGGTTTTCTTCAAGGTCATATATCACAGTGCTGCTCTCTAGTGTTGGTTTTTATCACCGCCTGCCAAAAACCTCTGAGAAGAAATCAAGAACTAATGAGACATTATTGATGCTCATTTACTCTGTGATAACAAGAGAGTGAACACTGGTGTTGACCTCTCTTCACCGAGGAATTTAGCAACCTGAAAGGTGGGAATTATTGCTTTTGAAATTAGAGAGCATAATCAATTTCTACACTCATGTATTCAACTGCTCAATCAGCCAATCACATGGCAGCAACTCCAAGCATTTAGGCATGCAGACTTTAGTCAAGACAACCTGCTTAGGTTCAAGCTGAACATCAGAAAAAAGGCGATTTAAGTGACTGAACCCAGCATGGTTGTTAGTCCCAGAAAGGCATCCCTGTGTCTCAGAAGCTGCTGATCTACTGGGATTTTCCCACACAGCCTGTAGGCCTTACAGAGAATAGTCTGAAAAAGAGAAAATAACCAGTGAGTGGCAGTTTTCTGTTGATGTTAGAGGTCAGAGAAGAATTGCTAGATTGTTAGAATCGAAGTAAGCAGAAGAGCATCTCTGAACACACAGCACGTCAACCCTTAAAGCACATAGGTTACAGCATGGATCCAATCTGCCTTGCATCACCAGCTGAGGCTGTTTTAGTTGAGGATATATTTGTGGCTCAGTTTTTGAATCTTGACACGAATTAAGCATTGTGAATGCCACAGCCCATCTGAGTATTGTTGACTATGCTCATCCGTTTATCCATGTTCTGCTTCAAGCAGGCTAACAGACCACGTCACAAAGCTCAAATCACCAAACTGGTTTCTTGGTCATGACAGTGAGTTCACTGTTCTCAAATAACCTCCGTAGTCACTAAATCTCAATCCTATACAGCGTGTTTGGGGTGTTGTTGTTGGGATGGGAGAGTCACATCATAGATGTTCAACCAACGAATCTGCAGCATCCATGTGATGCTATCATAATTTTACCGTGTTAAATCTGTGCCATGAAGAATGAATGTACTGTTAGTTCCAAAGGTAAAAGTGCATCCAACCCAGTGCTAGCAAGGCATCCCAAAAGAAGTAGCCTGTGAGTATAACTTAGCATGTCAGGAGCTCAGTCTATTGATTTTTGTTTGATTGTTTGTTTTTGTAATACATTAAAGTTGTTTAACTAAATAAGTCTATATTTATGGATTTCTAAATTATCAGTTTGGCTACAGCATCTGTGAGGTTGATTTACTTTAAGTTTGCATAAAAATTAAAAGGGGATCATATTAGGTGGTAAATATATCTTTAACTTGTGGTAAATGTGATAAAAATGGTAAGAAGGAAGGAATCCTGATCTAAATATTGTTTCGACCAAGGTCATTCAGAACTGTCAGTGTACACGCTTTCTTCTCCCAGCAGGTGCCACTATTTGGCAGCTGATTTTCACCAGAAGACTCGCACTATCACAGCAATACTACAGGATATGACATATGACAAATTCAGCATGAGATCCATCACTCCGAGAAAATTCACTCCCAGCAGACCCCGAATATGGAGCTGTGGTGAAAACAAAAGGTTGTGGTGAGTGAATGCACACGGCCAGCCAGCTGTTCTGTTATGATTCACATTAAACATGATGGCTTTTAAAGGTTAGCGCAGATGGCTTTAAAGGTCAAAACTGGCATAACCTATCAGTAAGAATGTTTTCTGAGAAAGAAGTAGGCGCTTCTTTAAAATTTCAACAAGACGGTGTTTCTCTGTGAGCTCGTGGAATCAATCTTCCTTTTCTAAAATGGGCTTTAAGCTCTGGAAAATGAGAAACAACCCAGAGCAGCCACAGCTTTTAGTCTAAACACATCTAGATTATGTGTGTGTTCAGGTGAGTAGGAACAAGACAGCGTGTTCTTCTGTGTGTGTGTTTCCCCAGGTGTGAAGTTGCCACCCAATCCTGAGTAATGGATGTAATTAACTGGGCATGGTAGCATTGAGCCTTTACATAGCATAAGTAATAGTCATGCTCGAGAAAATCACTGGGTAATGGGCAATTCCCCTCCCAGCTGGGAAGCTAAATCTCTGATCTCCTTTTTCTAAATTACCCAATTAAAGCTTATGCAGCAGATTTGTTTTTCTTTATAATCTTCTGTTTTAGCTGGATGGCATGAAGTTACAGGATTTATTTTTTAACAGCACAGAATCAAGAAAACAGCAGCAAAATTGTGCAGAACACAAGCCAACATGTTATGTGGGTTCAGTAAAGGTTTTCTTACATCTGTTCAGACAAGAAAGCAATGCAATATAGATTAAAAGGTTGTCTGTACACTAAGAAGTGAGAATTTATGTCAGACAGGTGGGGGTTAAAATTTGGTAAACACAACCTCAGATGAACTGCAGAAATGCAGAAACAGTGAATGAAAAACTAAGTGAAGGTTTTCTGCTTCCATAAGAATTATTGCACTTCATTTGTTGATCACCAATAAGTTTTGTGAGTTTGCTCATCTGGAAGATTCTCTATGCCACGGAGGAAAAACATCAGCAATGATCTTACAGAAGAAATTGTTGCTGCCTTTTGATCTGGGAAGGGTTAAACAAACATTTCCAAACAATGTGAAATCCATCACTCTGCAGTGAGACAGATTCATTGGAAATAATTATTCATTATTGAAAAACATTCAAGGAGCGCAAGGAGTGTACATCCTAACAAATTCACCCCAAGGTCGGACCATGCAAACTGCAAAAAAGAGCTACAGCTCAGACTCTACAGGTCTGTGCTTTGGAAAGACGACACCAAAGTGGAGATTTTCAGCCAAAATGTTTGGTGACTATCAGCACAAACACCTCATACCAACTGTCAAACATGGTGGTTGGGATGATTTGGGTTTGTTATAGCAAATCTATGACAGAATGACTGAAAAAAGACAAGAAAAGAATGAAGGTCCAGAACTTAACCTGACTGAAATGCTGTGGTGGGGACTTGCATAAACTAATACCTGCAAATGAACTGAAGCATTCTTGTAAAGTAGTTTTGTAGCGTAGGCCAAAATGAAATAATGTTCCTAATTTTTCCATACGCTGCTTCTGCATTTTGGGTCAGTTTCTGTTAAATAAATAACAACAGTGTGTAATATCTCACTGTAATTCATCTCAGGTTGGATTTACCTAAATTTAGAACTTGGTAAAAACTAGATCTTGATATGCAAAACCTCAGAATTCACAAAGGGTGTACTTTTGTTTTACCATGACTCATGTAGCATAGACGAATATCATTCACTGAAGTATTTTACAGCCTAAGCTAGTTTGCCTAGACAAAATATAAAATGCCATCTTCAAACATTATATATACATTAGATCAAAAAAAAAGCTGGAGATAGACAAAAAGACAAACAGATACTTTACTGATCAGAGGTTTTTCACTGAACACAGCTGACTGTTGTAGAGGCATTTGATAATTTTCTATATATTTATAACTACCTGCACCCTGTTTCACAGAGTCTTCATGTTGCCTTTGATATACTGCTGTGATAAAAACACTGATCAAAGCTGCTTTAATATCAGACACAGTGTTGCTAAGCTGCTAACGGACTGTCACTGCTGTGGAAGCTGCAGATAAAAGATGACATGTGGCAGCAGTCAACACCGGTAGAGACTGAAGACAGGAAGGAGCTTAGCAGGGAAATCCGTTTAAAGGCTGTAGAAAAATATGAGTACTACAGATCCATTTACTAAGGCTCACATAGCTTTAACTGTTAATGTCTTACCATGATCAGCTCATATACACACAGTAGTGGTAGAATGGGGAGTACTGCATACTCACATGGTAAAGCTTGACTTTAAAGGTGACGTCAGAGCACGAGGCTGTCAGAGGAACTGAGGACCCATATGTTGTTGAGAACTTGTTACAGGTGTTGAACTGAAGTGTGGTGCTTGTCTGTCAGTGATAATAGATGAGCTGGGACTCACAGGTTGGTCTGCGGCAGGGGCAAGGTGGTTACACAGATGGGTACACTGGCGGAGCTGTGAGAAAGGGAGCAGGTGGCAGACAGCAGCTCTAGGCCAGTCGATAAGGGACTGTTATGATGAAGCTCCGTGTGTTAGTTTGATGATTCGAGCAACGGCGAGATTTGGGTGGTAACCACAGTGCAGACAAATCAGCTAATGAAGGAGCTGCGGGTGGTAACCGGTATAATTAGCCCTTAATTGTCGCACATCCAGACATGTTTGATCATTTGGGTTTGTTTCATTTTTTAAGGCAACAAATTACACTTGGCTCCACTTTCCATTGATTCTACAGAAATTAATAGAATAGAATAGAATAATCCTTAATTGTCCCACAAGGGGAAATTTACTTGTAACAGCAGCCAGAAAGACACATATACAAACAAACAGTACACAGGACACAGAACAGAAAATACACAATTTTTCTTACATATTTACATATGGACAATGGTTACTATAAACAGAGTACTGTACAGTTATTAAATTAAATAAAAATAACTACAGATAAGAGGCAAACCAGGTTGTAGTGCGGCTCGGTTGATTAAATTATTGCAGTTACAGCGCAGATGTAAACATCTATGTTTGTTGGGAGCAGTTTTTTATTGTACAGTCTGACAGCTGCAGGGAGGAAGGTCCTGCGGAAACGCTCCTTCATGCAGCTTGGGGCGATCGTGCCTCAAGAGTTGGGTGTTCGCCTTGTAATCAGAAGGTTGCCGGTTCGAGCCCCGGCTTGGACAGTCTCGGTCGTTGTGTCCTTGGGCGAGACACTTCACCCGTTGCCTACTGGTGGTGGTCAGAGGGCCCGGTGGCGCCAGTGTCCGGCAGCCTCGCCTCTGTTAGTGCGCCCCAGGGTGGCTGTGGCTACAATGTAACTGCCATCACCAGTGTGTGAATGGGTGGATGACTGGATATGTAAAGCGCTTTGGGGTCCTTAGGGACTAGTAAAGCGCTATATAAATACAGGCCTTTTACCATTTATCTAGGATGCAGCAGTCTGTCACTGAAGGAGCTCTGCAGTTCAGCAACATTTACATGCATGGGGTGGGAGACTCTGTCCATCAGAGATGTTATTTTGGCCAGAGTCCTAATCCCGTAAGGCATAAACACCATGCCTCTGAATGCTCTTTAACAACATATTGATGCCACATTTTAAACATTTAAAATTAAATGCCTATTGATTTTAAGTGCCATAGGTGGAACGGATGTTGCTTTTGAGCTAATGTTCTAGTGTTTGCAACAGTTTATACAGCTATGCAGTAATGGCTGAGGGTTGTCACAGTACTAGAATTGCAAGCTTGATGCTAATACCCAGGAAAATACTCATTTTCATTTTCAATGCCACAGGGGGAAAAAATGATCCGAAATTAAGAGGAATTATTTGTTTCATTAAAAAAATAAAGATTGGAACAATACAAATAATAACAACAGTGCCAATGCAATTAAATTAAATTTGTCTTATGCCATGTGGAGAAAAAACAAACCTACTTTAGAATAATGGTAAGGTGTATATAAGCTACATTTTTTAATTTTCCCTTTTTAAGTTATCTGAGGTTTGGCTGTTCTGGTAATTTTCATTTATAATCAAATAAAGTTATTAAGGTAGGCTGCAATGTTTTCTGTCCAGACACAAGTAATTGTCCTAGCCTGTTAATTTAACACTGTCTATTAACAGTACAGACAGGCAGGACTGGTGCAGTTTGCTGTGTAGCTCCAGCATTGTTAGTTTTATTTTTTGCCATAGCCCCTACACTAATGATGCTAGTGTGGCTATGGAATACCAGTTAAATGGCTCGTTAGCATGTGTGTAGCTCTGGTTATCATTAACAACACTCCAGGAGCTTTACTAAACTCATGAAATGCCTCAGGTTTGTGAACATCAGCTTCTGTATGACGTCAAATCTCGCAAACGAGTATCTAATCCAATAGTGATTTTAGTGTTAATTATAATCCGAGTACTGATTTTTTGACAACCATAGCATTGGCTGCAGTTCTTTATTGCTTCTTTATTTTACTAATATGTGTGCTTCACATAAACCATGCAACTTTTAGCATGAACCTTCCCTGCCTCTGTTACATATCATTGACAATAACTTTTTAAACCATAAACCAAAAGTCTCGCACCTTTGCTTTGGCCTTTGACCTAGCTATCATTCTCGGGAATGCTATGTCCTTTGGACTATTTGATGGAATTTGACAAAAACAATGACAGACTTATAATCACTGGGCTGTCAGAAGTCAAAGGTCACTGTGACCTCTCAAAGCACCTGTATGGCCATAATGTTTTTGGCCATACACATGAACAGAAGGGGAAATTGTGGGTATATTTGACATTTGATCAGATACTGAACGGTTAATGCTACACTTTGGTGCTCATCTTTTAAATTCATTGAAATACTTCAGTACATATTGTGATGTGTTGGGTTTGGCTACATGTGCTCTTACATCACACCCCCGGGACCTAAATTTAAGGGAATTGTGTTTATTGTATCTGTTATGGTTGTGTAGATGTTACAGTTTTGTTACTACTGAAGCTACAGTGTTCTTTTATAGCAGACAGTTGCTGTTGTGGACAAATATAGATGTAAACTGTGATCTGACTAGTTGGTGAAGGCAAGATGTAGAGAGGAAACGTGGGAAAAGTGATAATGCGGTCCCAAAAACACGAGGTGATACGGTGATTATTTGTTGTTACGGGCACTTAGTTTAGATAAAACACTGCGTAAACGACATAGAGGCAACAGATCCAGTGGACTTCTGGATTTGTTCTCACTGAGAGAAGACATAAAACAAATGTATAAAAGTGAATTCATGTGAAGTCAGTCGTCCTTGATATAGGTGAAATGTCTGAAACTCTGTTGTGGATGTGAAAAACTTTTTTGTGTGGTTTAGCATATTTGTCTAAAAGTCTCTGCAGGTTTTAAGTTAGGTTGACGTCTGGTGAGTTTGAAGACCATAGCGTGACTCACATCATTTTTGTCCTCAGGTCATTCGCTCTTGTCGTCCACGAACAGATCGGCAATAGTCATGTTTCTCCTCTTATTTGTTCAGTCGTCAGTCATCTGTAAATGTGTCAGTTTCTGTTTGTTGGTGTGAAACCTCTCTTGACTGTCTTTCTATCCTCCCTGTGGGCCGTTAGCTGCGCTGTGCACGTCTGTTACTGTCCCAGTAGTGTGCTGCACACACAGAAGGGAAAGAGAAGAGGCCATCTGGACTGGGTCACACTGTAGCAGCGACCACACGGGACGCAGCCAGAACTCCTCTCCAAACCATAATAACCGCCCGGGTGAGAAGAATAATGACAGCAGCTATGGGAACATTTCCCCTCTCTCCTTACAGTCGTGGTCTTTCTTCCCATACACCCCCTACCCCTCTCTGGATCTCACTCTTTCTTAACACCTCTTGAGATAGTTCTGCTTACATGAGTTGATAAATCCTTTTTTGTGCTCCCTCGTTTATCCATGCTTTGTCTCTGCACTACTGGCTTTGCTTCATTCAAGAGGAAAGCAGTGTATCTGCAGAGAGGGAACATTTTGGGAAAGAGCCTTTTGTTGCTGATTTGAATGAGCAGCTTCCAGTCTGACAATTGGTGGCACACCGATAGGGGACAAACTGTGGTCCGCACGCATTCCCCGACACACTATTTCCTAGCAGTTACACACACACACACTGAGAGAAAGATCAGCTTTGTTCCTGCTTAGTTTAAGTGAATGTCAGGAAGGATAACAAAGCGCCACCACGAGTGACACAAAACCTACAATTCACCTTTTTAATCATGCATTTCCATAACATTGGAACAGTTGCTGGTACAATAAAGTACACTTCTCTTTCCTCTCTGGCATTGTGGAGATGTCTATGCGCAATGAATGCCATGTTGTGTTTTGTGTCTGACACTCTTGACCTGCATTTTTTTAGACCAGCATCCCTCCTGCCCCTCTTTAGAGCTCTGAGAAATTCCCCACTGTGTACGGGATCCCCAGTGAACACCTCTCTGTGTCTTTTCCTCCCTCCCTGTGTAAGATAATGAACTCACATGAGGGAGTGGGTGACCCTCTTTCATACTGTTCCCATCTATCTTTGCTGTGTGACAGAGAGAAGCAGTGTGGAGTAAAGAAAAAGGATGAAGTGCAGACTGGCAGTAATATCACAGAGACAGAGATTGAAGTCCTCTGGACTGCCGTGTGCTGGTCTTGATAATAAATGAGGTTAAGTTGTAAGTGGCCTCATCTCTAGCAGATGAAGAAGGAAAATGTCTCTCTTTTGGCCTGCCCACTTCAGCACAGCATTGATTCACTTCTGGATGGAGCAGAAGTCTATTATCTTGGAGATTACTTTCAAAGCTTTTCGTTTTGTCCTTGTGCCCGTGGATCGGCCAGGCACTACTGGGACTGATTGAGTGCCCTGCGGCCACAGGTTTGGCCTGAATGCAGGCGTGGACATCGGGCTCAGTGTGGACAATGGACACCGTCTAACTCTCACTCACTGTCACTCCTCTGGCCTCCATCCTGTCCTCACTTCAGCTCTTTTACAGATGCTTCTTCTTTCCTGTGTTCACCTCCTCACACTGCTGTTACCCTTTGGCTCCTTTTTTAACAAACAGCATTCATTAGAAGTCAAAAGCTTTCAGATCACTGTTCAGAAAGAGGAAAAAGCTGTTTCTGTAAAGAAAAACTAGAGTTACTGCCTCATTAATGCCTCAATGGGCCCATTAATTGTTGCTTAGAGTGGGGATGTCAAACTCATTTTAGCTCATGGACCGCATACAGCCCAATTTGTTCTCAAGTGGAGAGACCACTCAGTCCAGCCCATAATTAAAGAAAGTTAGTTGTAGAATATTAATTGTTGTGTTGTATGCTTGGTGATATAATTAGAACCATGAGTAAAAGGGGGAAGTAGTTAATAGGGGTCTCCTCATTCAGAATTCGAAAATGGTCAGCCATCCAGCAGCCCGAGGCATGCCTTCAGTTTAAAATTGCTGTATTATGGCCTTCCTCCCTGCAGTAATTACACTTTGCAAAGTTGGCTGGATTGGACTTTCTGTCGGCTTTAGCCCATGGGCTTATTTAGAGTCACATCAATACTTCTCTAATGCTTCATGGCAGACACTGATGTTATTCTGCTCTCACATTTTGCAGTCACAGATTACTGTAATGTTTTTGTTCATGTACATTTCATGTCACATATACAGAATAAATTTTATTGTAAAAAATATTGATATACAACATTTATTATTTTTAAAGCTTTATTCGGCTTATTCTCAGATTGTTTTTGTAACCTCAACTGTTTTTTCAAACTTTAATCTAAATGAAAAATCTCACTGCTGTATTTTTACCTGATAAAGTGATCATCTCTTTCCCTTTTATTCTGAAATATAACTGCGAGGTCTCAACCGAAATTGCATAATAAAAGAGGCCCTTGCAAGTCTTCATACCGCTCAGGAAGACTTCTGATTGGAAGCCTTGACGTCAGGTACAGGGTCAAGCCATCATGTTCCAAAAAGAGGTTCAGTTTGCAGGCCTTTTCAGATGTAACCTTACAAAGATCCTTCAAAGTTCAAAAAGTTAATCGTACATAATGTTAATAAGATAGCAGCTAAGCGTCTGACTCTGTGGAGGGTCTTTACCTTGCAATATAAAGCAACTTGAAGCAACTTGTGATTTAGCACTATATAATTCAAACTGAATTGAATTGAACTGAATGGAGTTTGGAAACATTCTAGTAAAGAATCCCCAGCTAGCTAACAGAGGTACCTGTTAATGCTATTTCTGTGCATAAAAGCATCTCCCTGTTGCAAAATCATGCCCTCTGCAGCACCAGTCCAATGAAAGACTATTTGGACCATCAGGAAACACACTTCTTTTTGTGCGTTTCTAGTTTCACTGGAGACACTGAAAGCAGTCTCTTCACTGTTGATCTAGTTGGTTCTCTGGTTCTCACTGCAAACCCACATTTCAAGCTTCAGCCTAACCTATATTTGTGGGAAATGCTCGACACCAGAAAGGGTTCTGTGCTGATCCAAAAACCCACTTCTAACAGCAACACCAGCTACCAGTAATTAGCGATACTGATATAGGTGTTTGTGTTTCCATCTGTTGTGGGTGATCTGTGATACTCACAGTTTGTGGTAACAGAGTGGGATTGGCAGGCGGTGTGAGTGGTTTGTTTACAAAAGCAAAATCAAGCCTGCAGGGTGGATGGTTGGCGGATAAGCATTGTGATTGGCAGAAAATTAGTAAAGACGAAACTGAGACGGCAGACAGAGTTTAACAGTCTGTCAAGAGAGGGATAAATAACATGGGGAGCCGAGGACAGGTGAGATGGGTGTGGCGGACGGATAACTGACAGCAGAAAGTTCGAGGACATCTGGTGAGTGAGTGGGGTGTAAAAGGGAGGCACAAAGAGGCAGGGGAAAACAAAACAGGGAACACAACACAAGGCTTCAAACGGTGACACCTTAAGCGCTTTCTGTTTTCTCAGTCTTATAATATATAATCGTGTTCCTGTGCCTCTGTACACAGGGCTGAGTGCATTTTAATGTACGACACATTAAGGTTCCAGTAATGAAATGGGCTACAGATAAAATTGCCTTGCATAATGTAAATGTCTCTTCTTATTATATTCACCTGGCAATGGTCTTTTGACTGTCAGGCAGTGGGTGTCAACGTTTGCAGTTTTTCCTTATTAAATTGGTTGTCAGCTGTAAGTAGAACAGCAGTGAATCTGTTGATTATGTCTGTTTGCTTTAATATTATCTGATTGCCACCGATCTACAGTTTTTTCTCGTTGGAACTGCAGTTAAGACATTTTATTTACTGTAAATTTTGTGTATTTGTATGCAAACACGGCCTATAAGGTCAGCAAATTGTTCCTTTCCTTTCCTTTCCTTTCAATTCCTTTCCTTTCCTAATCCTTTTGCCCCCATTAGCTGGACCATCTGTCCATCCATCAGCAGGGCACCTCAGATGGGTCCACCTTTCATGAAGCACATTAAGTATTCCCTCCAGCTGTGTTGGTGGATGAATCAGTCAGTCATCACAGGTGCATGTGTCAAGCAGTCAAGTACCATGATTACTTAAAGAGCGTCCCAGCCAACCTGTCATTATAGACAGTTATGCAAATTAAAAGCGAGATAAATCTTTGCCTCTGTTTTTTTGGCTTTTAATTTTTCTAATTGATTTTCAGCGGGTTTCACTACTCAGCTGACGAGGAGCCAAAATTAGTTGCTCAATTCTTGTCCTTTGCAAATGATTTTATGGCAGCGTTTCTACTATATTCCCTGGACCATCCTGATCAATTAATCATGATAGATTTCCAATTTTCAGAGGCCAGAGTTTGTAAGATCCACCTTTATTACCTTTGGGACTAATAGAGTAACCTTTGCTGGCCTTGAAGACACCATCTAGACTAATGATTTCTTTTTTCACTGTACATATGCAGTGGGGACTATTAAATAAAAGCACACTATGAGTTTTATCAGTTTTATTGATTAAAAGATTTTACTGGAAAATGGATGAGACTGTAAAATGACACTGATAGCCATTTTTATTGAGATCCTGCGAGAGTAACAGCAAATTTGATGCGACTGAAAAATAATGACTGACTGATTAGTTGTGACTAGAGATGGCACGATACCACTTTTTTATGTCCGATACCGATATCATAAATTTGGATATCTGCCGATACCGATATGAATCCGATATAGTGTTTTTTAATCAACAAAACTGTTTTTTTTTAAATATCTTGCTGCATTTTGTATAAGTTCATACTCAAGTTTAAAACAACAACTACACTAAAGCTATTCTGTTATACCTGTATGCAAAAAAAAAAGTTTCATAGTTCAGCAATACTGATCAATCTAATAAACTTAAACCTACACCATCCTCCCTATTCTGGTATTTTAAAGAGTACTTAGCATAAATATTAAGCAACCTAACTAATAGGGTTCCAACTCCCAGCAACAACAAAAATAAATAAAAAATAGGGAACCACCCCTCACACTCCACCTCATGATGCTTAATCAACGTAATCAACCTTAATTTGATGCAGTGTGAAAAAAAATGCACAGAAATCAATTATTTTTCAAGAAATATTAAATAGATTCAACATCTTTCTTCAACAAAATTGCAGACTGCACAGATGGTACCTTCTCAAAGGAAAAAGTACTATAGCTTACTAGGGTATATATATTAGACTTAATAGTCACTATATACAGTAATTGACTTCTATTCATTTTACATCAAATTAAAACTTTGGGTGAAAGATTCGGATAATTATTTATTAAAAGCTCGACATTTTAAATGAGAATAAGAAAGAAAAGTATGTCTTTGTGCCCCCTTTTCCCTGTTAATGCCCTATCGGCCCCCCTGGCTAAACTTTGCTAGATCCGCCCCTGCACAGTTACCAGCCGTCAGCTACGTAGAAAAAGATCCTCGAGTAGAAAGTAATAATAAATACATTCTAACAACAGCTGATCAAGCTTAAACGTGCTGCTGTTGTTCAGCCGCTGGTTTCCTCTTTCTGGTGCAAAGTGGGCCAAAAACAAACCAGAGACACGGACTCGCGACAGAAAAGCCGATCAGCTGATCATTAAGCAGTTTCATGATTGAAGTAGCAGCCGGAGAGCGAGAGGCAGTCGTTTGTTAAGCTTAACGCAGGAATGCTTTACAAACATTCAGAGATGGACTTACACACTTGCTTTACTTCTCTCGGGGATAACTTTGTCGGAGATGAAATGCCGGGTTGCTAGCGAAGCTCCACATGCTATCCAGACCACCGACAGGTCCCGCATGCCACAGCCGCTCTATCACGTGATGCATACTGCTCCGACGTGCTAACGTTCTGAGGTGAGTTACGGCGTGTTGCAAGTTTTGTGAGGTGCTTTCGTGATATTTAATGGATCGGATTACATTTTTTATTTTTCTCCGATATCCGATCCAGTAATTTAGGTCAGTATCGGACCGATACCGATACGTAATATCGGATCGGTCCATCTCTAGTTGTGACAGTTAAAGCATAATTGGTCTCAGTGCGCCAATGGTGGCGCATTCATTAAAGACTATTATTGACTCCTCATTAAAGAGGGGCTGCGATATTTGTGTTTCCTATATTGAGAAGTCAAATTACATTCTGCAGTACTTTTATTCAATAATAGCACTTGGTGAGCTGAGCGCCTCATAAATATACCAGATTGTGTACAGTGCTTGATGATGGGGCTCCTCCCCTTCTTTGATTGGTGTCTAAGTGGTTCAGATGAAGGGCAGAAGGTGAATTGATCCAAGTGGTGTCCGGTTCATAGGCGGTGACTTGCCCATTTCGTGGAAGTCAGAGGGTGACAGCTAGTCCGCCGGCAGGGACGCGGCAGACCGAATGGCATCACTCTGAGTTGGGAAAGATGGAAAGGGAGAACGCAGTAGAACAGATCTGTTGCTAAGTCTGGAGATGACCTTGAGCACATCATCCACAGACAATAATAATGTGACTGCTACGCCTCCCTGCTCTTACAACAAAGTGTGCTTGACTGTTGCTTTATTCACATCTTGAGCCTTGACAAACACTTATTTTTGACCTTGTGAGAATGTACAAATAACTGCCACTTTCTGTCTGCGTACGCCTTGTATGGGATCCCTGTTTCCTGCAACCTGCATTCATGTACTCATATACTGCTCACAAAAAAACTTAGAAACACATAAAATCTCAATGGGGGACAAAAAAATCATGCTTGAAATCTATACCAATATTTAATGTGTGTTAGGAGCAAAAGGATGGTACATTGTTTGATGGAAATGAAAATGACCAACTTACAGAGGGAAAATCAAATAAGATTTGCTGAAATTTCACTGCAGCAACTCAAAGTGGTATTCAGTAGTTTGTATGGCCACCACGTGCGAGTATACAAGCCTGTCAACATTGGGAAGACTATGGATGGTTTCGTGGGGGGATCTCGCAGATCTGGACCAGAGCAACGCTTAACTCCTGAAGAGTCTCAGGTGCAACTTGGGGCCTAACACCTGGCACAGGGCACCAGTGGTAAACTTGTCAATTCTGGTATTCAATGGCAAATTCCAGTCTGACTCCAATGTGCTGGGCAGTGAGCACAGGGCTCACTAGAGGCCCTCAAGCCACCCTTTATGCTGTATGTTTCCAGCATCTAGCTCTCCTAATGTAACTGCTGGTCTCCTGGAATCTCCTTCATCCTCTTGATACTGTGCTTCGCATTAGTAGCAGTGACACTGACCACAGCCAAATGTGAAACTAATGAAAAAACAGTCACAAAAGAATATAGGAGGGAAAAAATTTAAGTGACCTCCACCTGTAAAACCCAGGTGGATGTTGCCCCTCTAGTGCACCTGCTGTCAATTTCATTTTCAAAAAGAAGGTGAACCTGATTAACAAACCCCTCTGCTCAACTGATCGGATCAATATCCAAGTTTAACTGACTTGAGGCTTTGCTCTGATGAAAACATTTTCCTGTGATTTTTTTTTTTTTTTGTCGTGTAGTTTGCAACAGCCATATTTTCATCTTACTGTTTTGTTTTTTTTTAAGTTCAAAACTGTGGAAAGCATGCTTATTTATTCTTTGGGTGGTGGAGGAAAAGAAAATCTATTACTATGATTATATGACAAAATTGTATATTGTATTATTGTCACATCTCTTAACAACTTTATGGGCTTTTCCAGATTATTCATTCACTCACCCTCTGTTTATGGATATTGATGTCATTTTTTTCAATATGCTAATTAATGCTAAGTACATGCAAACAACAGTACACTGTTTGGACACAGACTTATTGGTGTACTACGTACAGTATGTGGCTGGGCTCCATCACTGTATTCAAGATGGCAGATCAATGTGGTGGTTTCCTCAAGTGTATGAGAGTGCATCATATTGTCTGAAGACATAATTACACAGTAATCAGTGTATATTTATGAGTATAATATTCTTTTTGCTATTAAATCTCAAACAAACAAACAACTGCACCTATAAGTTAATTTAATAATTTCAGTAATACTCTTTTTTTAGAAAGAAGGAAATTCCAGGCAATGCTTACTGACTGATGACTTGTCAGTCATAAGTGAGCAAACAGGTCAGTTAAATCCGTCCCTTGCTCGTTTTAAGCCTAAGAAGGATGTAAACATATCTTATTTTGTCGTAAATTTAGTCATTTTAACATGGGAACAAAGCAGGATTGACTCACGTTGGTAACAGCCTCAAGTGGCCATTTGAGGAACTGCATTTTTGTGTTTGTTTTTCGTTTTGTTGTATACCTCCTCTGATCATGAAATTTACTCAGACCCTAGCAGTGCCTTGCAGATCTTTGTCACATTGTTGAAATGTTTGGAAAACTATAAAAATAAGCATTTAAAAAAGGTAGCAAAACATTTCCATTTCCAACAGTACAGCAATCACATTTATGCTTCGCTTGTGTTTCCTATCAGGCAAGACAAATTAGCTGTGCATAAACATAATTTCCAGGAGAATGTATGCCTCGCTGTCAAAGATGGAGATTTAGGATGCAGGAATGAAACAAAAGAGCACCTGAAAGAAAACAGGGGAATTCTCTTCAAAGCACACACATGCTTGTTTTGTTCCCAGGGCATATTCATGTCATTGTTCAAGCCGACCGTGAAGCATTAGTGACAAATTGATGACTTTATAATAATGAATCCTCATACATACTGAGCAGCAGCAGGCAATCCACGAATGTGTCTCCAGCTGCAGAATCTTCTCTGGTAGTCAAACGACTCTTTTAACAACCTGGGTGGAAAAAAACAAGAAGAAGAAGAAGAAGAATCCCCCGTTCAGTGTTATTGCCATGTGCTTGACAGGCATTATCGCTACCAAAACTACATGTGGCTCACCAGCTATTGAAATGCAAATGTGAAAAACACAACAGGAGAGCAAACCCATTTCTGTAGTGGCTCTAAAAGCCATATGCTACTGCACACTGCATGCTTGCTTCCATCAGAATTTACTTTGTATTTTCATTGACTGCATTTAATGAAAATGAAAATGAGCACGAGAGATGAGGCAAAGGGAAAAAAGAGCATTTAAGGTAATTGCAGTATCCATATACTGTTTGAAGTCCTGTTTTTTGTGTTCAGATGGCTTCAGTCACTCACTATATATTCATAGAAATCTCAGGGAATTTGAATGTGAATTTGTGAACTTCTTCTCTTTGTTCTTTGTTGCAAAAGCATCTGCGATTCACGCTGAGAATTAACAAGTAGATTTGGCTACCTTTGAATTCCTTTTTTGCTTCCTTCCCATCTCCATATGAACTGGCTGCCAGTGTGATGCATAATGAATTATTCAAGATTTGCCTTGTGTTTGTGTATGTATGTAAATTATTGGAGATAGTTACAATAATTGAATAAAGGTGAGGCTTCAGTCTGATTGAAAGTGATGTGAGGAAACTCACAAACGCTTTACCTTGGTACAGTTCAGTGTATTGATTTGCTCATTATTGACATCTACTTTTTTCAATGCACATATCAACCCTATAAACAGCACGCATGCATACTTAATTGCGTTCTCGCATAAATATTTGTTTATGCCGCGAATCATTTAGTCATTACGGATGAATTTTTCAGTGCCAACAGAAGAACTGAGGTGGCATCTTGTGTGACTGTGATGTTAAACAGAACTGAGTGACAGAAAGAGGAGGCAAATGTGTGTGTGTGGAAAAGGCTGCTTGTTATTGTGACACATATGCTGACCTTAATGTGCCCCACAGTGAGTGCTAACTAGGGCGGAGACGGGGCAAAGGCTAACGGATTAAAACATATATATCCTTCCACATTTTATTTATCTCTTTCTCCATGAGAGACAGTTTTACTTTGTTAAAATATTGACATTTTGGCCTCATGGTTGCTATTAAGCTTCAGCTACTGATAATACAAACACGTACATATATTTAAATGTGAAATAAGAGTAGATTGCTAAACCATTTATAGATTTGCTACTGATTCTTGCCTAAAATATTCTCATGGCCTTTTAGCAAAATGCACATATACTGTAACATACTCTACAAAAGTCTTGAAAATGCCAAATAGTTGCAGGGATTTATTGAAACATGCACAGCCATAAATGTATAGCCACAAAAACAAATTTTTGCACATTTATAACAAGCTTGAAAGTGAATATTTGGTATTACAATTTTTTTTTCTTCATTTTCTAGTGATCCACTCTGTGTTTATCAATCCAAGTATGCTTTCACTGCATTGGTAGTGTGTCTGGGATCATTGCCATGCTGAAATTAAGCCTTTGCTTTCTATATATTATTGCATGGTGGTTTAAAATCAAATGGTAGTTTTCTATGTTCATAATTTCATGAATTTCAACAAGATCCCCAACACAACACACAACACAGCTCCAAGCCATGACAGAGCCTCCACCACGTTTTACAGATGGCTTCAGATACTGTTGTACCTCTCTCCGTCCCCTCATATTGACGACAATTTGAATCATCCATCCATTCGCTTCCGCTTATCCTTTTCAGGGTCGCAGGGAGCCTATCCCAGCTGTCATAGGGCGAGAGGCGGGGTACACCCTGGACAGGTTGCCAGTCTATCGCAGGGCTAACACACAGGGACAGACAACCATTCGCGCTCGCATTCACACCTATGGGCAATTTGGTTTAACCAGTTAACCTATCCCCACTAACTACATGTCTTTGGATGGTGGGAGGAAGCCGGAGGGAACCCACGCAAACACGGGGAGAACACAGAAAGACCCCGGCCTGATGGTGGAAGTGAACTCAGGACCTTCTTGCTGTGCGGCAACAGTGCTAACCACCGTGCCACCGTGCTGCCCTAACCACCGTGCTGCCAAAATTTGAATCAAAACTGTCAAATTTGAATTCATCACTTCATAAGAGCTGTTGCCACTGATTTTGAGTCCAGTTCTTGTATTATCTGGCAACCATTTCTCCCTATTTCCTACCTTCCACCATTTCTGATGAGGCTTGAGTGAACAGCAGATGGATCAGCTTAAGGGTCAGGTCTTTGGTGGATTATTTTTTTAAATATTTTTTACGATATGACTTTCAGATACTGTTTATCTCCTATAGATAGTTTTTCAGACTACGAATTCTACTTTTGGTCTCGACACACATGGCACACCATGCCAAGATAAACCAAGGTTTTGGCTTTTTGGGAATCACCTTCCTGGTGATTTTCACAAATTCAACTAAAAACATGAGAACATATGATATGTTTTTGTTGAAGTTTGTGTTATTTTGTCTCCATGTCTAAGGATACAGTTTAAATTGGTTGTTTGCTTAAGTGTCACAACACAACACTGGTTCATCCCTTGAGTTAGGCACCTTTTATGTTATTTATATAATATTTCAAAGGTCACTGTTAAGTAGCCTTAGAAACCAAGAAACCTTCTCCTGAAAAAAAAAGTACTTTGAAAGACTGTTTTGTAAAAGCCTTAGAGAACTGTTACTATAAAAAAGTCTGGCTCCTTTGAAAAAAAATCCAGAGAAATGAGGGGCGGGTCAACAGTTTTGCTCAGTATCTTGCACACAATGCATAACATTCATTAACTTGCAAACTATAAAAGTCTTTCCACCAGTTCCTCTGAGCTGTGTGTAAGGCATCCACCATACAGTAAAGCAAGTTGTGTGTGAAAATGAAGAGGCTTAAACAGGATTACAAGGAAATAATGGGCTGCGGGAAGAAGCTGATGCTGTATTACTAATGAGTGGCCTTCTTTTACATCATTTGAGAGTTCAGATTAGTGCTGCAACTGCAAACAGGAAAAAAGACTTAGATCCTATGTAGTTCCCAGGGGGCTCCCCAGTGGGCATTTACCCACAAGTAGAGCCGAAAACTTTTCGGTCTGAAAATTGCTTACGTGAAAACATTTCATACAGTCTATTAGAGCTCCTCATCTCTGCCTCAAGCTTCACTTTGAATTATTCTTTTTAAAATCTGTGTCTAAGTAGTTCAGATTCTGTTTCAATGCAATCTTAATAAATTATGTTTCGAGGCGCACTGTGACCCCTTTGTGAGAAAAGACGTTACAGGGTGAGTTGGGGTCATCCAGGGTCTTCCGTCCAAAATACTACAACTAAAATATACTTCTTTTATTTCTGTGGTTGTCTGGATATTGTTGTAAGCTATTGTGAAAACATAATTAAAGCATGTTAATGAAGGAGACAAGGTTACGTGCTATGAAAGCAAACAATATTAAATTTTTTTTCATCTGATATGAGCTCAGGCAATCTGGCAAAACATATAACTCAGTCCCTGCTGAGTGAAAAGAGATGATTTCAATAACTATAAAGCTGCTAAATGGGGAACAAAAATGAAAAACCGTTATATAATTGATGACATTCATCAATAAGAGAAGCCTGCGAGGCTGAAAATATTTATTACTAGTAATTCATGAGCAAAATGAATTAAAAACATATTTTTTTCTGTCACTTGGCTCATTTCACAAAAAGACACATATCAAATGCAAGGAAGTAAATCCCAAGTTGAAATCTCTTTGTGTTACTTTAATTAAAGCACTGAAAACCACCACACCAAAGTAATGTTACAGTACTTTTCTAAACTGCATTTGCACCGAATCGATAACAGCGTGCGATGGATTTATGAGGTAGCTCTGAAGAGGCGTGCCAGGCACAAGTGTGAAGTCAGCTGATGCAGATGTGTATGCGGGTTTGGGGGGGAGGGTGATGCCAGGCAACTTCTCATGGGAGTGTTGACAAATCCCCAGATATTGATTGGATGCAGGAGCTTCTGGACACGTATGTCCAAACTGATCCCCTCAAAGCCCAGGTGAGAAACCAGAAAGTACATGTAGAAGACGACGCTGGAAAGGTAGTAAATGTGACAAAGACATATGCACTGCCAAGAGAAAGACTGTATCTCCCTGACAGTCTTATTGCTACTTGGTTTACTGTACATAGCAATATCCAGCACTGGATGACTGATTGCCCTGCAAGGGTTTATGGTTGTTGCAGAGGCACGTTGTGCATGCGTGTGTGTGTGTGCTTCAGAGAAAGAGAGAGATGCGGGTCTGCTTGTATTGACATAGCAAAGTAACTGCACCCTCGTCAGCAATACTCAGCAGGACAGTCAATCACTGAACCGACGACCTGGATGCTCCCGTTCTCTGGGGTGCAAAACATGCACATGAATGGAGACACACTCTGACATACACACTGCACCCAGATGATCACATGTTTGACAGTGTGAAGAATTTCTTTATTTTTTCAGTTAAATGCTACCAAAAAAAACCCCGAACACAAAAAGGAACAATAAATATTTCCAAACTAATTCTCTGATTGTGGAAACAGTCTTGGAGTTTAACTTATGTTTATATATCTTTACAATGAATTACTGTTGGTCACTTGTGAGCTGAAATTTGCAGCCGCTGTCATCAAGCGTTTGCTCACAGGGGTCATGTCATTGTTGGTGTTTCTTTGTATTATTGTTGTAGTCCCATGAGATGGCTGTTGTTGTGATTTGGCGCTATATAAATAAAACTGAGTTGAACTGAATTTTCCAGACCAAAGATTTATTGCTTCAAATCACTCTCACCACTCACTGTCAGTTTCAGCTGCAAGCTCCACTAACTCACCGTCCACATCAACGTATGAATTTACCTGAAAAATGCAAATTCATGTGGCTTATCTAACATGTTACCAGCTCTAAATCCTGTTTATAAGGAAAATTTTTAATATTAAATAATTTTGTCATTGAAGGGTTATTACAACACTAGTAAGTATGGTTATGATAATCCATAACAACTCGACATTGAGCTGTAATAGGTTTGAGTTTATAATGTGCTGCATTCACAGAGTCTGTGATCTCTTGTGCACACTGTCACAGGTCCACTGATGATGTCATCACAGATAACATGTTGTTTTCGCCCAGGGGAGGCAACGTCTAGCCATAAGTATGATGACTACCTATCGAAACAGCTTCACACTTGACATTGCATCCCCTTTAGTTCCTTTAGGTCAACAACTGTACACCCACCAAGAGTGAAGCAGTGTGAAAGCTTATATAATAATACACACAGGAAACACAGTATTCTACTTTTTCTACTTATTAAATGCTTAAATAGTCAGTCTGTAAGTTTGTTAAGAATTTAGATGCCCTATAATGAAACAAATGAATGCGGCTGCAGCTAAATAAAGCAAATGCCTATTAAATCAAACCCTCCTGAATGTGGTGATGCTTATTTGAAGCACCTCTGAACTGCTTCGTTCCACTGTCATGTCAAACCGACTATGTAACAGTATTTTATTTATGTGTGTGTGTGTGTGTGTGTGTGTGTGTGTGTGTGTGTGTGTGTGTGTGTGCGTGCATAAACTTGAACTTAAACTGATCAGGGTTTGAGTACATGCATGGGTAGCTTTAAGCTGTAGTTACTCCCTCTGCCCATCAGGTGGCAATGCTTTTCTTTGCTTTGCATTCTTAGACCTTTCTTATTGAGCTTTATTGTGTTGCCATCCATACATTACCAAGCATGCAGTGTCTATAGGCTGAAACAACAAAGGAAAGCCCAGTCTCTGTGATGGTTATAATAACAAGACAAATCGAGTCAAATGCGATGTTTTCCTGTGAGACTGAGCCAGAAAACGATTCTGAAGTTTTAGTCTTGGTACGTTTTGCTTGAAAATGATCATAAAGTACATCTGAATCTCATCTTATTCTCCTGTCTTAATATGATTATACTGCTGTGATTAATGAGTCTTCCACTCTTTAAACAAATAGATCCCTCAGGTGAGCTCACTGGTATGTTATGGTCAAGTATTGATCTGGGATTGATGGCCCTGCAGACTCCACCCACTTCTTGTCCAGCTGAGAGTAATGGTTATTGAGTGAGCTGTCGATGGTAAAGAAGGACACTGGCCAGAGGACCGTGGAGGTGGTGTTAGTGGCCGGAGGGGGGGGGGGGGGGTTGGGATAGAAGCAGCAGCCACCCTGACCTTCACCTTGCCTCCACACCAGCCCACAGATTTGATAAAAACAAACCAGCAGCCACAGTGACCTCCACCTGTGATCATTCATCCACTCATCTCTCCACCTTAACCTCACTCTTGATCACACAAAGCTTGGCAATGGGTCCCGTGTTTCAATACATCCATTATTATGACCATCTTTACTCCTGCGGGCAGTGATGCAATATGAGAGCAATGCAGTCATTGCACGTGATTCTGTCTTGGTGAAGCATAGGATTAAAGTGGACCCTCGGGCTAGTCCTTGTGTTTATATGTTTGTGCTGTCAATAAGACAAGCTCAGCAGCTTCATATTACATTTGTTGTCCTAAAGCTTTAATCAAAGACCTTGTATACATGAAATGTTATTGTTGTTTGCCTACTGTTTCTCTCATGAATGAACCTTGAAGGAGGAGGATTAAAAAGAATAATGAGTTCAGACACTGCTCCACAGTTCAATAGTGGATACTATACAAGCATATATAAAAAGGAAGTTTGAAGCTGTTGATGGTATATGTCGCCCGTTTGCTCGAAAATCTCACAAATCTATTAAATGGGTCTGTTTTGTACCGGATTATGGATTTGCATGTTACATGCGCATTTCAAAGGATTTGGAAAGGCAGAGGAAATAAATTCTCGTGGGACTACTGAGCAGCAGAGAGGCCAGGTGAATAATGGAGTTCAGCGTATAAGGATGTGAGTGCAAATGTTTGCGAGACGAACATCAGAGGAAGCCGAGGCATAAGTGATAAGCAGCACCTGGCTTGTTAAGATTATTCTACCACTGGTAACTAAAAATAAAATATACAACAAACAGCAAAGAATCCATTAACTGCAGCTAAATGTGTCAACTATTAAACTCTCTACAATGCATGGACAGAAACTTTAAAGGTACAGTGTGGAAAATCTCACTGTTATAGATGTCAGTAGATGTGTTGCGAAAAAACAACGTGAAATTCAACATTTTTGGATCCAAAGTTCTTGTGTACAAACACCAAACGCGTTGCATTTTTGCAGAATTCGTCCTCAGAAAACAAACTGTGAAAGAAGTGAAGTCAACATGAAGTGATGACGAGCTGATCCTGATGCTTCTAGACAAGAAAAAGAAATTCTGGGTTCTCAGGAGAAGGCAGCAGCAGGGAGAATTTAATGGTATGATCCAGGATTTAAAGCTGTATCACAAATGCTGTCTTACATATTTCAGGAAAGGGATCCCATCACTCTCAAATGGTCACAACAAAAGGCTGCCCCTCGCTGAGCCTGGTTCTGCCTGAGGTTTCTTCCTGTTTCCTTTCCACTGTCGCCAAGTGCTTTCTTAAAGGAATTGGTTTGATTGTTGGGGTTTTCTCTGTGTTACTGTACGGGCTTTACCGTGCAATATAAAGCATATAAAGTCAGATCTGTTTACTCTGATCCAAAAATCAAACTTGGTTTGAAAAATAAATACAATAAATTTGTCTAGTGAATTAAATGGACATTGTAAACGGCTGCATTAAGAATAACAGAGTCCGAAAAATAGTTTTACAGCAGAAAATATTTGCATAGATTTTATGTATCTGGTGTAAAACTAGGTGTAAAATTATTCCCATTACTGTCAGCAACGAAACAAGAAGATTAAATTTACACTGCTAGGTTGAATTACTATGGAGCTAAATGTTTTCTTAATTTGAAAAAGTGATTTGAAACTGAAATTCTACCATTTGAATCGTGTCTCATCCTTTGATACATGACCACATGCAAAATCGGGGTCAAAAGTCTGAACCTAAAAAAATGAGATTTGAAGCTGAAAAATAAATTTAAGCTGTAAAAAAAATATTTGCATTAAAAAAAATATTTTCAAGTAAAAATTCCTTTTTTAATATCAAAAGTTAGAATTTCAGTTTTAAATCACTTTTCAAATGAATAAAACTTTTGATCCTGATTTAGCTCCATAAATAACCTGCTGAGCAGAGAGCAGGTGACTTCTGCATCATCCCTTCCATCTGGGAACCGTGCCGTTATTTACTCTCATTTTATCCCGACGCCGTCATGTTGCCTCTTCTTGTTTTCAGTTCTCCTGTGAAGGGAACGCTGCTCAAACAAAGGTGTGATCCTTCATCCTTCATTTGATCTTGACTCCAAAGGTGCAGACACAATTAAAAATCGCCTCAACAGCATGCGGACGCCTATAAAGTCTCTTCTTTGCTTATGATGCTTTGCTAAGTACTCTAGCCACATACGTAAAACACAATGAAGCGAAACAGCGATGTCCATCTCAGCCACTGTTTTCAAGATGGCGGAGGAACATGGTGGCTTCCACACATCTGTGTCTGCTCCTATGTGTTTTTAATGGATTAATTCCAAATTTACAAGAATACACCAAACAGCTGGAAGATGTAACACCCTAATATATATTTATAAGTATAGTGGTCCCTCGTTTATCGAGTTATGTTCTAAAAATAACCTGCGATAGGTGAAATCCACGAGGTAGCGAACTTTATTTTTTACAGTTATTATAGATGTTTTAAGGCTGTAAAACCCGTCACTACACACTTTATGCACTTTTCTCAGACAGGCATGAACATTTTCACACTTTTCTCTCTTGTTTAAACTCTCAAAGTTCAAACAAACAAGTCCAGTATCATAGAATGAATAGAGCAGCTGCGAGAGAATTCAACATTAATGAATCAATCGGACAGAGAGGAGGCTAGAAGAATGATCTGAGCAAAGTTTGACTTATCAGACTGTTTTGTTTCGCTTAATGCGCCTTATAATCCGAAAAATACTGTAACTTCAGCATGTCCAGAAATCCAACTTTTTGTGCGATGGTTAGCATCTTCCTCTTGGATGCTACCACAGCTGGCTTTGACGGTGCAAAACGTTTCATCGACATTGTTGTGTTTGTTGGGGAGAAAACTTACAAACATACAGTACAGCACTTCAGAGTCACACTGCTAGCGATAGAAGATTTATGTAAATTTGACAAGCTGAATGCATTCTGTACTGTACAGAAGACACGGCATTAGATTGATTGACAATGGTCTACAGCCAATCAGGACACAGAACCAGTGCACTGTAAAAAAAAAAAAAAGCATGCAAAATTGTACAGAAAAAAAACCCCGCGAATTAGCGAGGGACCACTGTATAGCATTCTTTTTTTTTTTATTGAATAACCTAAACAAAATGACTGGCTGCACCTTGCTACTAAATCTGCAGTCTATATTCCTGCATCTTCATGCATGATAATGATCTGGGGTAAACCCAGGCTGGTGTGTAAATTATAAATCAACTCATTAGTGATTCATCACTGCTTCAATCAGATAAAAAAAAAAAGTAGCAGCTGAGTTTTCTTTATCATCTTTGTAAAACAGAGAACTCAACCACGGCACCAAGTGGAGCAGACAGATGCACAACAGCAGCTATTTATATCTGTTTTCTCATTGTTTTTATTTATATTCTTACTACTAAGCATAAATATTTATTAAAAGTTGAACTGTTGCTTTCTAAACGTAGAATCTGTCTTTCTAACCATGAAAGTGAACAAAAAATGAGCTCCCCACACATGCCAGTGTGAACTCATTTAACTTTGTTTACTACATCATCTGATTTAAGCTTAAAATGTCAGACCAATTAGTCCTGGTTATTGATCAGCACATCAGACTGAAGGTCTGAGGTCTAATACGGGCAGAGATTGCATTGTGTTTTTTCTGTAAGAGAGACAGTCAGTCCTCCTTAATTAAGGGAAGTATACCACAGCTGTGCTTCAGTCCTCAGCAGTTATTGTGGTCACTATGTTCTCCCTGACAATCCAACAATTCCAAGAAAAAAAATGAAAAATACAACAAACATGATCTTTTTATATGACAAATCTTTTAAAAAAAATAATTATAAGAACTTAAAATGAATATTTGCATGGCTGATCTTTAATTCCATAGATATAAACTCAGTACTTAAAGATACTAAAGATCCTATACTAATACTTAAAGATATTAGTATGCTAATGCCCCCACCCATGGCCCCAACTCAAAAGCAAAACAAAGACTAAACAAACACGCACATCGCCCTCAGATAAATAATAGTCCCGAATGGCACGTGACATCCAACATCTCCTCTGACCCAGCTGTTTCTATCCAGTAACCTTCTTTACAACAAGAGGACAGCTGGGCAAACACTGACCCCCATCTGCCCCTTTCGCTACAACCCCTTGAGATGACCTCACCCTCAGCAGCTCCCCAAATGGCCCCCCCTTTGGACCTTTAGTTCAAGCAGGCCGCCTCAGCAGCCAAGCAACTCGCCCTGATGCCCACCCAGGTCTGGGGTCCCTTAGTAGGAGCGATGAGCAAGACTCAAACACAGACCTTCTGCAAATACAGAAGGTCGTTTCACACAAGGAGCAGGGTCAGCGCCTTTAGACAACAGCAGCTAACCACACACTGATTTCTTTCTTTCGTTCTACATATCCTCACATAGAAACTGTTAGTTGCTCAATGAGGAATGAGTGAACCATTCTATTTTTTTCCTCCTCCACACACACACCACGCACACACACACACGAACGCACGCACACACACACACACACTGAACAACCCACTGCTTATTTGTTCCCTGGTGAGTTCACTCCTCAACTCCTCCAAGTCTCAGGCTGCCAGCCTTATATAATCGACACAGTACAACAAGTTCAACTCTCATTCTAAACAAAAGAAATCTTGGCATTTCTGGACCAGACAGACCGAATGTCTAGGATAGTTTTATGTAAGTAAGTGATGTATTTAATGTACATGTACGTAAAAGCAGATCAGAACATGTGGCTGAAAATACAAGATGTGATTCTCTTTGTTTAATATTACTGTTGGTTGGATGGGGGGATGGATGGATGCTAAAGCTGTTGCTCTTTCTGATTTGTGTATTTGAGATACTAGAGAAATATTTTGGTGCACCTGACACACTCTACTCAACCAGGTTGCAATTCTCCTAGTTTATGTTGGGATGATGATTCCTTCTCTCAGATTTGCAACTGCTGGAGTCCCTCATGTCCCCAGTGTGTGGCCACGCCCTGGAGTCTAATTAATACAACATACTGTGCATCCATATGGCTCTGTGTGATTAAACAGATAGGAGAAGGACGGGAGAAAAAAGGGGAGAAACACAGGAGATGATGCAGATGGGGTCCACTCTTCCATATTTCCATCACTGATATGGACGTAATGCTGTGTTAGTTGTTTCTGCTGCCAGTGGCAACGAAACAGGAAGCCAGCCTTGGCAGAAAACAGCATAAATAAATGCTGAAAAAATCTATTTGCAAAATCTTTGAAAGGTACCTTTTTTCATTTCCTTTGCTGTGAAACAACACACTTCGAAGGTCAGATATAAGTGCTGGAACAAAGCAAATCTTCAGTGGGTATGTATGCATTAGGTACCAGGAGAGGGCTGATGGTGATGGACAGAGACAGGCTGGGTGAGAGTCAGTAGGTTACCGTGTAGAAGAGCAGAAAATGAAAACACTGCAAGAGACTGAATGAGAAGAACTGAGAGTGGAGAGATGAAACACAAGTGTCATCCCTCGCCGACAGCCATCTTGGTAGTGTCTCAGTGCCAGGGCGGGGTGTAACACTTCCAAAGTAATATGTTACCGTAATCAAGTTAAAACAACACATTCAATAACTCACTAATGTCAGGAAATGTCAGCAACTGGGAAATGAATTGGTGGAGTGATCTACAGCTGGTTAGGAAAGGAGTTGTGGACATTACTTTCACTGTTGCTGCATGAAACGACAAGCGTGATGGTGAAGAGCAAACTGCCTCCAGGGGTGAATAGGTAGCAAAGGCAGTGATGAGCAGTCAGGTTTGCAGGCTTGTAGTGTAGAATCGCTTTAAAGTTTCTTTGGACTGAGTTTCATCTTTGCTTCAGGTTGTAGGTTTTATCTGTAAAACCTAAAAGAAACATTTTATGTTGCCCTCATTAGGATCGGGATCTGTGTTAGTGTGTGGGACGGTAGCTTCAAATCAAGTATGGAGTGATTCTTATATAGCACTATTCTACTCTTCTTAAGCACTCATAGCACTTTATACAACATGTGCCATACTCCCATTCACACTCACAGATTTGCACAAGTTCTTTTTTCTACGTCTAAGTGCTCTCTGTGTGACACTAACAGTCTGATGAACGCATCAGGAGCAACTCAGTGGCCATTTCTCAGTACGCATACTTGCGTGTTCTTGTGTAACGTCATCAGTTGCAACCCAAATAATGTATGCATCGAGTCAAGTACGTGAAAAATGCAATAAATGAAATAAGACACAAAATAAACTTTTATGATGTTTTTAGGTGAGAATGTGTAAACTTCAAACATCTGCCCAGTTGATCAAGTCAATTTTCAAAAGGTCTTCAAAGTTTTCGGAGATGCCCGTTCCCGCTGGTCTAACAGCCAGCTCGCCCCACCAGCTGTCAGCTGACCGGGAGGTCGAGGCTCACGATCACTATCGTTTTCAAAACACCAACTGGCTTTTGCCACTCACTGGAGTTAAACACGAGAAATAATTCACTTAAATGGTTTCTAACAGTTAATATTTGGTATATTTCAGGGTTTAATTTGTTCCTGAGCAAATTCGTTTGACTGACATTAAAGATGAGCTTCATACCTGGATTGTTTCATTTAATTTTAGTGTGTCAATGTAGAGCCGTGAGTATATTTGGGGATAAATTAAATGCACTATACTTATTTTAACCAATAATCCTGAATTAAAACTGACATTAAAAAAATTTTAATTTCGGAAGAAAGTGCAAGAGTTTTCAAGAACAGACTTACATACTCAGGTATTGAGAAACAGCCAGTATCTTGCCCCAGGTTTCAAATTGGAGCAGCCTGGGATCAACCCACCAATCTTCTGATTAGTAGATACCCTGCTCCAACTCCTGAGGCACAGCCACCCTAAAATGTGACAGTGCGCTTCAGGTCCATTTACACAGTAACACAAGCAGTGAAACAAATGCATGCATTTGCATGCAATAATGACTAATGTGTAGTACATAACTACAGGCCTTTACAAACTGAATGGGTTGCAGAAAAAATGACACGATATTTCAAATTTTCTGATCTGAACTTGTTGTGTAACATACACCGTTCAGCGTTTTTGCTGAAAATTCATCCTCAAAAAACACACTGTAAAAAGTGTAGATGAAGGGATGATGAGCTGGTCCTGATGATTATAAACAAGAAAAGGAAGAAATGGAGATTCTGAGTTGATCCAGTTCTCATGAGAAGGCAGCTGCAGAGTGAATTTCATGGTTTGATCCAGGAGTTGAAGCTGTATCATAACCGCTTTCGTATGTATTTCAGGATGTCTGTGAGGCAGTTTGAATTTGTGTTAGCAGAGTTCGGACCACGTCTCAGCAGGCAAAGAAATCATTTTAGAGAGCCAGTTGACCTGAAACAGCATCTACTGTAGCTGTGTGTCTGAAGTAAATTAGTATTTAATTATTTTTATCGTATTTGTATTTAGTACCAGTGTGTGATTTGAGTTACGAGCGCACTCGTTGCCAAATGCAGTGGTCTGATTGGTCAGATCTGAAAAATTTGGCTTGGTTTGAAAAAAAAAACAAAAAACTAAATGCCCCAGTTTCATCTAATGAAATTACACCACTGGTATAAATGGCTGCATTAAGAATAGGTGTGTCTGACAAATATTTTAGATGGATGTCCAGTGTTTAAACGCATTAGTAGTGGGGATGATTTGTGGCCAGTCTTAGATTTCACACAAAACCACAAATGTCAGCTTCAGTAGGTGAAAAGGACAATGAATGCCATAAAAAAATTCACTGAACTCTTTCCACTTGTTCACATTTCACTAAAAATGTACTCAGCATGTGCTCATAGAAACAGTGTTACTGTTAAGGTGGATAAACCACAGGCTGCTGCAGACTGACCAGTTTTTCATGGGAACTGCCTCTACACAGGCTGTTCGGGACTGTTACACTGTAAAGTGCTTCAAGGCTCTCTCAAGCCTCTTTGGGGCATTTCTTTACACTTTCCCTAAGTGTTCAATGCATCAAACATTCCCGAGGGAATATCAACAATTCAGGGTGTTCTAATGTTGCAAATGATGGCAGGAGAAACTCATATTATGCCTGCAATCTCTGAGCAATGAATAGTGGCTAAAATATCAAATCCACACATTTATGTGCACCACTAGATGCAACTAAAGCTTGCAAAATTCACATTTTGTGATTTGCATGTTAAAGCGGTATATGCCATCTTCTTTTCCCTTCACGGCTTTGCATCCTCACACCTATTGCCACCTCCAGAATCATTTAATCTTCTTTCTTAGAGCCACCTCACACCTCCATCCCTTGCTTGCTTTGTCCCACCCTCCATCCTTTCTTTGTCCTGCTCTTCACTGCCACTGTGCACACAGGGGATGTGATATCTCTGCCACTTCCCCTCCCCCACACTTTACCCACCTCCCTCCTTTGCCTTTCTTGAGGGCGCTTGGGTGCACTGTACCCGTTAACCGGTGAGTAGTCATTCAAGCCCTTAGTGTGTGCATGGATGTGTGTTTGAGTGATAAATGAAGCAAAATCTTTCTTAGATGATGAGTGCCTACGTCTGTATGTGAGCCCTACACTTACTGCCAAAAGAAAAGGCCTCAAAATTTGTTTCTCAAACACATCTCAATGTGTTATGAGGTCAGGAGTAAGGTCTGCATGGTCACTCTGCAGAACAATTCCCCCTGCACACATTGCAATCACATCAGCCCACCATCTCTCAGAACCAGTCACTCCATTAATGCTTTCAGTGCCACGTCTCCTGTGGCCTCAGCACGTTAATGCCCACATTCTCCATCACTCACCATCCACCACATGGCACTCCATCTCAAACCGGAGCCACAGGCAACAGCGTGGGGAGAAGTGGCAAAAATTATATCCTCTCTTTCAAGCACACAATCCTTTGCCGAAGCACACCCACACAAACATTTACAGCAGGCGATTTATCTGCAGATGTTCCATACATGAATATCTCCATTATTATCACAGTTTTAGCACTTAACAATCTTTCCCTCATTTACACTGCTGGTGGCATAAAAGTACCACTTATGCATACTAAAATATTTCATTTTGAAATGGTCTAAAACATAGACCGTATTCAAAGAGTGGATGTGAATTTTGTATCTGAAAAGTAAAGACAAGTGCTTTAAACCTGTGTTGATGTTTAAAAATTGGCCTCACACTGGTGACATCACAGTGGCTGCTTTCTGCTTTTACGTCTACTTCCAAGTGGGGAGGGTGTCCTATTTTGCATTAGCATTTTTTCACCCAATTGGAATTGTTAGTCTGCTTGCCTATCGATGACTCTTATCGGTTCCACTTCAACTTGCGTTACAATCTGCTGATTTCAGTTCATGTGCCGGAGAACCAAAACAGTGGCACTGTCTGCAGCGTGGATATGGACATTACTTTTACTTTGATTGCACCGAAGGACGACAGCGAGATGGTAAAGTACAATTTGTATCTAGGACAGAAACGGCTACATTACACTGCTATCACAACTTTGGCTCTTTGCAAGCATCTGTACAGACAGCATGATAGCGCAAGCCAAGAACCCACAGTGACGTTAACTGAGTGAATGTTGAATCCAGCCCAGCAGCCAGACCCTGAACTTCAACAGGTAACAAAAGCAGTCAGGCTGCAGCCTCCATTTCTACATATTCAAAAGTATGTTTCAAAAGTAGAATTACCGTGGCGATCGCTTTAAACCCTCTTTGTGCCACAGATAAGGGAATCGATAAGGAATAACGATAATGTAATGGGAATCACTAAATTCTTATCATTCCCATCCCAGTTTATCAGGCCATCTACACAGGTATTTTGCAATTTGCCTTTCCTTGATAACTATAACTAAGTGGCATTTTTGGTCACTGTAAATTGAGGTTTTGAAAAACTCCCTTCAAGGTGAAGTATTTCCTAAACTCAGTTTCTGCATTTGCATGTGGGGGCGGAAACCAGAGATTTTGTCTTGCAACATCAGCAGTGCGAACCTCTATCTTCTTTTTTGAGGTTGGACTATTAGGCTTCTGATTGGCCAACATTTCTATACAGTAAGGTGTATATGAGCATCGGTTGTTTGAGCATGCTCATGATAGCATTAAACAATGTTTTATGCATTTTCGTGTTGACCGAGATGTTCTTCTAAACAAAAGCGGAAAAATACCCATGTATGTGAATGTAGCCGTGGTGTACACTTCAACTTGCTCTATGACAGTTTAAGTAAGCGCCACCACCTCTATAACTATAAAAGTTAAGAAAACTGGAAAAAAAGCCTATAAATATGAAAAATAACCAGACTTGTGCCACAATAAGGAGGTTAAAAGCTAAAGGTTTGACATTAAAGTGGATTTTTAGATCATTAGTGACATACGGGTAAAAAAAAAAAATGCTCAAAGTGCCGACTCTGACTACTCTGTACCTGAAAGTCTGATGAGATGATGAGAGATGAGATAGCCTTTATTTGTCAGTTGCAGGTCTTTTGCCCACAACCAAGGTGACAGACCTTGCCGACCGTACATACAATACACAAACATCACATTGGGGAGACAGGTCAGGCTAGGTAGCAAGGAAAAAAACATTGAAATGTGTAACACAAAAGGATACTACAGGAATACACAGATATCAACACACCATAGCACAATAAACACAGACAAGCAACATGGGAAAGTGTTCCAGTGTGTACATCTGATCTGGGACCGCTGCAATCTTCGACTGCGCCTCCAACTGACCCGATGTCCACATCAGAGGGGAGGTAAGCGTTGGAGGTGGCGTTGGATCCGGGGTAGGGAGGGTGACGCGTCGGTGAGTATCAGTATATGTATGTGTGTGCGTGTCCATAGTTCAGCTGAGACAGTGTCCTTCGCCCTGCCAGGCTAAGTAAACAGTCTTCCAGCCAACCCAGGTGGCCTTGCATGGAATGGGAAGGAACAGACTCAACACAGTCGTTATCAGGGTGTTTTGTTCAGCTCCATCAGCTGGCCCCGAAGGGGTATCCGCATAAGTGATGTTATCTTTTACTTTAGTGCGAACAGCTCATATGAATTTCAAAGCAGTTCTACAGTCCAACACTGGTCTCTCAATCTCCCGTTGGTGAGCCGTGAGCTTCGCCATACTTTCGTTCTGTGATGTTATCATTTCTTGTGCTCAAGGAGCCAATTTCTGAGAACTCACGGCAGTGTGCCTCCCCGAGATGTCATCCAATTTTGTGCCCAGAGATGTTATTCCAGGCTAGCCCTTCCGAGATGTATCCAGTCTGCAGTCAGAGATCTTATTCTGAGTATTCACAGCAGCCGTAGCCTCTCCAAGATCTTATCCGTGCTGACTCAATGGGCCCATTTTGAGAAACTCACGCCTCTCCCATCGCTCCAATCCCAGCGGGCAGCCTTGTGGGGGTTTGAACAGCCGGTTCCGCTTTCTTAATTCTTCGATAAGTCAGGGCCAAGCCAGCTCCGATCAGCCAGAACCCTGTTACCATGGTTCCGAATAGGTAGATATCTTCAGCACTCAGGCTCACCCAAGCCCAAACTTCCCGTTGAGAAAGGGGTGTCAATTGCATTTAGGGACCAGTTGATCCAATCCATAATTCCTCTTTTAGGTTTTAGAGAACAGACTGTGAGAGAGTGTTCCAGGGAAAATACAAAAAAAAACCCCACAAGACTAGACAAGGACATAAGCAGGGAAGATAAGGGAGAGGAGAAAAAGTGCGTCCGCCTCCTCCGAGAGCCAAAGACTGTCACTGATGAAATTTGATCAGGTTATATTGAACTCATGATTAACTGTGGTCTCCCTTTGTTGTTTTGTTTAGATTGTTTTGTATTATTCTGGAAATGAATCCATTAATAATGCATTAATATGAAAACACAATGTTATGAAAGTAAAAGTAAAATAGTTATAATTTAATTGTCTTTGCTATAAAGTTTAATTGTGATGCTTAGCTTCGCTTTGAGTGTGAAACATTCATTTTTTATTGGAGCAATTTAACTAAAGGGCACACACACAAAAAATGAGAGCCTGTTAAATACACACACACACACACACACACACACACACACACACACACACACACACACACACACACACACACACACACACACACACACACACACACACACACAGAGTGACAAACACGGAGGATAGCGTTTTAAAACGAAACAGGAGCTGACAAGATGGTTTTGATTATCTGTGACTTGAGAGGAGGGATGTCACCTGGGAAGTGTGTTACGGCTGGGAAATCTGGACACAGTAAAAAAAGAAGAGGGAAAAACAGGAGAAAAAAACCCTGGTAACATCAGAAGTAGGCGGGTGTAAAAGTTGGCTGGTGTGACCTTTGGCCTCCCTCTCTCTCGACTACTCCCTTTGAGTCGCTAAAAGGCGTGCGGTGTGAGTAGCCAGAAGACAGCTGCGCCCCCACCCAGCTCTCTCTGGGAAACCGAGGTCCTCTTTCTCAACGCGTTTTAAATGCAGTGGGGTCAGGAGCAGCCGGGGCCCAGTTGAGGTGGTCCAGCCACGGATAAAGTTTCACTGCTTTACATGGCCAGTCTGGACTGTGTGTGTGTGCGTGTGTGTGTGTGTGTACATTACAGAGACAGAAAGAGAGGCTACTTGTGGAAAACTACTCTACTGTTATCTCTCTATAAAAGGAGAAAAGAAACTCGCTACTGTGATTAAAAACATCCTCTCTTTCTCACATGGCAATCTTCCACACAGCTATTAAAAATCTATTCACATCCACACATGCTGCAGCTCATGTATGCAGAGAGACAATGATTTAAATTAAATCCAGTAACTGTATGCTCACTTTAAATTGTTAAATTGTTGATATACAATAAAACAAAAGAAATGCTTGAATCTCCAGGTTTAACAGCCAAACATGAATTAAGGCCTGGGTGACCTCTGATTTCCTATTTGTAAAACTGAGGTTATTGTACGTGTCCCTAAAAATCTTAGAAATATGGTGTTTAACCAGGTGCTTAGTCTGGATGGCATTTCAAACTCCAGTAACACTGTGGGGAATCTTGGAGTCGCATTTTATTTGAATATGTCCTTCAATGTGTGTATTAAGCAGATATATACGACTATGTAGGATTACTTCTTTGTATTTGTGCAATAACCTTAAAATGGGAAACATCCAGTCTCAGAACGAAGCTGAAAAACTAGTTCATTACTTTTAGGCTGGATTCCTGTAATTCGTTATTACATCAAAAACTCCCTGCAAAGACTTCACTTGATCCAAAATGCTGTAGTGAGAGTGCTGACAGGGACTAAAAAGAAAGAACATATCTGTCCCATATTAGTGTCTCTTCCTTGGCTCCCTGTTAAAATCCAGAATCAAATTTTCTCCTCACATACTTGAATAATTAGACCTTGTATTTAAAGACTTCAAGTCAAGTCAAGTCAAAGTTTATTTATATGGCACATTTAAAAGACTAGTGTACATCAAAGTGCTTCACAATAAAACCGCAGAGCGGGCAGAACAAAGAACAAATAGTACAATTATACTTAAAATTGAATTTACATGGTGTAGTGCAGGCCGACAAAAGCTAAGTTAAACAAGTGTGTTTTTAAACAGGATTTGAACGATTGAACTGATTCCGAAGTACGGATTTCGACTGGGAGATTATTCAAGTGTCTAGGAGCAGCAAAGGCAAATGCACCGTCACCTCTGGTTTTTAAACGAAACCTTGGTTGCATTAGGAGCAGTTGGCTGGAGGATCTTAGTGATCTCTTTGGGTTGTACGGATAGAGGAGATCAGTTAAGTAGCTAGGGGCCAGGTTATTTAGAATTTTGAAATCAATGTGATATTTGATGGGAAACCAGTGTAGGTTGGCGAGGACAGGGGTGGTGTGCTCATGCCTTCTAGTTCAAGTTCAAAGTTTATTCTAGTTCTGGTTAAGAGGCGTGCTGCTGCATTTTGGACTAATTGCAGGCGCTGAAGGAGGGAGAGTTGGAGGCCCAGGTAAAGAGAGTTGCAATAGTCCAATCTAGAAGTGATGAAAGCATGGATACATTTTTCGCATTCTTTATGTGGTAAATAAGGCTTAGCTTTGGAAATTTGGTGTAATTGATAAAAGCTGTTTTTTAGCACAGTGGATACTTTCTTGTTTAATTTAAAAGAACTATCGATGAGCACTCCGAGGTTTCTGGCAGAATGAGAAAGGTGGTTGGCCAAAGTCCCATTGTATCAGTTAGCTGGCCCAGGGGAACGTGGCTATCAAAAACGATAATTTCTGTTTTGCTTTCATTTAAGATAAGCGAGTTCTGGGATAGCCAGTCTTTAACCTCCTGCAGACATTCGAACAAAGGCGAGAGTGGGGACAAGGCATCCAAATTTGTGATAGCAGATGTTATGTTTTTTAAAGATGAGTCCTAAGGGCAGCATGTACAGGGAGAACAGCGTGAGGCTTAATACGGACCCCTGAGGCACACCACAATTAACAGGGGCAGAAGAGGAAGAGTATTTCCCAAAGGTGACAGAGAAGGATCTGTCTGATAGATACGATTTAAACCATGAAAAAACATTACCTTTAAGGCCAACTACATGTTCTAGCCTTGTTAGGAGAATATTATGGTCTATCGTATCGAAAGCAGAAGTTTGATCTAATAAGACTAGAGCCACAGGGTGCCCAGAGATAATTAAAAAACTCAATAAGGCTGTCTCGGTACTATGACGGGGTTTGAATCCAATTTGTCACTGACACCACATGTCTCTAAGAAGGACTGAAGTTGCTGGTGAACCATTTTTTTCTAAAAATTTTAGACATGAAAGGAAGTTTAGAGATTGGCCTGTAGTTTGAAGGGGTGTTGGGGTCAGCATTGCTTTTCTTGATTACAGGTTGTACGGCTGCGTGTTTGAAGGTAGTCGGAACACAGCCTGATGACTGTGAAGAGTTCATTAGAAGTAAGATAGAGGGACCAATAGTAGTCAGAGCTTCCTAAATAATGTGGGAAGGAAGAATGTCATGCAGCGTATGATTAATTATTTCTTTCAGAGTTGAAAAAGATACAGGCTCAAACTTTTGAAAAACCATAGCGCATTCAGAAACTGGGGTTTGGTTAACTGCCGGTAGATATGGTGCCCTTAGTGCTGAAATTTTACCTATAAAGCAATGTAAGAATTCATAGTATTGTATCATGCCAATACTTACCTTCAGCTTTTGGGCCTCTCTTCTGTACAACCAGCTCCCAGTTTGGATTTGAGAGACAGACACCCTCTCTTCTTTAAAGATTAGGCTTAAAACTTTCCTTTTTGGTAAGCATATAGTTAGGGCTGGTATAGAGGTGAATTGAATTACAAAGAGTAGTGAAATGTGGCTGTCTTTTTAAGTTCCTGCGTGGGTGTCTTGTGTTTGTGTGCTGCAACCATGGTAAAAAGTAGATTGAATAGTTATACAGCTATTCATCCGTCTTCAAATGACTCAGAATGTGCAATGATTAATTTTCTGAGAATTTCACCATCACTCCTATTCATTATCTCAGGTGATTTATTTAAATGATTTGCTGGGATCAGGAAAGCTAAATAGAAATCCTTGGCAGTTATAAAAGGGTCATTTTATGTTGACTTAAGTGGAATGTAAAACTGAAAAGTGAGCACCCCCCCCCCCCCCCCCCCCCCCAAAAAAAAAAAAAAACCAAAACAAAACAAAACAAAACAAAACAAAAAACAGAAAAGACAGCAGGACTGTAAACACAATAGGTCAAATATAGCTGAGGAATTAATTGAACCAAGGTCAAGAGCAAACTTAAAAAATGAGAATTGGATGCAAAAATGCATAAAATGTCCTTTGACTGCTCAGAAATTCAGATTGAATAATCAGTCTTCTAGAATTTAATAATAAACGTCCCGTGTAAGCTTTCCACGTTGCTCTGCAGGACTTATTTATTATTATGTTGCTGAATTCACGATGCATCCATGAGTACAATATATAACAATATTACTACCAACAGGTATGCTAGGAAAAAAAAAAGCAGCAAAAACAAGCAGACAAAAAAAAAATGGAATCATATTAAAGAGAGAGTGAGAAAGAGAGAGGACGTTGATTCATATTGGACTCTTCCTTTGTCTGCAGTCATGCACTGGGATTTACAGTGATTAGAAGTCCGGCACCACCCTTCATTGACCAGGAGCTCTGGGCCTGGTGCTCAATACTCTTTGTCTGGCCACGGAGGCCATGAGTTAATGTGCTGAACACGAGAACAGGATGGTGATGTGGGGAGGGAGAGAAGCAGCCTGCACCAGATTGATCTGCTGCATCTCAGCGGACTGCAGGAAGCAAGCGAGCAAACTCACGACTGTGCTGTAAATTACACTATTTTGCACCAGGTGCACACACTCACTCATGCACACTCACACACACACACACAGAATAAAGACAGACTCTGGATTCATTATCACTAGAGCTAGTTTATTATCACTGTTATTGGTTTTTTTTCTCCTATCAGTGTTGCACAATGAACCCTAAAACAATACAAACCACTAAAAATGGTCTATTTTTCCTTTAAAGCATATACATACACACATACAGTATATACACTATATGTGGATATGTATGCAGATTACAATTTATAGTTGCACCAACATGGTCTCTAGAGAGAGCATAGAAACAAAACCTTTTT
Source organism: Rhamphochromis longiceps (assembly GCF_057381845.1). Taxonomy (NCBI): domain Eukaryota; kingdom Metazoa; phylum Chordata; class Actinopteri; order Cichliformes; family Cichlidae; genus Rhamphochromis; species Rhamphochromis longiceps. Next base: position 23,248,262 of record NC_140557.1, read on the forward strand.
ATACAGCAGTGATCCATGACAGCTCTCTGAGAACACTTTTAAAACTATCTAGTGTTGACCTGAAGTAAACTGTGGGAGAGAAGCAGATATCGGCAGTGACCTCAGCAGACAGACGGACAGACAGACATGATTATGCATGATCATGAGCTAAATGTAAAATATTGTGCTCCTTTATTCCTTTGCAACTTTTTTTTCTTTAACAAAATCTGAGTAACACAGGCTACACCATATAGTTGCTCTTTTTAAACTTCTGGCACCTCATTTGAACCCTGCTGGGAATAAATGGTTATAGAATAGAACAGAAATTTTGCACATTTTAATACAGCATGTAAAGCCAGTAGAAACAAATCTACAGGGCAGATTTTTCCTACGGTGCCCTTTATCGTAGTTCAGACTTGGACCATAAAGACACTGCTTTTAGAACTAACATTAAAATATAATAAGACATTTATATAATGATGCATTTCTTAAAAGATGTTGATTTAAAAAAAGCATCATGAGCCAAATGTGCTTAAAAGTAATGCCTCCTCTGATTAGAGATTACAGTGAGCCCCAAGTCAATGTTTGACGCAATATATTGACAATATATCAGCATGTAAAAGAAGATGCATTTTTACCAGACAGCAAATTGAATGTTTTTGGATGAAGCAGATTAAAACTGAATAATCAGGGAGGTTTCTTTTCTGAACTGTTTGCTTCTTATTTATTCGTGAATATTTAATGTACTAAGGAAATGTGTTTCGTGGGCTTTAAACCCAGTAATTAAACTTCACCGATGGAGCAGTCTCGAGCTCTGCAATCACTTCTCAGCTCTGGAGGTGGTGACAAGGTGTGGGAGGTTTAAATCCTTGGCGTGGAAACATAGTTCATTTAAGAGGTTTAATGATTAAAAATAATCCCATCAGCATTTTTTTCTACTTTTATACAAAATTCTTGGTGAAACCAGAAACTCTGGGTAAGAACAGGTCACACATTCATACGCCTACATGGTTTAGTATGTCAACATCATATTGACATAACTTTCTAAATTTCGTTTTGCCTGCAGTGCTGCAAGTTGAAGTTGCTGTGCATGTGGAAATTTAGCAATGCATCTCTCGTACGAAGCTGTTGCTCACTACAGTGCTTGGCACTGGGGTTTATACCTGCAGTGTAGATCCTACTCAGGAGCTCTTTTTTCCATTTAAGCAGCTGATTAAATGATGACTGAGCGGCTTTAGCTCATGCTGACAACATCAATATAAAACACACATTGTCCTCAACCGCAGATGCTTTGTGAAGGAAAACAAAGACACCTTTTTCACTTTAACTGTGACAGCACTGGCAGGACCTCAGCCTGAGTCACTCATGTGAGGATGACTGGTGGGAACAGGATGAGAATGAGGTGATCATCAGGCATCAGCGAGGACAAGAGAGACTTAGATTTGTCAACAGAAAAAAAGGTCACTCAGCCTATTTCATCAATATACACCAGCAAAACAGACTGACAATCAATAGTACCATATTGAGAATACAAGATTTTTTTTTGTATTTTTTTGTCATGATTTGGCTAAATATCACAGTGTTGCCAATAAGGATTAACTAAAACTTTTCAATTAGGGCTAAAAAAAAACACATCAGCTTTTTGTTTCTCATGCAGACTCACTGTAGGGTTTTTTTCTGCCTTCTACTTTTAAACATACTGAATTCAATCTGCTTTCTCAACAGGAGCGTGTAAAATATAATACTGATATCAAACATTAAAGTACAGTTACAATAAACCACCATTTGACAACAGTATAAATCACTCAAAAAATCCTGAAACTCAGCATTATTTGACACATACAGTCATCAGTGTATCAGAGCAAAACACCATAGAGATAAATGTACTGGAAATGTAATCAATTTACAGTCAGCTCAGATAGTCATTTGGTGCCACAACAATCAGTACCACATAATGTAAAGGACTTTTAAAAAAGGGCAAAGTTTAATTAGAAAAAGAAAAAAGTTAATATTTCGGGTGTGCTAAACGTCTTTGTCACTGAGATCAACCACAGAGTCACTAACACTCATAACAGACATCATAGAACAATACAGTGCCAATCTAGCCAGACTAAGCCTATCTTACCCCCCTGACTTGATCTGGTTACCTGTGTTTAGTCAATGTATTATAAGAGCATGAAGAGTTGGAGTCATATTGGCACCATATGTGAAAGAAACCCTGCACATTCCCAGTCCAGGATGTTTTATTTTTAAGAACCTGAGGGTATAAGTATGAAGAAATGACAGGTTTTTTTTGTTCTAAACACTTTCTTAGTCAATTTGATCAAATATTTGGTCCATCTAAATTTAAGATAATGGTCCTTTTACTAATTTTTCTAAAGCTCAGTTAACTTATTTAAAATGTTTTTTGTATTTTTGTTTTTTCTTGCCTGACCCAGAGTCGAACCCCCAAATTAATCCATTTAATATACAAAGTAAAGAAAAGCAGCATATTCTTATAAAAATCTAGATTGTCCTTGTGAATGTTACTGTTGTCACATGATTTCTTCTGCCGAAATTGTAACATGATGCTAATGTGCCTCCCTGTTTTCATCACCCCTCAGTACGCTTAAGAGGCGGATGAACTGTTTTATGACAAATGTTCCCTTTCCTATCAGAGGAGCCAAACAAAGGCAAAATGACAGTTAAATAACCATTATCCTGCCAACACCTGTGGACCTATTATGCTCATTTATAATTGAATATGTTTGATGAGGATAGCTTTGTACGATTCACAGTTCAGAGTAAACCTTACCTATCTTATGCTGGGCTTTGATGAAGCTCTTAATTTTATCTTGTCTGAAACAAGTAGTACAAACTTCAATTACCAACTTTCTTCTGATTGGCTGCCCTTTGCAAACACGACATTTAAACATAGCCAGAGAGACCTGGTATGGTACCTGAAGTGACCATACCAGGTATATCCCTCTTTTTTTTCTCTTCTTTTTAGAGTAGAACGATCTGTCTGAAATTGAGAAATTAGAGCAGAGCCTGAGATTTTGGGCTTACTTGCAGATATTTTGAAACCACTGTTTGAATCTTTGGTCATGACCATTGCGACAGCCATTCATATCACAGAAAGCAGTAAAAGCATAACAATTCCAGTTTTAATGACAGACAACGATGGCATTCCTTGCAGCAAATCTGTCTGAACTGGGCACAAAGCAGAAATTGAGGAAATTCAAGTTCAGTAGGCCAACTGTATGGCCGGCTGAGATGCATATAACACAGGATCAGAGAGTCCCTGAGCACACGCCCTCCCTGACCAAAGGTCAGGATTCTTGAACAAGGAACAAAGGAGGCTGTCTCATTGACAAGAGCAGCGTTTAGTGATGAAACACTTCTCAAAACTGCAGAATATGTAAGACAAAGGCCTCAGTTTGACTAACCATATCAGCAAAGGAATCATCTGCTCCCCACAGCTGATGGATTACAGCACCAGTCAGTCAGTGAGTACAGCTTTAAGCACCCCAATAAATCACACAGGTTCTAATATTATACAGCTATATGACAACCTGACCTATCAAAGTCTAATCAAGTAAACATGATGATCACCGCACCGCATCCACGGTGAATCAGGTTAAACGTCCGTATGACACTAACGCCTGTCAAATCCACAGTGGTGTACAATTTCCTGCAAGAGGACATTAACCTTAAATGACACCAAGGGACTGAGGAACAAAGTAAGGAGGAAAAAAATACCCATTGTGTCCTTTGTGAAAGTTCTCTCCACAGAGGTGAAAACACTGATTAAAGCTGCAGGAGCCCCGGAGAGAAACTAATCTGCAGTTAGTGAATATACACAGAGGAGACATTTAGGTCAAGCATTTGTTCTACTGTTTTGACAGTTGCCATTTCTTTTTTCCCCCAGCGCTGGTTATGATATCAACAACATAGTGTACAATTAAATGCAGGAAATAGATACCAGAGAAATGCAAAGAAATACGCATATGCAAACAAATTAAAAAGGCATAAAACATAGTACCTAGGATGATCACTAAAGTGAGATTGACTCTAATGCTGGTTTGCATAACACAATAAAATGACAGGTGAGTTACTGTTTTTGTGGGGACACGTACAGCTCTCAGTTTGGATGTGGTGGAGGACCAGACGGTGCATGCTTTTCAAAAGTACTCCTACACTGTATGTATGATGCATAAGTAGAACACAGGTCATTTTGCATTAGTTGGCTCCACTGGACTCAAAAATGCTGTGACCTTTAAACCATTGCATGCCCTGCCACCTGTCAGAAATGAAGCTGTTAATATGCTTCTTACTATTAAGGCTGATGAATGGATAACACAAAGCTGCCTGAGGAGTAGCACCAGGAAGCATTTTGCATTCAACACCATGGATTCAATCAAAGGTGTTTGCTGATATTAAATGCACTCATCTTACACTAATGTTAGTTACTTAGGGCAGCAGAGACATGACAAGCTCATTTTCATAAAAAAAGTGCTAGTGTCAGCATTTTACTGTTTACAGTATCCCATACCTGGATGCACCAAAGAGGTCTGAAAGTGTTTTTTTTGTTTGTACATGATGTCGAGTTGTACGTGCCACCCACTTTTGATTCAGTTAAACTTATTTATGTCTAGAGAAGACATAAAGTAAATCACTACCGAAAAAAATTGATGTGCTAGTAATAAAAGTAACAATCACTACAAATTAAGCATGAACTTGAACTGCTTAAATAATTAGTGCTCAACATAAAGGTCCTAAAATGTTCCCCCTCCTATTGTGTCTGTTTCTATTGACTCTGTCTGTCCAGCATATTTTGCCAATTGCAATTTTTTATGTATTTATATTATACAGTCGTGTGAATTTATTGATCTTTTGACATATTGGGGGAAACATTTGGTCCCTTAGGAAACAATGCCTGTAGATAAAGGTGATATCTATAAGGGGGGCGTACCAGTTGAAAAATCCACCTGGGAATTCAACTAAGACGCACCACAAGTAGCCACAGACACACAGCTCACAAGCCGCAATACAAAAAGGCTCTCTGGCACTAGAGCGCTCCTCTCTCTGGCTTTAAGCACTCGCCACAGAAATAGCTGCACAAAGATTTGTTACTCCAGGCTGGAGAATGAGCCAGATACATCCTCTGGAGCAAAATCACAGCAGGCCCTGCTAGGGTGCCGATAACAGGCAGCTTTTCAGGTGAAGAGCCTCGTTAAAACTGAGCAGGTGGCTTACATGATGTAATTACTGCTATATTGGGCAACACTAGCTTCTGATGTATTTGATTTTAAGCTTAACTTCTTTTGCTATTTTTGTTCAGCAAAAAGTTGAGCGATTATCTTCAGGCATTATTTCAAAGATGACCTGGTTTTTGCTTGCTCCAGTATGTAATAAAAGCTAGCAATTTCCATGAGATATACTTACTGTGTCACACGACTGTAGATATATATATACATTAAGTTCATTGTTTATACTCTGTACGTGTCCTTCATTAAGACCTGAGAGAAAGGCCAACAACAAGATTGAGGTAGGTAACCATAATGCATCAAATCAGTACTTGTGCAGCAAGTGACAACACTGAGCAGAGAGCCGGCGAGAGAAAAGCCCTGTAATTGTTTAGCTACCCAACAACCGTCCATCTCCCTCAGCCAGCTCTCTGTCTGTGCTCGTCAGCATTCAAAGATATTATAAGCACCTGAAGCACATAGTCAGCGTTGACAGGAGGGAGAAGGCCGAGCAGCAAGTATAGTTTTGAGAAGAGTAACAGTAAACGAGCTTAACCGGCAACTGTTACGTCTACTGGGCACCAGAAGAGAAATAAAAGGCTACTGCTGCGTTCGTGAAGGAGGCTGGAAATGTGATGTGAAAACAAAATAAGAAAGTGATGCTGACACAAATATTCAGAAAAAGTTTAGAGATACACTGCTGTCAAAAAAAAAAAATTAGAGCTTTTTTTGCTTTCTTTCCAGAGGTCAAATACCGCTCTCATATCTCTGTTGTCAAAACTACAGTTAAATATTAGATAACAGGACAAAATAAAAGCAATAGCATATACGTGCATTTAATACATAAATCTCTTCCAAATAGTTGTTTTTAAGCTTTGGCTTTTTTTCATATTAAAAAAAGATATATTTAATAGCATGTGTTAGAGAATTTAGATTTTTAATAGCTCATCTAAGCGTCTAAGAGACCGGGGATGGTTAACAACAATTTTGGAATTAGGGCTAGGCTACTTGCCAAACAGCTATGACCTTAAAACTGAGAAAGATCAAATGAGAGCGGTTTCATCTGCCAACAAGAAAGCCAATAAGCAGATTTTCCAGAAATATGATCCAAACTATTCGCAGACACGGGCCATTTTCTGTTAACATTTGTGCTCAATTTAGCTTTATCTTTTTAAAAACACATGACATCTCATCTCATGCACAGTTAGTCTTTAAGATGTCATTGACAATGCAGTGTATCTCTAACAGCCTTGTCATTCAACTGAAGCAACTACGGTGGAAAAAAGAAATTACAATCTTTAAAATAAAGTCAAATCTATCAAAAGGCTTACAATAGATTAGCATAATTCATACATATTTCCAACACACCGTAACCGTACAACATGTTATCAGTCTGTCAGCTTGCATGAGGTACTGATGCTGTATCTACAAACACCATATTCACCAACAGAGGGAAGCCAGGACTTCACAAAGGGCCAAAAGAGGGTTTTTCATTATGCAATAAACAGACAAACAACAACAACAGCGACAACATTAACATTGTTATCTTGAGGTAGAACATTAATTTCAGCATTTGGAAGTGCTTTATGTTGGATACTTTTTTTTTGTTTTCTTTATTTTTTTGTTTTACTTCGACAAGCAGGAGAAGAGAGATGATTCTTGACATCTGAGGTAGAGCGGCACCTGATTTTGTCACTTCCAAACCAATTCCTCTGCATGTAAAGTAACTGTGAGCTCAGGGGAAGGTAAAGTCCCTAAAAGCTTCCCACTACACATTCATTCCGGCTGAGGTAGGTTTCTTTCTTTTCTTTCTATCGCAAGGTTCACGCAGCCAAGTCTAACGCCTGCATGAAGGCCGAAAACTCATAAAAAAAAATTTCGAAATCACTGAAACAAAGTCCTGAGGCAGAATATATCGAATCCCTGGAAGAAGGCTGAGATCTTCTGTGAACAAGAAGGTGGAATCATTGGTAGGTGAGAGTAGGCAGCAGGAGTCTTTGACATCCACAGAAAAGTAGAGATAAGACCAATAACTTATAACTGCTTTGACATATAAGTGATAAAGATATAGTGTATATATTTATATATATACATATATTTATAAACTTAAAAATAAAACCATTGTATAACAAGGACATTCTGGGGCCTCTGTCTTAGGTGCTGCCCAACACCAGCAAATTAACCAAAGACCAAAACAAAAACTAAAAATTCATCGGGCTTCAGATATACAGTCCTAGATCCTCCAGAACTCCTTTATAAAAGAAAAAAGTCTTTGCACAAAAGGAATGACGACTTTGAAAAAACAACAACAATCTGTCAACCTGAGTGAGAGAAAAGTCTGCGTGGACACTGGACAGTGTCGTGTGAATTGGCCTTCATACATTATTAGCCTTGGTCCTGCTGAGCTGCTCCTGCTACAGGAGTCTCTCGGAATTGGGTTTCCCTCTCCACGGCAAACTCATCCAGCGGTATCGTAGACAGCTGGGTGTTATTCAGCATGTAGGAATCAGACTGAAAACACGTGCAAACAATCAGACTGAGTATATTTCATTTAGTTTCAGCTTAGATAGAATATACTTTTTTTCCTTTAATTAACATAGCTTTCCTCACTCTTTTCACTCTGAGGACCTACCATGCACATTTCTCTTGTGTTTGGCTGCATGAAAAGGCTCTCGAGCTCATTGCTGTCAACTGCTTTCTTCCTCGCCGCGCTGCCATTGACCTCCATCTCTCTTCTGGCAGCCCCGTTAAGCCCAGAGGCTCCCTGGGAAGACGAAGAAGAGTCCACAGCAGCGCCGTTCCCTGCCTGGGGGGTGGCCTGAACTGTCTTACACATCATTAATCTGGGGATTACACGAACATGCACACATTAAACGTTTGCCTGATTCTATACACACGATAGAAATAGACCCTTTAACAGCAACTATTGGCAAGTTATTTCACTGGCACCATTAACTGCCGCATGAATGTGCACGTCGTGCTAGTTCTGACCTGCCACGGTAGCTGAAGACGAGGAAAAGCACGCAGAAGATGATGCAGGTAATGCCGATGTGAATGCCGATTATGATGCCCGTGGTGGATGTTTTGCCCTGCTCATCTTTCACACAGTCGCACGGGCCGTCCAACACTGAGGAGATATTGCACACAACACGGTCACATCACAGCTGGGTGAGCTTGGACTGTTTATGTGGCATGAAGGTCAACTTGACTGATACAAAAGATGCTATGTGAGACTAATCTACTTTCATGCTCCGTATTGATGTGGGCAGTGTGTAGCGGTGTGAAAATATTTCCATATTTGGTGGGTCACTGCAGCGGTATAAGGGGTAGTGGCAACAAGTAAAGACATCTCTTCTGTGAGATCGATATACGGTCATATTTAGCTCAAATCCACACTGTACTCCAACCACGTTTAGCCCTTATTTTGAGTGATGATTCTTGTGATTTATTGGGTTTTTCGAGCTGTCATCTCAGCTAAACCATGCCTCAAGTCCTGGACCAGTCTGATAAAGATTAAACTTGGAATCCAAGTAACAGAGAAACAACTTTGTGGAGGATGGCTTTGGTGATGTACACCCACAGCATGCTAGATGATGCAAGATTTGCTTGGCCTTCACTACACTTCTACAGACTGCTCGTAGAATCTTGCAGCCCACACTGGGCAGACCTTTTGTGTTAAAGGTCCACTTCTTCCAAGATAAAGTGGAACGATAGAAATGCAGCAGCAATACTTGGAAAAAAAAAACCCAGCGAATCATTTTTAGTGAGGATGAAGTGAGTCAGGTATGTCAGCTCATATGCGCCATACTGAGGATCAGAGGGCAGAAATCATTTGATGAGCCTGTGTAGGCCAAAGTCTACACTTTCAGACAGATACGAGATTGGGAGAAAGAGAAAGAGGCGAGAGCCCCAGTAAAGATACTCTTTTTATAGCAAGATCAAAGGAAGGCGTGATATAACTGTATTTCTCTTTATCTTTGTAGTACATTAGTCTCTTGTATTCAAAAAGCACACCTCGAGAGATCCAAATTGCAGGATTGGCCAGGACTTTTCAATTTTCTACATTAATATTGGGCAAACACTTTTTCTAAATAAATATACTAGACAAACAGACCCTCTGTGATCTAGTTTTTCTCGCTGGCATCACTGAAAGATTAAATCCTGTAGTTCAAAATGCATTAACTCAAAATGCAGATCCAATAAAGAAAACATTTAAGTTTTTCAGAGACACTTCGCTTCTCTCAAATGACCTTTAACCATTTATTTCCACTCCGACAGTTCATTCTGGGATTCAGATCATGAGTCCTGGTTTTGGATTTGTCTTATTTGCTGACCCATCTTGGAATGACACGCCATTCATTACTTTTTTCTTACATTTCCAGGCAAACATTTATTTTTCTTGAAATATTTTTCATCCTACCTAAATACCGTCAGAAAGACTTATCACATCAGGCTCACAAAATCAATCAATATAAAAAGGATTAAACCCGTGGACACGTAGTCTATGATATATAGAGATGATGCATATGGGAAGCCTCTCCACCTCTGGAAATAGACATTGGTGAGATAATCAGATGACCTGTGGGACAGCGCCATCTCACTAATCCATACATCATCATGTGCATGATGATAATATTTGATTTATTTTTTAATTCACATCATAGTATTTGATTCAAACTTCAGTTTTGTTTTTCCAATGAAACAATAAATGCATTTCTATTATTCTCAGTTTATTATTTTCCTTTTTGTTAGGTGTATTGTTATAATCTTTTTTCTCCACTGTCTGTCTTCCTGAGATTTTTTTGTCCTTGGACAATGTGATATGGAAATGTGGGCAGACTGTACATTTCCATATATCCACATTTCAAGATGACTGTATTTTAAATGATGGAAAAATGATAAAGAAAAATTCACCTGATTTGGCCACTGCCTCCCGAAGTGAAACAAATCGTATGGTGGCATTCCCGTCTCCATGCTGGTTGTGAGCAATCAACTTTATCTCATAGACCAGTGAGGAGTCTGAACAAAAGGAAACAAAGAAAGCAATCAAAACTAAGCACCACGAGCTGTTAGTGACACATATTTTTAGCTCTTGGCAAAAACAACTATGTAAACCCACTAAAGTGCATTAACAAACCATTCTGCATCACAGGCCCGCTCATCAGCGCTTACGACGCGTGACGCTAATTACCAATAAAAGCAATGATACAGTCAGCTGTCATGTCTCACCCAGATGAGTGATGTTGTACTGGGTGACGTTGCGAGGGAAGGCGATGGGCCCAGTGAACAGTGGTGTGTGCGCTCTCCTGTAATACAGTCTGAAGCCCTGAGGCTGGCCCATCTTGGAGGAAGACTCCCATGTTGCTTGTACAACACTACCGTTCACCACCTTTGTGTAGAGGGAAGGAGGAGCTGGCACTGCAACACAAAACAAAATGTAAGCCAAAGTAGTTAAACAACTATCAGAAATTTGATCAGGTGTGGGAAAAATAAAATGTGAGCAATAATATTTTTACTTTTTTCCTCAGGATGAACAAGCTCTAAAATATAAAGCAATGAGAGCAGCCCAATTTGTCTTATGTTTTATGGATGTTCTGCAATAATTAAGGTGAAATCGTGTGTTTTACCTGTGCTACAAATCTTGTGGGAGTCTTGATATTTCTAATTTTTTTTTTTTCCGCCAACTCACCCTCTCCGTGAGTGCTCTCTGTGACACTGTCCGAAGGTTTGCTGGCCCCATGGGATGTGTAGGCCTTCACATAGAAGGTATAATTGGTGGAGGGCTCCAGGTCCCGGATGATCTGCTGCAGCGTGACCTTACTGACAGCCTCCTCGTATTCCATCTCCGCCGGGTCTGAAGGAAGAAGGGTGGAGGGAGAAGAGGGGGAATAAAAGAAAGGAGGAGCCAAATTTTGAAACGATTTGTAAGAAAAATAGGAAAGAAATAATTGGGAAAAGGAAGAAAAATGGAAAATAATATGTTTCTATTAGCACTTGTGCTTACTGCCCACTTCAGTGGGTTTTATCAAAGCATTTACAGTATTTAATAGCTAATTTAGTATCGCTCTGGGCCTCAGGGTGAATTGCAGGGGCGGCATAAGAAGATGGAGGGAGGAATCGGGAGAGTTGTTCAGGATGGGTTAAAGCATTTTATTGCTTTTAATTCAGCAATTCATCCAACCATAACCACTATCTACATCTAGCCCTCAATCCATTGGGCCACGCCACGCTGGAGAGGAAATTACAGGAAATACTATTAGTCGTCTCCCAGGTCCCTTAATGATCAGTTAATAGATCAACTGAGGGGAACATCAGCAGGTGCTACAATGGTCTCCCCATAAAAACAAGTAAAAACATACATAGTTAATTGTACCATACCCACAAGGTAAAGAAAATAAATAAATGACACATGCATTTATCAAGTAGGCATGTAGGGACTTTTCTAGACACCAACTGACAGCGGAGAACCAATGTAAACATCCAAAACAGTTGGGGATCAGAGATCAGTCAGTCTGTAACCCCCTAACACAGAGTGTTAAGTTGATTCTGTTCATCTGGACGTAGCATTTTCAATAGGAGACACTTTTCATCATCCAAGTGACTTCTTCAGTGCAGGTTTCCCCACCTTATAAACAGTACATGTGCATAACAGCCGACACTGGCACCATTTGAGGCAAAGTCGGTTTCATGACCTTTAATAAGTAAATTGTCATGATTATTGACCAATGACCATGGTGAACCTACAATGTTCCTACAATGGTGGATTCTGAGTTGGTCTTTCCCTTCTCACGTAAATGGCATCCTGGACTCAAAGCTCAAACTAGCCTTCCTCTCTGTCCCGGATGTGTACATCACAAATAAAATGCAGATATAGCAAATATGCTATAAATTAAAACTCATATATGGAAATTTTTTGTGAAAAGGTTTAATAAACACTCCGGCACTTATTTCATGGTTCAGGCTTTAAAGGGCTAATCTACAATTTTGCAAAGTTGATTTCTCCCTGGAGGTTTGAGGTCACGTTGTTGAATTTTGCAAACAGTTTGATTCAAGGTGTGTGTTGGTTGCATCTTGTGAGAAAGGAAAACTGAAAATCACCACAAAAACAAATTATCCTTAAATATTATGAAGCTGACATGTGAAAACAGCTTCTTGTTGTTTTTTGATTTCTTTCCTTTCTGTAGACCTTGGATCCACCTCTTTGTTTATCTTTAAACAAAAGTATGTGTCAAGGTAATTCAGTGTAAAATACTAAAACATGAATTTTCCATAGGCACCATATCACCTTGGTCGTTGTTTCTTGTTTCTCATTTAATATTGACGCGATAACTCTTCCAAAGTCTGACACACCAAACTACACATGAGATTTGACATCCCTCATACTCTACTACTAGAAACCTGCGCTTACCACTAATGAAGGGTTTTACCTTACCAATAATTTGTATGACTGTTACAACGATGGCTGCTAGTTTGAAGTGGCGTGATAAATAAATGAAATAAACTAAAGTAAAGCATTAGCCTGAAGTGATGTGTGCGTGCGTGTGTGTGCTTACAAATCGCTTTTGTGCCTCAGGACCATCTTTGTCTGTGTCAGTGCCGTTCCTCATCATTTCATTACTGTAGCAGCTTATTTACATAATTGAATTATAATGAAAGTGTGGCAGCGTTCTCTTGTTTGCTGCCATTTGTAGTTATGCGAATGAATTTAGCCGCATCCATTCCTAATTCTTCAGTGAAAATGTCATGGGGCTCCTCAAACACTTATTTACTTTCAGAGCTGATTTATTCCACGTTAAGAGGCCTGTGTTTTTTCTGCCTCCTCTCATCTCACCTGGCATGCCTTTTGACACTGACATCATGTCACACTTGTTTTAACTAAAGCTTTGCTTTAAACTGTATCTGGATCTTCAAGAAGCCCCACCTGAGGTCCGGCGGATGTGGAGCACATAACCGATGATGTCCTGAGTGTTTTTATCAGGTTCCCTCCAGGACACCTGTATGGTGGTGGGGGAGAGGGCCTCTGCTTCCACGTGGGTGGGAACGCCAGGCAGTCCATCAGCCCAGAGCACCGTGAGGCGGGCACTGGCCTGCGTAGAGCCTGCGCTGTTCTCAGCGATGCATTGGTAGATAGCCTCGTCATTCTGACTGATGCCATATATTGTCAGTGTGCTGTGGAAGCAGCAGAGGAGAGAAGCAGGAAGCAGAGAGTGTGGGAAAGAAGAAAGGAAACAAGGAAGTTTAGTTTCTCTGGTGCAAATGTGGAACATAAGATTCTTACTATTGCTTTACTAGCAGTGCAATAGCTGCACCTCGTGTTTGAGCAGGTGAATTCGCTGCCTTAAATTCTAACTATGAGGAATTTAGGTGCCTTCTTTAGCCTTTAAACCTATCACGTTGATTCAGTGCCAGTGATAGCAGTAATGCTTCTTACAAACTGTAAGAAAGAAACTGTTCTGTATTATGTGACTCACATATTTGAAGTTTAGATGAAATGCTACAAAAACTGTTAAAATCTGGGGAAAGTAACTGCCCATGTTGGCTTAAAAAAACAAAAAAAAAAAACAGGAGTTGCAAACATTTTTAAGTTTAGATTTTGAAATTTTCTGCTCACAGCGTCAACAACATATCCTCTTTAATTATAGCATCGGGGGCAGACCCATGGGGTGGCCATGGCAACCAGACTATAAAGTCTGACCTCCACACAAGACCAGTGGTAATGACTGGTTTTCTCCTTGGAACTTTCTGTTTACAGAACTGTTTCTCTACAGCTACTTTTCCTTCATGTACTCATTTAAACAGTGAACCTTTTAAAATTGTAAATATCTTATGAGCTTTACAGTATCAGCAACGGTTCACTAATTAAAAAGGAAAAAAATGTAAATCGTGTATATTAAATAAGAGCGAGTGTTAACAAACAAAACCCCAAAATACAAAAACTGTTTTTCCTGTAGCGTTTTACCTCATCTCTATGCAAGAAATGAGCTCAACCTCCCCACCATTATAAAAATTGTCTTGCTCCAACACTGTGTAGTATTCTCTGTACTGCTGTCCAAACATTACTACTTAGTTTCACAATTTTAATTTTCAAAACCAACTTTTGACAGTTTACACACATAAATTGCAAGAATAACGTTGGAACATTTTTTTTTAAGTTGTCATTACACAAGTGTAGCACACCGTAATGTCTTTGTCCAAGAGAGCTGGTAGATTAAAGAGTGCTTAAGCTGCTAGCTGAAAACATCAGCCATCTATACAGTAACATGCATCTCTGATGGGCAATGTCTAGACAAGTCCTTCTAGGCTCCAGCGCACCTCGAGACTGAAGTCTTTATATGTCATAAACTAAAAAGTAGTGTTTTTAAATAAAGTCTCAAGAGGTATTCATGCTTGAATAAATCCATTTAATGTAGTATATCTTTCTCCTGGTAAGGACCACACAGAACAAAAGATGACTGTGACATAAAGTCAAGAGCACGAGTTACTGTGTTCAGCTGGGTGAGAGAAAAAGTGATTTGTGGCACAGACAGCAGGCAGCAGCAGTAAGAACAGAAGGTCCTCAATCATGCGGAGCACATACTAGATTCATCATGAACTGAATCTCCCATGGCAGTAGATAAATTTATATCAGTGCTTCAAAAAAATCTAATTTGCCCACATCGGTATAAACTGTGACATTTCCATACACACATGTGAACTCTACCTATGGACACACACAAACACGCACACACTTTTCTATCAAACCTCTGACACGCTGCTCTTTGTCCTCATTTTTCTCTACTTCTATCGCTTCCCTCCTACCTGGGTTGTCCTCAGTTATAGAATAAATATAGGGGAGCACTGTGTGTGTGTGCATGTGTTTACCTTATGTATGTACATGTGTAGGTTGTGTAGGTGTTTTTAGACAAGAATACATAATCCACTTTTCACATTCTGCCTGTCTTCAAGCAAAAGAAATAAATAGTAAAACATTTAACATACTACGGAAATGAGGCACTGCAGTGTAAAGCATTTCTTCATGTCATTGTTATGTCAAGGCCATTTCTGCTGTATTTAAAGTATAATATATGCTGAACAAAACATGAATATGAAATGGACTGAGCTATACCTTGAAGATGGTGCACCCCTTGGTCATATTATTTCTAGAGTTCAGAAGCATTTGCCAGATAAAGGGAACTAAACTGTCGGGTTTGTGGCTCTCACGCTGTGTTTTAACTTTAAGCGAGGAAACTGAATGCAAACTGCAATATCCCGCTACTCCAGTTTGTATGAGTTGGTACAGCAGAATGTGACTTTTCTTTGATGAACAGGAAGCATTATATTAAATAAACTTTCCTCACAATGCTGCTATGAGGAAAAGAAATCAAAATATAGATGGGCTATTAGAAAGTAATGTGTCAATCTTGAACTATCCCTCTTCTCTTTATATTTTGCAGGAAAAATGGGAAATAGATGTAGTGATTTAACAGTTCTAACAACTCTATATATTTTTATGTGATCACCTTTATTATTCAATGAACTCGCTTAGGCAAGCTTTCCTGTAACTTATTGGTTGGTCTTTAGGAATAACTCCTGACATTCAAAGTTTCAAATTTCATCACTCCATCAGACCTCATCCATTTGCTTCTGCTTATCCTTTTTTAGGGTCGCGGGGGGCGCTGGAGCCTATCCCAGTTGACATAGGGCGAGAGGCAGGGTAGACCCTGGACAGGTCGCCAGTCTGTGGCAGGGCTAACACACAGAGACAAACAACCATTCACTCCCACATTCACACGTATGGGCAATTTAGACGGATCAATTAACCTATCCCTACTAACTGCATGTCTTTTGCCTGTGGGAGGAAGCTGGAGTACCCGGGGAGAACCCTGGCAAACACAGGGAGAACATGGAAACTCCACACAGAAAGATGGTGGATGGATTCCTGATGGTGGAATTTAGGCCCTTCTTGCTGTGCGGCAACACTGCTAACCACCATGCCACCGTCCTGCCACGGTGCTGCCATCACACCTATTGCCACTAATTTTCTGTCCAGTTCTTGTGTAATTTGGCAAAACTCAGCCTTTTATTCCTGTTTCCCTTCCTTAAGAATGGCTTCTTGACAGCCAGCACTAGATGGATCAACTGAAGAGCCAGATGCATCTGTTAGGTCTGTGTCAGGTCTTTGCTGCTTATTCAGATACCCTTCATCAGTTTTTTAGGCCACTTCTTCTTTTGTTTTCCACTTGTCTGGTTTTATCAGATTTTTAAAGGACATGCTGCACACCATGTCTGACAAACTGTGTTACTGTTCACAATTTTCATAGAGTCGCATAGATGGGAACAAATTATGTGTTTTGTGACAGGCTCGTCCTGTGCTTTGTGCTTTAAGATAGAATTTGTTTTGGTTGTTATGTGTAGACACAACGCAGGTTCATCCTTTGAGTAAGGTGCCCTTTTTAGGGTGACTTATGGTTTAGGGGTCAGTGTTAAATGGCTTAACAAACAACAAGAAATTCCTCTAAAAATTGTATAAGGAATGGACTGAAAACGAGTGAAATAGCAGGTATTGTCCAAAGACCCCGGTAACATTACAGGGAGTGCAGAATTATTAGGCAAATGAGTATTTTGTCCACAGCATCCTCTTCATGCATGTTGTCTTACTCCAAGCTGTATAGGCTCGAAAGCCTACTACCAATTAAGCATATTAGGTGATGTGCATCTCTGTAATGAGAAGGGGTGTGGTCTAATGACATCAACACCCTATATCAGGTGTGCATAATTTTTAGGCAACGTCCTTTCCTTTGGCAAAATGGGTCAAAAGAAGGACTTGACAGGCTCAGAAAAGTCAAAAATAGTGAGATATCTTGCAGAGGGATGCAGCAGTCTCAAAATTGCAAAGATTCTGAAGCGTGATCATCAAACAATCAAGTGTTTCATTCAAAATAGTCAACAGGGTCGCAAGAAGCGTGTGGAAAAACCAAGGCACCAAATAACTGCCCATGAACTGAGAAAAGTCAAGCGTGCAGCTGCCAAGATGCCACTTGCCACCAGTTTGGCCATATTTCAGAGCTGCAACATCACTGGAGTGCCCAAAAGCACAAGGTGTGCAATACTCAGAGACATGGCCAAGGTAAGAAAGGCTGAAAGACGACCACCACTGAACAAGACACACAAGCTGAAACGTCAAGACTGGGCCAAGAAATATCTCAAGACTGATTTTTCTAAGGTTTTATGGACTGATGAAATGAGAGTGAGTCTTGATGGGCCAGATGGATGGGCCCGTGGCTGGATTGGTAAAGGGCAGAGAGCTCCAGTCCGACTCAGACGCCAGCAAGGTGGAGGTGGAGTACTGGTTTGGGCTGGTATCATCAAAGATGAGCTTGTGGGGCCTTTTCGGGTTGAGGATGGAGTCAAGCTCAACTCCCAGTCCTACTGCCAGTTTCTGGAAGACACCTTCTTCAAGCAGTGGTACAGGAAGAAGTCTGCATCCTTCAAGAAAAACATGATTTTCATGCAGGACAATGCTCCATCACACGCGTCCAAGTACTCCACAGCGTGGCTGGCAAGAAAGGGTATAAAAGAAGAAAAACTAATGACATGGCCACCTTGTTCACCTGATCTGAACCCCATTGAGAACCTGTGGTCCATCATCAAATGTGAGATTTACAAGGAGGGAAAACAGTACACCTCTCTGAACAGTGTCTGGGAGGCTGTGGTTGCTGCTGCACGCAATGTTGATGGTGAACAGATCAAAACACTGACAGAATCCATGGATGGCAGGCTTTTGAGTGTCCTTGCAAAGAAAGGTGGCTATATTGGTCGCTGATTTGTTTTTGTTTTGTTTTTGAATGTCAGAAATGTATATTTGTGAATGTGGAGATGTTATATTGGTTTCACTGGTAAAAATAAATAATTGAAATGGGTATATATTTGTTTTTTGTTAAGTTGCCTAATAATTATGCACAGTAATAGTCACCTGCACACACAGATATCCCCCTAAAATAGCTAAAACTAAAAACAAACTAAAAACTACTTCCAAAAACATTCAGCTTTGATATTAATGAGTTTTTTGGGTTCATTGAGAACATGGTTGTTGTTCAATAATAACATTATTCCTCAAAAATACAACTTGCCTAATAATTCTGCACTCCCTATATTACTAAGAATTTTACACAGTACTGCAGGTATCCTCCTAGATTGGTGAAAGGGAACATGAGCAAAGTGGCATTTCAGTTCTCAGCAACACTGACATCACGCCAGCCTCAGTGCGTTTCATGCAGATGGATTTTTAAGGTCAGGCGAGCCTCTTCTGGGTCAGCAGGTAGGACAAAGAACTGAATTATTCCATTTCCTTTTCAAAATTGAAGTGTTGTTACTGGAGATTTCTAATCTGGGTCAGAGAAAGCCGCGAGATGGAAGAGTCATTATTCGCTCCAGGCTGCCAGGTGGACTCAATCTGTATAATTATCAGGTCAAAGAGGTGTTCTGCATTGCAGCCTCTCTGAGCCAATCTCACCTCTGACCCCTGAGGTGGCAGCAGTCACCAGCCCTCAGCTCGCTACTCAACCATCACGTTTCTGACAGCCTTTCATATCAGCGATGGATGGAGTGTTTGCAGACAAGCAGCCTGACCAGACGCAGCAAAGAGGCCCCCAGGGATGCCCTACTCAATGCCACCGCGGCCGGATGCGCCCCATGAGTGTGAGAACGGAAGGCAGCGAAATTTCACAAGAAGTCGCTTGTTTGAGGAGGTACAGTAGCGTCCAGCTGCATGTATGCTAATTCACACACACCCACGCACTCACACATACATTTCATGAACACATGGATGGACGCTGTTAGCTGGTCACTTGTGAAATTCCACAACTGCTGTCAAAACCTGCTTTATAACTTCCAGGAGGAAAGCTCTAGATGTTTTAGACATTTTAGAGCAGGGATGTTAGTTAATGGGGCACAGTCAGTCGACTTTGATCCTATATGTGTTGTACTCCCCCCCCCCCCCCCCAAAAAAAAGGTGAAACATCTTCAAGAAACTTGATGATTTATATGATTATAAAAAAGCCGCAAAATTTCCGCTTTTTGTTACTTGATGCAGAAAATGGTCAAATTTAACTATTTGTCTGTATTTTACTTCTTTAAAAACAAACCAAATAATTGCAGGAATTTGAATCACTTTCACTTCACTTCACTTTCCAGATGTTCCAGCTATTAATAAGAACCAACTACTAATAACTTATATGTAATTTTCATTTCACATCTTGTACTGTTTGACGCTTCTGATTTAGAGTTTCATTATCAAGTTCCTGTTTGATCTTGTAATCATATTCATGAAGATTTGCTTTTTTATCTCTGTTAATTATCACTGCACAGTGATGACTGCATTAATTTAGGTATAATGATTTCAGTGCTGATGCACGTAATGTCTTGCATTTAATTTTGGCTTAATGTCTTTAGTTCAGCCTCAGTGTCATTTGACAGTTTAGTGACACGATGTTTCGTTTCTGAGGTCTTTTTTTCTCTCTGTTGCTTCAGCTGGAAATCTAAATCACATTGCTTTTTGTATCAGATCACTGCTGAGGAATGATGTGACAGATGGCGGATGTTTAGATAACTACGTCACAAGTATTTGTAAAGACCAAGAGGAACAAAACATTCCAGGAAACTGTATTAGTTATTGAAGAAATTCTCTGCAAGGTTTGATGCTGCTTATATGAACTCATATATGGACAACTCTCCTATCTCTACACATTAAAAGAAACTTTTTCCCATTTTCATGCACACAAGTTGATGAAAGGTTTTACAAGTGGCATGCCCTCTTTATTAATGATGTCAAGGTTTTCAGCACCGACTGATTTTCTAACAGCAAATGTGGTTCAGTAGTAGGGCTGAACGATTATGGAAAATAATCTAATTGCGATTTTTTGCCCCAATATTGCGATTGCGATGCGATATGCGATTATTTTTTAAGGTATTTGTCTTCTGTATTATTAAACAAAGACAAGCAATACATCATATAGTATGGCCAATACTATATTACATTAATTTTAAACTGTTCTTTCCTGGAAGACAGACCTCTGTTATGATGACATGAGGTGATGCATGAATTGATGACTGACATTTTTATTTAACTTCTTCAATCACAACAGTATATTTGAACATACACAATAGTTTATTTTTAGCTTACAAACATCTGAGCATAAAGTGCTGACAAGGAACCCTGGTGTAAACATTAAAATGAAAGTCAGTACAATGTGCAGATTGCAGAAATATACATAAACAAAATCAGTGGCTTTACCACACTCAGTTTTTCGACATCTGTGAACTACTAGACAGTCATTCAATTAAAAAATAATATTAAATAAATAAAACTAATAAATAAAAAATACACACATCTTACTGATCTCTGCAGTCAGTAACATTACACATAAAGTGCAAACATAATAGCAATTGTATAAACACACACACAAACACGCCTTTAAAGTTTAAAGGCGTGAAATTGGACGGTCTAGCCTTCTGAATCAGAAGGCTAATTCTGATTAGCGTCACCGCTGTCTCGGTGGAGTTTAATAAACTCGGCCGTCTGCTTCTTGCTATCTAAAATATAACCAGACACTGGTGTAAATTCTCGACTGTCTCATACTTCTGTTTAATAAGTTTTCTGTTTGACGTTTAGTCAGCTGTGTGAAAACCAAGGAGGAACCCACCCGGGGATTAATAAAGTTTTATTTTATCTAATCTAATAACTTTAATCTCAGCCAAACCGATTTACTCACGAACAAACAAAACACTGAAAAAAGCCCAACAATAACATTTTTAGGTTGTCTAAGTGACTTATATATTACGTTTAACCCGAGCAGCGAAACTCCGCGGTGATCTGAAAATGATGTGCCGGGAGTTGTGCCGTTCTCGGCCGCATCAGTAACCCTCGAGCTCCCAGCTAGCTGTCGAGCTGGTGGGTAGCAGACGCCTCTGAAAACGTCGAAGCACTTTTGCAAATATGGGATATCTTGATAAACCGAGCAGATATTTGATGTTTACACAACTACTTTCTCGCCTGAAAATATGTTAAAAGTTTATTTTGTGACCCAGAAAGATTAGTATGAGTAATTTTAAAACTTAGTAGCGGCCGCCATTGCTGGAAACTGGAGTTTGGCTGGGCCGCGCTATGAATTCTGGGATATGGTAGTAATTTGGACAGCCTTCGGCGCGTCGCTGTGACGTAATCGGTCTACAAATGCGGCCTCAGGAGGATGCAGCCCATGAATTGTATAATATAATCGCAGTATAATCGCAGCCTTTGCGGTTAGAAAATTGCACTTGATCATGTCGCGATATTATCGCAAATGCGATATATCGTTCAGCCCTATTCAGTAGCACAGAAAACTGAATGCAGCAAAAGGAAACTTTTAATTAACGGAAAAGTTTGTGTGGTCGTTTTTTAAGCAGCTGTGATCGGACTTTGGAGGTGTGCAGCCTCACGCCTGTAACTCTTCATCTAATAGCTCACTGTGGCTGCTCCGTCTTCTTGATCCATTACTCCCTGCAGTGTTACAAATTGATCCACTGTCGAGAAATATTAAAAATGACTTGTTTTATAGATGCACTGTTGATGAATGGCAGCAGTAAATGCTAAGCTTACTCAAATTGAAACCTTTGAAACCTTCGCCATCTTCAAATACTTTCTGACTCAGTTTCTTTTCAAATAGATCGGTCTGTATTTATAAGCAACACCTCACCAACGATCCAAACATATGTGAAGGGGAAAAGCGAGTGACAGAGTTGAAAACACACGGGAGGTGTATGGCCTAAATTTGGACTGTTTGCTTGTCTCATTGGAGCTCCTGAACTGAGCTGTCCCGTCCTGACAGGTTGACACCATCATTTACTCATCAGTTCAAGGTCACTTCACAGATTGACAGATAAGGCTGTGGACCGGGGGGGATAGCTGACAGTGGGGCTTTGGGTCTGTTGTTCAGCTGCTAAGGCTGTGTTTACTCTCCGTTGTCTCCGAGCAGCACCCCATCAAAAGCCAGCTTTGCCATTCTGGATTCAGTGAGAGTGAAAGGAAGAAGAAGAAGAAAAAAGTCTGGGGACAAAGAGAGAACAGGAGGAAGAGGCGGGGAAGGGTGGAGGGGAGGAGTGATGAGCTGTCTGTGGCCTGAGAAGAGGGAAGGGCCCAGGGATATGACTGATTACAGGCGAGGTCAGAGTTCAAGGCCAATGCTCAGGCCAGAGCTCGCTGTAAAGTGGGCAGGAAAGGGGGATGTGGGGCACAGAGAGGGGCCTGCAAACAAGAAAGGCAGGTCTTGGTGAAAGAAAGTTTAAAAAAAAAAGAAAAGAAAAAAAAAAACCCTTTGAAAGGATTCTGCTACAAAATGACCAGGTTTGTGTGGTGCCCTGTTCCTTCAGATGTTGGCTATTAATTTGAAAATACACCACGCCTCTCACACACAATTGAAAATGTTCTTTTAGTTACTACATAACTTTCTAAACAGATAAAAAAGGATTGTTAGTCGATCTGAATGATTAAAATTTAATGATTTTTGTCATTCTTCTCTTTTTTTTACCACAAGGGAGAATTTAATTTTCATCCACTGCAGTAAAACTAAACAGGCTGACTTTCAACCTCTCAATTATTAAACTGTCGGAGATCACAGCTTGTGTTTGTCGAGGGATCACACACGGCAGCTTTGGTGATGTAAGAACAATGTATAATGATCCAACTCTGAGAGGGTTTAAATAACCAGGATAGCATATTTCACAGGAGGCTGGCCAGCAAACACTAATAATGAAGGGGCTTCATAATAATGCTGGCAGTGTGTGTCCGTGGTGTCACATTTGTTGGGTTGTGTCAGGAAGAACACACGCCTCGCGTGTTTACAGAAGCAGCCAATCAGCTTATTTCTGACATCACCGCATATTGCCGACACAGCCTCGTCGGTTTCCTGCATTTGGCGAGAAAAGCGTTCGTGCGGCTGAGGAGTAAAGGGCATCACACTTGTGAATTGTCATGTTGGATTATGTGTGAGTGCAAAATGAATGATGGCATGCACCGTGGGGCTATTTTGCACATACAGACTTGCTTTTTGATTAATGTGTGTGCGTGTGTATGAATGAAATGCACAATCGATTCCCCTTCCTTCCCTCTTTGCTCTTGAAGGTCAGCATCATGAGAGTCGGCAGTGTGTGTATATACTGTTACACCGACCACACACATTAATTAAAATCTCTCTCCTAGGTATGTTGCATTGTGTACTCAAGCCTACACTATCTGATAGCCTCTGAATATATCTATATATATGTACGTATCTGTGAAAACAGAATAATTGTGCTACCCGGAGCTGTTGAATGAATTTGCATATCATTATATATCATTTGTTTTAGCTTGGATCAGCAGGTAAATTCTGCCTGATCCCATATATATTTTTTAGGACCTCCAGAAAACACACTACATCATAGGTGTCAAACTCTGGCCCGCGGGCCAAAGTTGGCCCGCAGCCTAATTACATTTGGCCCGCGAAGCCATACCAAATTACTATTAGAGCTGGCCTGCTGGTATTATACAGCTAATATATATATTGTTTAGTATTAAGCTTTGCTTGTTCCATATTCAGTTTTTCAGCAAAACGTGTTTGAGTCCATAAGAAAAGATTCATTCTTATATCTTATATTTTTTTTCAATAAATATTAATGTTTGTTCCAGTTTTGAAATTTGGCCCACTGTGTATTTGAGTTTGACACCCCTGCACTACATGGTCTTTCAGGCTCTCGGTAAAACTCACCCCACTGTGAATTGCCAGCTGAGTGAATTTAATATACAGCTAAAATCTGCAAGATGTTTATACCTCAGTGGGAAAGTCACATGTGTTTTTACCCTTTTGCCCTCAAATGTATACACATGAGATATAATGAGTGCAGTAGATGAGTAATCTTATGTAATTATGACTAAAAAATGTTCTTTTAAATATCCAGAGATTGACTAATGAATCTAAAAGTGTTCAGAATTTTTTTCCACATCATCAAATCTTGGCAATTAATGCATGATTAATCTTAAATGTAGACATAACCTTCAATTCAGTTCTGTCCATGTTTATTTATATAGCACCAATTCGCAACAACAGTCGCCTCAAGGTGCTTTAAGGTAAAGCTTTACCTTTACCGTATAGCACCTTGAGGCGACTGTTGTCGCTAGTATTTTGGGAGAAAACCCTGACAATCAGACGAGCCCCAATGATCAAGGACTTTGTGATGGTGGGAAAGAAAAACTCCCTTTTAACAGGATGAAGGATTTTATGACCTGAATGTGTTTTACTAGGTAGGAGTTAAACCAAGTGATCAAGACCATAAACTCACCAGGAAAGACTTTACAGAGGATGTAAATCAAGGGAGAAGTCAAACATGTGTCTCACAATTTTCTTTACCATCTTATTTAAGTTGCCCCCTGCTGGCCACTATAAAGAATGCAGACTTGAGGCACTGGCTTCACTCTGCAGACGACTACACCCATCTTTTCAATACAGGCTATGTCATTTACAGAGGTTTTTTGTTTAATTATA